>NC_081557.1:29754692-30015330 GCF_022355385.1 Mustela nigripes | reverse complement strand
CATGGCAACCTTTTAGACCTGCTTCCCATTTTGCATTGGATGAAAAGTTGAGTTTCCATCCAGTCATCATTTAAATAAAACAATACAAGGCTCATGGCTATATTAGCTGAAATTTTAGTTCAGTCTAATTAGAAAGCAATGCATTATAAATTATCATGTGTTGAAAGTCTGCACCAAAAAAAGAAAGAAAATGAACTCATAATTCTTTATATATTGGATTTCACTTTTTCATCAATCCCAATGAAACAACAAGTAATTGCTTCTTTTTTAACAGCTTCAGAAGTAAATGGAGGAAAAAAATCAGTAATCACCATGATTAAAAACTTTGTGATTTTTTTGTCTGTCGCTATAATATTCAGCAATGGTGCACCAGTGATTTTGCAAAAACATTTACTGCAGCAAATCTATCTAATAAATTGTATTTGTTTTGCAACACGTTGGTTAGTAGGAGCATTCATGTAGACATGAATTTGATTTTCCCTGGAGTCCATGGCTTCATTTTGCCCCAGCTGTTTCATTTTCTTCTCATCACCAAATCATTTTATTATCATAACTTTCCATGCCTTACTCTCCTCTAGTTTTATGTGAATACAAGTATATAAGAGCTACCTCCATGTTGAGTAGTGGGTTGAAGATTTACATTTAAATCCTGCCTTAAAAGTACATTTGTCAGGGGAGGAAGGTCGAGAGGAAAAAAAAAAAAAATGTCATTTTATCATTGCTTAACTATATCATGTGAGAACTTACTTACAAGGGCTGCAATGGGGAAAAAAAAAGTTACCTTAGTAAAAACAGGAATAATAATGTCTTTGTTCTGCAGATTAATGAATTAAACTCAAATAAAAGAGGCTCACCCATTGCTGTTGGTAGATAGACCCGGCATAACTATCTACATCTTCCTTATAACTCTCTCATGCCCAAAACATTATTTCAAACTTGAAATGTGTATTTATTTGTAAACACAGTAACCCTGTGAATTCCATGAAAGAGGCACTTTTTCTTGTCTGCCACTGTATTTCCAGCCATGCACGCATGGTAGATTTTTAATGACTATCTATTGAATATGTAATGTAATTAACAGCACAAAATGGATAGGACTACAAAAGCCCAGTGAAACAGAGGAAAGCTGGAACACATTTTATCCTGGCCATATCAGAAGTTTGCAGTGGAGAAATGTGGGTCCCTGTGATGGAAAGGAAACATGCTCGAGCTCATTCCTTCATCAGGGCAATCTCCTAAAACCTTTGTCTTTGCCTACTCTCCTCCCATGCTTCCTTTTCCAAGGGTGTCTAGGGTCTCTCTTCCACAGTTCTGCATAACCCAGCATGTCCATGGCTATCTTGATACTTGACCTCATGATGCCCACGCTTCCCACTCTGATGAACCAGATACTCATGGTGTTCATGTCACTTCTCTCTGCTGTGAGCTCTCCTGATGACTGTGCTTACATTGCTGCTTCTGATAAAGGCGACATACTAAATCCTCAGAAAATGAGTACAGACCCAAGTATCCGGCTTATGATGCTTTGAATCACAAGGTTTCAACTTTGTGAGGGTGCAAAAGCCAAATGCATTCTGTAGAAAGCGTTCTTTGAATGCTGAATTTTGATCTTTTCCTGGACTAGCGCTATGTGGTCGGACCCTGTCTGTGATGGTAGGCAGGGCAGCGAGCGCTGCTCCCAGTCAGCCACACGGTCACCAGGATCAACGATGACACATTTAGAATCAGCCTGGACCTGTACACCCAATCTGTCTTTCACTTCCAGTACAGTAAAAGTTACATGAGCTACTCAGCACTCTGTTATTGAACAGGCTTTGTGTTAGGGGATTTTGCATAGTTGTGGGCTAATGTGTGTTCTGAGCGTACTTGCAGAAGGCCAGGCTAAGCTATATTATTCCTAGGTTGGTGTGTTAAGTGCATTTTCAACTTGCAATATTATCAGCTTATGAGGGATTTATCTGGACAAAACCCCAATGTAAGTTGAGGAAGATCTGTAGAGAGCAAATGGGTGTACTGCTTTTATAGTCAGAAATACAAATGTTATCTTTTTTTTTTTTAAAGGATTTATTTATTTATTTGACAGACAAGTAGGCAGAGAGGCGGGCAGAGACAGAGAGAGGAGGAAGCAGGCTCCCGCCGAGCAGAGAGCCCGATGTGGGGCTTGATCCCAGGACCCTGAGATCATGACCTGAGCTGAAGGCGGAGGCTTTAATCCACTGAGCCACCCAGGCACCCCCAAATGTTATCTTTTTAAAAAAAAAAACTTTCATTCATGTTGTGAATCTTGAAAAAAACAATTGTTAAAGAGTTCACATATCTTCTTTAACAGAAGTTCTTTAATATAGTTCTTTAACAGAGCATAGCTTCTGGGCTGTGTATACTTGGCTCATTTTTCCGTACATAAAAATAAATATTGTAACATTAATTTAAAGCATGTTGTTCCAGGAGGATACAATGATGCATCCCATTTCAAGGGGTCTGGAAACACATGGCCCCTCAGTGCTGAAAGTGTGGAGGAGAGGAGGTCTGGGTGGCTCCGTTGGTGAAAGGGGCGGACGCTTGACTTCCGCTCAGATCATGACCTCAGGGTGGTGAGACTGAGCCCCACATGGGGGCTCCCCTCTGGGTGTGGAACCTGCTTAAGATTCTCTCTCTCCCTCTCCCTTTTCCCCCAACTGTCTGTAAAAAATAAAACATTAAAAAAAAATAACTTGGAGCGTAGTCCTCTCGATATCAACTTTCAGTGTAAACTGCTCAGCACTGAGTAAGGATTACTGTACTTAAAATAACGTAACAAATAATGAGCATATTATTATTGTTGCCTTTCTGATGTTCAAAATCCTAGTTTTTCTCTAAGCTACCTTTAATTCCTCGTTTAAAAATATTCTTCCCTTTATGGGCCTTATAGCACTTAAACGTATTGCTGGAACACCCGGGTGGCTCAATCCATTAACGGTCTTCCTTCAGCTCAGGTCATGATTCCAGGGTCCTGGGATCCAGGCCAGCAAGGGGGTCCTTTGCTCAGCAAGGAGTCTGTTCCAGGAGTCTGCTCCCCTCTCTCCCTCTGCCCCTCCCCCCGTCTGTGTTTTCTCTCTCTCTCTCTCTGTCAAATAAATAAATAAAATCTTAAATAAATACAGACACACATAAATAGCTAACCAATGATGGTCTAACCTGAATTATAGTAATACTTTCTCTTGCATTGGAATTTAAGTTCCCCAAGGGCAGACAAGGACAATGTGTATTCGTCTTTGTGTGTCTTGGTTTAGCACAATGGCCAGACAGGAGTGTTTAATAAAGGTGGGTTTATTGAGAGTCAAACAAAAAGCAGTCCATTGTTTTTCCTGGTCTGTGGAGGGACTCAATCTCCTCTGGTGTTTGCTTAAAATACATCAGACCTACAGGTCAATGCTCCATATGAGTTCTCCAATGAATAAAACAAAATCACTATGACTGATAAGAACGTTACTGGCTTAGATACATCTATCCAATCATCACAGTGTACCTTTTAAATATCTTATAATTTTATTTGTCATTTATGTCAATGAAGCCAGAAAAAAGTTTGATAAAATATATCTGGGTTTTAAAAAGGGAAAAATGGCTTTATTCATGAAAGATGGTATTTATCATCTGACTCTTGCCTAATGCTCCTCTGGAGAAGGGCCCAAATCCATTTTATAAGCCTGGATTAAGGCTTAAGTGATAACTGAATATGATAATGCCAAAAATTACTTGTAATAAAACCTCACATATATGTGAGTTTTCTTATAATTACGGAGCTAATTTATGTCTATTCTTAAGCATAACCCTTTAAACATCTTTCATTTAATTGAGTAAATATCTGAGGCTTCACTGTGTCAGGAATTGTACCAAGTGCTGTAAATACAAGGATAATCAGAAAGAAAAAGGTCTGTCCTCACAGAGTGTATGACTCATTGGTGGAAGCAGAGGAGGTATGGATTAGTTAACAAATGTTTGTGAAACAACAAATTAAGTGCTATAATTTTGGAATTACACAATGTTAAAGGAGTACATTTAAGAGTCTTTAATCCAAAAACCAAGAATATCTATCTGTACTCATTTTCTAGTGAAAAAATTCTTGTAATTACTTTCTTTTGCTAGTTACTTTGACTGAGCTCATTTTTAAATTGTTCTGTATTAGAGATACCTTCCCTTTTGTCCCATAGGATCTTTTAAAAGGTTTTATTTATTTATTTATTTGTCAGAGAAAGAGAGAGAGAGCGCACAAGCAGGCAGAGTGGCAGGCAGGTAGAGGCGGAGAGAGAAGCAGGCTCCTTGCTGAGCAAGGAGCCCGATTCAGGACTTGATTCCAGGACCCTGAGGTCATGACCTGAGCCGAAGGCAGAGACCTAACCCACTGAGCCCCGTCCCATAGGATCTTTTAAACTGGAGTATTCAAGCTTATATTAATGATTACATAAAATAACATTGTATAAAGCACTTAGCAGAATGCCTGGTACATAGGAAATGTTGTTCTTCCTGGCCTTTGATGTGCCATGCATTCTCCGAGGGACAGTAGTAATGGCAATTTGTCTTGTCCTTACAGCTGTCCTATGGGGTGAATATTATCATTATCATTCCCATTTTAAAGATTAGAACACTGGGGCTCAATGTTCAAGTAACTGGTCTCAGATCACCAAGAGACTGCCAGTGGTGCAGTCAAGATCTGAACCTTGGTCAGCCTGAATATCCAGTACATGCCTGCTTTTCTTGTTGCATTCTGCTACCCTCACTATGTCCTTAGTGGCCCAGATAGTCTGAGCATTCTCTTGTATTCCTGTCTGGACGTTTCAAGGACCTGTGGACTTGATCATTATACTTACCATGCTCTCCTGGGCCATATATCTCCCTTGATACCTCCAACCTTGCTTGCACTCTAACTCCATTACATTTCCTCCAGCCGCCCTAGACCTCTCAGCCTTTCTTTTTATTGCTTATAACTTGTAACTATCTCTCTTTGATATTTAGTTTGTTACTCTTTCCCCTCTAACTAATGTTAGGACACAGCATTTGGTGATCAGAGTACTGTCGGAACCTAGAAGAATACACAGGCACCAATACAACACATTTTGGATTCAGATCATATAGAGTCAAATCTCGGTTCTAGTGCCTTGTGTGTCTTCCTGAAATTCTCCTGCCTTGGGCTCTTTACCTGCAAAATGAGGATAATATAATTTTTGTGAGAATTACATTAGGTAATGTTTCTAAGTGCTTGGCATATGACTGGTACATAGTTAAGGGCTCAATAAATGGCACACCTGGTACATACCATGATTCAGATACTTTTAATGAAATAGAAAAAAAGCTTCTTAATAGTGCAAAAGTATTCAATGAAAATGATATTATCTCATTGTTACCATAATATGAATAAAATAATGACAAGGTTTGCTGAATATATCAATAAGACCCATGCAACCAATTATAGATCTCTTGCACTACGTTTTTATAAATCTGAATCTGGTGGACATTAGTAGTCAGCAATAAATGACAAGCCACTTTTCAAAGTTATGGAGAGGTTAGAAAATAGGGTAGTTAGCCTCCTACCCCCCTAATGACCCTTACTTCCTCACGTTCACACCCTTATGTAGTTCTCTTCTGTGTAAATCAGGGCTGAGATGTGTGATCAACAGAATACAGTAAAGGTCATGGCGAGTGACTTTCAAAGCTAAGTCATAAAAAAAGAATAGTTTCTGCCTTGGTCTATTGGAATTCCATTCTGATGCCATGTAATGAAGACACTAAGCAGTCCCGCGGAGATGCCTGCAAAGGATACAAAGGGAGACCTCCAGCCAACACCCAGCGCTAACTTGTCATGCATTGAATAATCCACCTTGGAAGTGAATCCCACAACTACCAAATCTTCAGATTCTGCAGGCCCAACTGACATCTGACTATATTCTCATGACAGACCCTTGGCCAGAACTAACCAACTGAGCTGCTCCTAAATCTATCACCCCAGAAACTGCAAGATAAATAAATGATTATTATTCCTTTAAGGTACTTAATGGATTGCGTTATTCCATCATCAGTAACCAATACAGACGAGGGGAACTTAACGTAGCCACAGTCTCGTATCTCAGTCTTCGTGTTCCTTAATACTTTCAGCTGGAAGGAACTCCATTTCTTTTTTTTTTTTTCTTTTTTATTTTTTAAAGATTTTATTTATTTATTTATTTGACAGACAGAGATCACAAGTAGGCAGAGAGGCAGGCAGAGAGAGAGGGGGGAGCAGGCTTCCCTGCTGAGCAGAGAGCCCGATGCGGGACTCGATCCCAGGACCCTGGGATCATGACCTGAGCCTAAGGCAGAGGCTTAACCACTGAGCCACCTAGGCGCCCCAGGAACTCCATTTCTTGAAGGATCTTTCACCTTTTAGACTTATCTCATGTTAGAGTCTCTCTCTGAAAGTAGAACATTTCCAATTAATATCATCACCAGCTGTCTGCTGGATCTTGAGGCTAATACTTCTAAGTTACTAAGATTTTTTATCTCTTTTCTGTGTTTTTATACAGATTTAGGTGAATTAAACTTTTAACTTCATACTCTACCCATATTCTTTTCAACATGTAGCCTTTCTTGGGCCATATTTGCATGGAACATGTATCCCCACCAGCCATCATTTTGCTCAGAGTGGCTCTTATGAGCACATTTAAGTAGATGAGTGAGGGGGGATATATTACTCCAGGGCTTTAATGTGTTTGATTTGTGGTTATTCTTCCATTCTGTAGGGTTGTGAGTTCTCCAGCATGGACCAGGCAGAACTCTGTGCTTATTTATGGGTCTCAGTTATTTTCTGTTGGTTTTGGATCATACCAACAATCTTCTTAGATTGTACAGTAATTTTCCACATACTTCTTGTATGTCTAGAATGTTCCAAGGCAGAAGGTTCCTAAAAAGGCCAATTAAGATGACTTAGGAGTTCTTTAATCACTGAATTTTAGCTGATTGGTCATAAAAAGTATGGGACTATATGAATAAATACTATATAAATAAATATAAATACTAAATAGTATGGACAGGGACAAAAAATAAAAAAAACCCACAGGAGACATCTGATCAGAGTCCTGTGTGACTCTGGCCACGTTCATTACCCTCTCTCAGCTTCAAATCCTCATCGGTAGAATAATACCACTCAAATTTGTAATGAGGACAGGATGTAAAGTTGGTCTTGGGTACTCTACAAGTGACAACAATTATTGAAGGGGTTCTTTTGTGACTCAAAGAAGGATGCATTTCCCTTTCATCCCTTTACATGAAAGTGTTTTACCTTTTATTGTTTTTAGAGTGAGCAAAGTGTTTTAGAAAATATGAGGGTTTGACTCTTTCAATTAAAAAGTTGGGAATCCTAGATAAGCCCCCTCTAGTGGTCCTAATTTGAGGTCTGTATAAATTACTCAAGGTTATTGACAGGTTATCAGATATCTCAAAAGGTCTGCCAAACCTTGGATTTATCTGTCTACTAAATGTTCTACATTTGTCAGCAGAGCTTTCTGGTTAAGAGCATGCGTTTTGAAATTTGACCTGCTAGCTTCAAATTCCAGTATGGCCACATGCAAGCTTCATGATAAGATGCTTACCCTCTCTGAGTCTCAACTATACACATGTACACATGTGTGTGAGTGTGTGAGTATGAAATTAAGATATTAATACTACCTGCCTTACAGAGTTTTTAAAGGCATTAAATATGGTAAAACATATTGAATACTCGGCACATTTTCTAGCCCAAAGAAAAACTCAGTAACATCCCAAGAGATGCATTGCTGTGAGGGCAGTAGGCTATCATTTCACCTTAATAATTCACCTGGCTCACTTTTGCATGAGTAAAGAACCTAAGTACTCCTTTTCCTTTTCCCATTAGAATAATCCTTCCCAAATAGATTCCTCTACCACATAGGGGTTTGAAATGTATTTATGGTGCAATTTAAGAAATTATATTGAGTCTACATATAGCCCACATTGAAGTGCGCCTCAAAGCAAAGGAATATGTCTACCACTCCATCAGACAACTCAAAGAAGTTAAGACTAGATATAGCTCAGGTTTCTTCAGTGTTTCTTCCTTATTGAAAATCCGTTCTTGTCAAATGTCTTAAAATGATACATGTCTTCACTTTTGATGACATTGTGCTCTGGAAGTTTGTTCCAGATGATCTCTGGAGTTGATTCATTACAGTTTATAGATCAGCAAATATATTTCAAAGCATTTCCATTCATAGCTCCTGTGTTAAGTGAAGGAGACCTGGATTGACTCCCCAGGTATTTTCTTCACCTTTAGCCATCATCGCCAGACCAGATTCCATCAGAGAAATCCTGGTATGAAACAAAGCTTCCAAGGGTCAGTTATCTGTCCTGTGTGGAATGTTGTTTTTCACATTCAAAAATTCTCTTTCGTGCAGATTTGTAATTAAGCTGGTGTCCTCAAATCCAAGGCAAATTAACAATTGAGTGTGGCTATCACGAATGAACATGTGATTATTTATGTAATTAGCATTGCTTATCTCCAGCTTGATAAACAGAACTTCGTCAAACCAGTGAGAGTTGAGATAGTAGGAAACATGTTTTCATACTGTTCATGGCGTAATTTATGGCTAAACCTAATATTTGGAACCAGAAGAAGGAAACCTGAAGAGATGCGAGGACAGGCAGCACTTTAATCAGATAAGTTTCTTAAATGTTTCTATTTATAAGCTTATGTTATTACCTTAAGAAAATTAAAACAAAACAAAACAAAAAAACCATAACCCCACAAAATCCACATAACCTTTGTTGATATTTTTAGAATCAAAACTAATATATGAACATGACTTAGAATTTCTGAGTGTTTACACACACACACACACACACACAAAAATATACTCCTATGTATCTATAGACAAACTCATAGGTTATATATAATTACATCTAACTATCTGTATCTAAATATCTACATAGGTTTTCTAAGAGCATATTATGCTCTTAAGTACAGGTAGTTTATTTTATATACCTGAGGTCAGACTGGTAGGTAATATAGTTAATTGACTCGGGAGAGGTAGAAGATAAACAAATTTGTAGGGAGAGGTATTTTACAAGTCACTAATTTTTATCAACAAATCTTAAACTGCTGAGATTCGCCCAAGGTTCAAATATTTAGTCTGTCATCCACGGGTCTTATAATTCATCATAAAGATTTTGGTTAGCACATTTTTACAAGGGAGGATAATTTAGGAGCAAGTTTTTCTGGATACAGGAATTATAAAACCTATAGCAACAGTAGCTAATGTGAGAGATAGTTTATTCGGCTTTAGGTACTATGCTAACAGTTTTTAATTTAATCTTTGAAGCACCTTATGAAGGGGATACTATAATTTTTCTCACTTTACAAAGGAGGAAACTCAGAGTTAAGCAACATGTTGAAAATCTGATTATCGGGTCCAGGGTTTGACACCAGGTTGACCCAACTATAAGATTGAAGTTCTTAAAAAATCGCTATAAGAAACTTTCTAAGACGTAGTAGGTACCTGCCTCACTTTCCAACACTGAGACTGCACAGTCAATGTGCAATTTTTACACTGAATACACACATAGACACTTTATGATTCTCCCTAATCTCACGATATGATAGGAATGATGGTCTGTTTCACAAATGATTTTTTTTTAAAGATTTTATTTATTTATTTGACAGACAGAGATCACAAGTAGGCAGAGAGGCAGGCAGAGAGAGAGAGAGAGAGAGAGATAGGGAAGCAGGCTCCCAGCTAAGCAGAGAGCCCGATGCAGGACTCGATCCCAGGACCCTGAGATCATGACCTGAGCCAAAGGCAGAAGCTTAACCCACTGAGCCACCCAGGCGCCCTGGGTGAATTTTAAAGATGGTTACAGATTATAGTAAATGTTTTAATAACATGAATGGCTTTGAATAAATGTTAAAAATATTTTTCTTTTATTTATTTATTTATTTATTTATTTATTTTTTTACTGAAGACAGATGCTCATATTGAGATATTAGTTAAGTTTACAATGGGAAACGTAGTAACTTTACAGCAGAGGACCCTGGCAGACATAACTTTAACAGAGTGGTTAACATATCTTGTCATATGACATGGCAACATGATGAAATCCCTGATAGGATGCTCTGACAAGCACACATCTCTCAAGTGGTATATTGTCCCACACATACATCATCCCAATCACAAAAAAACATCAGGCAAATATAATGGGGGACATTCTACAAAGTAATCAGTAACTATTCATCAAAGTGTCAAGGTTGTTAAATTGAATCCCTATCATTAAACTAATTTGGTTTTGTAAAACATAGTCAATAGTTTACACTACATAAAGTAACAGCATTTTGATTGATCAGATTTTTCTCCTATTTTCTATTTTTTCTAAGAAATTAGGTATTCAACCTGTCAGTTGCTCTTTTTCTGAGGTATCACTAAACAAATACTTTCATGGAAGTCTCCACATCAGTTTCTTCTGCATCTAAGGTATTTTCAAGGGGAATTGCTGTTCAGAAGGCAGTACTTCAGTACTATAAGATCACCATCAGTACTATAAGATCACCAGTACTATAAGATCACCATCATCAAAGATTCAATGATATGCCCACATTTACTAATGTAACCTTTGATCAAAAAAGAAAATCAACCCAATGAAAACACCTCATAACCAGGAAAGCATAACTATTCTCTTGAAAATTTAACAAAAGGATGAGTAATAAAGACAAACTCTGGAGATAGATAGGCATAGAAAGCCATGGATGTGGAACCCAAACTCAACAATGGAGAATCAATCCAGGGTAAAATGGAATGTTCATTGCTTTGGCCAGAAACATCGTGCAGGAAAAATAATCACTGTTATGAGAAAAGTAGAACCCTGGGAGAGAATTTTCCAGGTCTTATGCCAAGGTCTATAATGTTACTATTATTTTCTGTATAAATATATGTTCTGTAAAATGGATCTAGAGTGATTTGATACGAAGACCTGATTCATTAGCAATATCCAATAAATCACAGCTGTGACACAAACCCTCACAGAGCATCTAATCATGAGGCACATTTTATTTGCAACTTTGGCTCTAACCAGAAGTGTCAAGTTATTAGTTTTTGGATTTTATAGACCGGTTTTAGCAGATTCAATGTAGCCAGGGGATTTAAGTTGGTATTGGAACACCCTTATGGAATTTTCCATTGAAGCCTGAGGAAATCCCGGAAACTACATGTTATAATTCATGCATATGAAGGTGTATGTATAAAGCTTTCACAGAGAAAGTGAGAGCACCTGGTTAAGGATTCACTTATTCATTCATTCGAAGGATATTTAGTGAGTGACTACTGTATGCCAGACTTCATTCTAAATTCCAGAGAAACAAATGAGGAGCTTCTGTACTTCTAGAATTAATATTCTACTGGAAGGAGTTGGGTAGTATACAACTAAGCAAAAAAGTGAATAAGATAACTGCTGACAATGCTAAGATCTATGAAAAAATAAAACACAAAGATGCTGTAGAAAGTGACTCGTAAATGTATGAGTAGCTTATTTCTGGAAGAGCTCATGAAGTGAAGACTGTACTAAGATCTAAATGTCAACGAGATCCAGGTATGCCAAAAGCTGAGCGCACAAATTATGCATGCTTCCTTTTGAACATACTCTGGTTTTATATTAGCCTTTTAAAGTTTTATTTTTCATATACCTGTATATGACTCTCTAGGTCATGAAACGTCATGATGCCTGGATCTGGCCATCCTTTCTAATTCCTCGCTTTAATAGTTAGGTACAATCCCATATCAAGGCTCCATATCTAGCAAGCCAACTCAAGGAAACAGGCAAGGGCTCCTAGAGTCTTTAGGGCAATGTACATCTTAGAGTGTGACTACCTGACTGTATGAGTTGATAAAACTTCAGTTATAACCTTTTGAGAGGATGATACTTTTGCCTTACTACCATGCTAAGGTTATAGTGAATATAAAATTGTAGAAAATAGTAAGACACAGTTACTCTAAAAAGTTGAGGAGCAACAGATTAACTTATACAACTGGAAGAGCACTTCAGTTTTTCACATAATGGAACATGGATGTCATTATACCCAAGGGGAACTAAGTGGATTGCAAATCCATTGTTTTACTTCCTTAGAAATCTGCATGGGGTACAAAGAATTTTTAATCAAAGGCAAAATAAAAGCTTCATGGGGAAAAAAATGAGGACATGAATGGTTTTATTAAAGGATTCAGTTTGGGTATTTGCAGCTATAATATGTATTTCAGAATTGTGGAGTAAGGGTGGTTAGGAAGGGTGTTATCTGAGAAAATACATTCATGGCTCAGATTTGCATCTTAAAATATGATCCTCATTTAGCCAGCATTGCCAGTCATGAAGATAGTTAAAATTCCTACTCAGTTATTAGGGAAATCATTAAATCATGAAAAATGAAAAGATGTTCCCAAAAGCCCAGAACTCATCGTGGAAAGTATAATGAATAAAAAATATTTTTATTAATCATTCATATGCTTTTCTGTAATGACTAAGGAAGTAGTATACTTAGAAATTCAAACATGTTTCCTATTCTTGGTTTCTGTAATTTTGTCACTGACATTTTCTGTAGCTTTTATTTTGGTTCTTAAATTTCCCATGCTATTTATTTTTGCCAGGTATCCAAACTTTAACTTAATAATTTGACATTTTAGTTTCCTTTAAAGTAAATGAAATAAAAAAATAGATGTATAAATATTATGTTTTAATCATTAAAAAATTCTTAGTTTTGCAGCAGGGTTCTCTAAGACTAGTGTAGACCATGTCTTATTCTCTAGATTGAATTACTCAACATCCATTCCAGGCTTCTTTTATAGTGCTTCTTTGTGTACAGAGTCTGGAAAGGTGAAAGTGGAAATTCCCAGATGCCCTTGAAACTAGGGCTCCCGATGCAATATTGGTTCTGCTGAGCAGGTAGACTCTGAAGAGAAAATCAAGGCCTGAAGCATCCATGTTATAGGTGCAGATCAGCAGGTAGAGAGTGTGCACTGGAAGCCAACCTCTCCTGGAGTTTTCTCCTGACCTCCGTATCACTGCTGAGCAATGATTTCCTGGAGACAATGATGGAGTAGGTGTAGCAACTTCCTGAATGGATTCTGGATGAGCTAATGTAGCACCAGGGCCAATAGTTGAAATAATGGTTTCCTGATTCCCCAGATTCCTTATTGTGGAAGAGAGAGCAATTCCTATAATAAGCAATTCTTGTCATTTACTCTGGGAGCGTTTCCTAGGGCACCAAAGCTCTAGCTTTCTCCTCTGAGTGATTTTATAAGCACCTAAGAGGCTGTTTCAAATCTCCTTCTGCTCAGAGACGAGGTAGCGGTAAGTTTTCAATTTGGACAAAGATGAAAGATGGAGGCTCTATTTACGTCTGTTAGCTCAAATTAAACTCAATGTTCATGAACTTTTAAAGGTTGAAAGGTTGAAATCCCAAAACTGGGAGATGTTTATGACTTTATGGGTAAAAGAAGCTATTTTTCTCTTTATGAAAGTGTTATTACTATTATCATCCATTGTGGGAGGGATCATTTTATAAACTACACGGTTCAGTTTCTTCTCAATATCCTTGATTCAGCCCCTGATTTCATGGAGTTGACCAAATTATAGTATTTTGGATAAAGATATCAAAAATTCTACTTGAAAATACTGCTGTAATCCTTGAATGGGGAGGGAATTCTCAGCTGTCCTCCATGCCAAGAAAAACTCCTTGCTCTTCCCAGGGGAATGTTTTATATATAGATACAGATGCAGACATAGACAGAAACAGAAACAGATGTATTATGGGTAGTGATTGGGCCTCATTTACTACTTCTTGGCTACTGGCAGAGTTAAGTGCACACACCTGCATGTTAGACAGAGGGGTAGGTAAACTGAGTCTTAGTTTTTCACAGTAGACTCAACCATCTCACATTTCACTCTCCTTTTCTCTCTTAAATGCTCCAGTACTATTGTTTCTTATGACTCAGAGGCCAGATGGGATAAGTGTTCAACTGAACCAAGACAAAAGATACTCTAATTTCAGATCTAAGCTGATTTTCCAACTGAACTTTATCAGAATACCATATTGATTCCAGGCCCTACATGAGTTAATTAAAATGTAACACCTATTCTGCTATTATTTGAACGTGGGGGTATCTGTGGGGCTTCTTGGGTCATAGACAAGGCAATAGTCAGTCATTCCTAAATTCCTGGTAATCATATCAAAAACTTCAGTCCTAGCCTGGGGAGTTGGGAGTTGAGTTTTTTTAATTGCTGTTCTGGTAATCTAGTAGTTGTGTGGACATCCGACCTAAGACTTAAAACTATATAATGGAAAGAGATAGTCTAGCTGTGTCCAAAATAAATATTCACACATGACAAGATAATATTTGCATAAATCCTTGAACTACTTGGATAAAGGCAGTTTTAGAACTGTCAGGTATTCTGCTTAAGCCACAAGGGAGTTAGTAAAAGCAAGCACAGAAATAACTAGGACTACATCACTTCTTGGAAAAAGTACTGGTTTGTCAAGTTCTCATTATTTTTAATGCTATTCTTCCTCTAAAATAGACATTGAGTTTCCATTTTAAGCAGGTATGTCAAGGTAGAAACAAGATCGGCCACTGCTAAGCTATGGTACGTACTTGATCAGCCAGGTACATTTTATCAACTACATGCAAACGCCAAAATGCTAAAGTCCTGTAAAACATGGCAATTTTGGTTGAGAATCCAAGGTCAGATATATCACTCACTAGCTGTTTTAAAGATTTTATAGATAATAGAGAGATATAATATAATATAATATAATATAATATAATATAAGATAGATTATAGATAGGTAGATAGATAGATAGAGGTTAAGTGTAGGTAAATCTTGGGTCTAATCTTGCCAAGTTAGATTCTTTCAACCCCCTGCAGAGATTGGTAGCAAATGCAGGAGGCCCAGGGTTAAGAGGTAGATCTAAGTAAGAAAGCGAGACTAATGAAAATCAGGTTTAAACTTTTCTAGATGGTAGATTTCTCCACTCACCGTGACTGTCTCCATAGTTTATAGTGCTTTGCACACTGACAATCTGGCTGAGAATCTTGATCTATTTCATTGGCTAACTCATTTGAATCCCAACTCAGCTATAAACACCTTAAAGACAGGAATCAGTTTGAGTATTTCTAGAAAGACAAAGCTTGGCTCGCCCACAGTAAGATGTCCGTGGAAGTTTGTAGCATGAATGAAAACTGTTTGCCAATTTGACTTCCACCTAGATAGATGGTATCAAGAGCTCTAGCCAAGAGCTTCTCAAAACAAATGTGAATGATGATTTGAATTCTGTCACAATTCTGATTTCTGATTGAGGAGATCTAGGGTAGGGCTGGAGATTCTGCACTTCTGAGAAGCTGCCAAGCTATGCAGATGCTGCTGTTTTTCAGACCATATTTTCAGAAACAAGGACCTACTGCACTCCTGAAGGGTCTTACTTCTAAAGGCTATGCTGCTTAGCAGGTAAAGCTATGAAACGGAGCGAGAAAGGCATGAGTTTGAGTTTATTCCTATACTTACTAATTGAGTAAATAGAGGAAAATTATTAATTTATCCATGCCTTAATTGCTTTATGCATAAAAATTTTGATAAATATATCAAATTTTGTGGGCATTATATCTTAATGAAATAATGTCTGAAAATATTTAGCAGAATCCCTAGCATATGGCAAGCACTCTAGATGCATTCTTACGACTTTTTTCTCCCTGCCTGGGCCTGAGTTTGTATGTTCAAAAATGTCTTTGTAGGCTAAGTGAGGTTAAACCTCAAGCCAGTCTTGCCAAATTTGATTCCCGACCCACTGCAGAAATTGATAGCAAATGCGGGAGACCCAGGGTTGTGAAGTAGGTCTGAGGGAGAAGGCAAGACTAATGAAAAGCAGAGACTTAGAGATACTGGACAGTAATATGGAGTTAATTACTTGAAAAAAGCAGAGGTTTTATAGTAAAACAAAGCAGGAAAGGGGGCTAAAGAGGAACATATAGAGAGAGAATCTGGTTCACGGGGGGGGGGGGAATGGAAAATGTTTACAGAATATAAAAATGACATTTGAAATGCTTCTATTTCCTAAATCTTAGGTCAGTTTGCCCACCAGGATGATGGTGAGGCCAGTATTCGTGGCAGCGGTTTTGTAAAGGAGGTTTTCTCAGAGAAAACCAGTACGAGTGTGGGAAGCTGATAAGGGCTGGGGAGAAAGCCAAAGAGGTAGACCAGCTCTCGGGCAACGTCTCACAGAAGGAAACTGAAGCCGGACAGTCGGGGCATTCCTGGAGTAGAAATTCGCCTCCAAGATGTCTTGACTTGAGGAGAGTGAGCTGGCTTTTTATTCAGTGGTTTCAAGCTACCCCAGAGAAGGGGGAAGAGACATACATTTAAACCGCCACACACTTATAATCCTCTCCAAGTGCTGGTAAAACAGGCCCCCGTGCCTGAAAGCAGTGTTTCAATAAAGAGCCACAGATCCTTCAGGTTTGAAGATAAACCGTACAGAAAAGGAGGCAGAAGACGCAAATGATAGATGCCAGAATACTGAAAATTATATTATAAAGGCAGTGTTGGTGTTTACGCCTTCCCGGGACAACTGCTAACAATGAAAGCAGTTCTTCTCCCTGATTTTTTCAGTGCCCAAGGCATCTTACTGTGAGCCATTAAACAGAAATGTCAATGTTCCCTGCAAGTCAGGTTGATTTTTCAACACGAAGTCTTGTCTTGTTTCATTTTTTTATTTCCTTTTTTTAAAAATATTTTATTTATTTATTTGACAGAGATCACCAGTAGGCAGAGAGGCAGGCGGAGAGAGAGAGAGGAGGAAGCAGGCTCCTCACAGAGTAGAGAGCTCTACAGGGGGCTCGATCCCAGGACCCTGAGATCATGACCTGAGCTGAAGGCAGAGGCTTTAACCCACTGAGCCACCCAGGCACCCCTTTTATTTCATTTAAAAAAAAAAAATCACTCTTCAACACCAGAGCCAGTGAAAGCAAGCAAGATGAAGGAAATGTTAGTAAGCACTAGTTTGTAGAGAAATTAGGATAAAATTTGGATTGAAGATTAGTTATAGGCAAGTTGCTTAAAACTTAGTGTTGTAAACCAGAAAGAAAAATGTCCTAAAATGATGTACCACAGTGAAACAAATGATGGCACCAAAGATGTTGTTCATCTCCATGATTTTAAAAATTATTTCCTCCTTCTGTTTGCATTCTCACTTTCTGAGATGGATAAGCTCTCATGAAAACTATAGAGCTGGACCAGTGATATAATGATTGGTGTCCGAAAGAGCTGTGCAGTTTAAATTTCGTAACTTGACTGGCAGAAACTTAGAAGTTGAACGTGGAACCGAGTGCCTTAGGATAAAAATAAACTGCAGTGTTCTATCAATGCAAGCACTCCCATCTAGTCCCCTATTTCCCATGACACACTAACTGAATCGGAGACGAAAAACTAAAAATACTTGAACATATTTTTTGCATTTTTACAGAAAATACTGAAACTGGTGGGGTACCTGGGTGGCTCAGTGGGTCAAGCCTCTGCCTTCGGCTCAGGTCATGATCCCAGGGTCCTGGGATTGAGCTCCGCATCGGGCTCTCTGATCAGCAGGGAGCCTGTTTCCCCCTCTCTCTCTGCTTGCCTCTCTGCCTACTTGTGATCTCTGTCTGTCAAATAAATATATAAAATCTTAAAAAAAAAAAAAGAAAGAAAGAAAATACTGAAACTGGAAGAAAAGGAGGAATTGCCTTTTTTCTAAAGACAAGAAATATAAAATATTTTCTTCTAAAATTTGGAGAGTTCAGTGAGATAAGGCAGTCTCTAGGTTAGCACTCAAATAATAGCAGTTTAAGAGACCAACAAACATGAGTATGTGTGTCTATGTGTGTGTGTGTGAGAGAGAGAGAGAGAGAGAGATATTTGTTGCATGTATATATATAATCATTTTTTTCAAATTAAAGATTTTATAAATAGTAAGATAAAAATATTGCTTATAATAAATGACTAGGAGAAGTAAATGTCTCTTACTTAGGGTCCTTTCAAGTACTTTAGAAACAAAAAGCAGTACAAAAGAGCAACAAAAGCTATAAAATACCTAGGAAGAAACTTAATAAAAAAGGTCCAAGACCTATGAAGAATAAATTAAATAATACAAATGAAAAATAATAACAAATGAAAGAAGAGCTATACAACTTTCCCGGAGAGCAAGACTCAAAAATTACAGAAATGTCAGCTCAAATTAATATGTAAGTTCTATATAATCTAAAGAGAAAGTCATTAGATTTTTAGATGGAATTTGGCACGGTAATTCTAAAGTTCACCTGAAGTAGAAAATATGCCAGAATAACAGAGAAATTCTTGGTAAGAACAATGCGAGGAAACCTACCGGATATCAAATCTATAAAGATACACAAATTAAAACAGAGTGGTTGTAATAAAAAGGTAGACCTCAAACAGAATAGAGAGTCTAGGAGTATTTGCATGGGAATTTTAGTTTGTAGAAGCTAACATCATAAAACAGTGGGAAACATACACACTACTTAATAAATGGTGTTGGGATAAAGAGATCTCCGTTTGTATTTGCTAGCAGCAAAGATATATTCTATATGGAATAAAGAGCAATTTTAAATGAATTAAATATAAACAAAAATGTACATAAGAAACATAAAAACTAAAAACTACAACACTTTAAGAGAAAACAGAGGGGGATCATTTTCATAATATTAAGGTAGGAAAAACTTTCCTAAGTGAGCAAATTAGAGACTGTTAAAAAGAAAAATAAAAACAGAAGTGGCTTTTAAACAGCTAAACTATCACTATGATAAAGATGTTATCAAAACAGTTAAAATAGGGTGCCTAGGTTGCTCAGCTGATTAAGTCCCTGGGGTCCTGGGATCAAGCCCCACACCATCGAGCTCCCTGCTCAGCGGGGAGCCTGCTTCCTCCTCTCCCTCTGCCCGCTGCTCCCCCTGCTTGTGCTCCCTCGCTCTCGCTCGCTCTCTCTCAAATAAATAAATAAAATATTAAAAAAAAAAAAGCAAAAACCAAAACAGTTCAACTATAAGGGTGGGTTTGGAGATAAAGTATTTGTAACATTTTTTAACATACAAAATATTAACATCTCAAATATATAAGGAGGCTAAAAATCTATAAGATAAAAATAGAGGTAAAAGATAAACAGATATTTCACTGAAGAAGAAATACCAGTGGCCGATTACCATATAAGTGATCCTCAATGTCTTTGATAATCAGAAATACATTATATTAAATACATTATAAAATGAGAAGTTATCATGAAGTTATCATGTAAGATAAGAATATGTTTGTAAGAAACTTGGTAGGGTAAATTGTATATATTTAATTAATATCTGAATAGGTAATATTCACTAGTACAAAATATTATATAATACAATTCTCCTTCCCGCCCAGTTTCCTGCCAGCAGTTTCTCTCTCATAGGCAACTCATTCAATTAGTCATCTATGTATTTTTACAAAAATATTATATGCAGTTACAGGTAAATATACAATACCTGCACTTTAATTTTCACATAAACACACAGAGAGCTTTCTCATTCTTTTTAAGGACTTTATCATAGATGTGATGTGATGTAATTGATGGGTATATAGGTTGATTGCAATGCTACAATAAAAGAAAACACTGTATGTAAATTGTATCATATAGATGTGAATAGTTATGCAGGGTACTTTCCTAGGAGTATAATTTCTGGATCAAGGAAATATTTATACATTTGTACATGAGTGTAGTCTTTTGTGGAGGTTATTTGGAGAGAGCTTTAAAATTTAAAATAGTTATGCGTTGGGCCCCAGAACCTATCCTGTACATGTACTTTTAATGTTAAAAAATGATGTCTGTGAAAGGATGCATATTGTAGTATTTTAATAGCAACAAACTGGAAATCTAAATGTCCTTACTTTGAGAATGGTTTTACATATTGAGGAAAAAATTAAACAATGACCTATTTGCTTTCCAGAATGATATGCAACTCTAAGAAGAAATGAGTTAGGTCCATATGAACAAAGATGGAGCTATCTCCAACAGATAAAAAGCAAATGACTGAACAATATGTATCATGTGATTTTTGTGTGTGTGAAAGTGTACACACCAAGTCGTTAAAAGTGATTATCTCTGAAAAAGGAAGAGAGACAGGGTATTGGTGATGGGGCGACATGAAGGAGCATTTCATTATTTTTGCTATATGTCAGGAATTACATTGTTTCTTAAATTTAGGGAAAAAAGGAAAATGTTAAAAACACCCCTTGAGTTGTGAGAGGCAGGGACCTGGGTGACCTCTGCAGGAAAAAAGTCAAGTCAGCCTCTAAAACCCTTTGCCCAGCAGCACCCTGAGAAGCTAATGTGGAGGTTGCGGAGGACAAGATAAAAAAGGCAGGTGTGCAAGGATTTCAGCCCGCCAGGGCCGGCCCAGGCGGGAAGGTAGACTACCTTTGCCGGGACATATGGTATCCCCATTCTAAAAGTGTCTTTTCAGCTAAGAGTCATAAATCTCATTTTAAACTAAAAAACGAAGAAAACGTAGTCAGAATCTTTGCATTTTTAAATGATGAAATGTGATCACTTCAGCAATATATATAAAATGCATTTTGTGTAAAAAGGCAAATGTGGAACCAATATAAATCAATCAGGTTTTACAAGTTTTTTGCAACTGACTGCTTTATATGAATCTACCATATGAGCCTCTACTTACACCTTATAAACATGAAAAATAACTAAATCAGCAGGAGAGATTTCTTTCCCTCAATAAAAGAACCACATGCCAGGTAGAAAGTGAAATAACCACAGACACCAATGTTGTTTCTTTGTCCTTGTTCAATAACAGTAAACAGCTACCCTCCATTTGACTTAATGACACAGAGTAATCTTTATTTGTGATGTGAATCCATGGAGTGGCCAAGTAGAGAGACTCTCTGTTCCTGATTCAATCATCTGACAAGTTACACACAGAAATATTCCTTTTTTTTTTTTAAGATTTATTTATGCATTTATTCGAGAGGGAGAGGGAGGGAGAATCACAAGGATGCGCCATGCTGAACCCTTGAGCTCCATCTCACGACACTGAGATCCTGACCTGAACCCAAACCAAGAGTCAGAAGCTTCCCTAACTGAGTCACGCAGGCACCACACCCCCCACAGAAACAGTCTTGCTGGAAAGTTTAATACAGCCCATCATAAAAACGTGGTATAAATGCCCCCATTCCACATCCCCGTGGGGGCGGGGAAGGGGATCAGCAAATGCTGTGACCAAGGAAGTCTCAGAATCCTCAGCTCAGCCCTTCATGAGGCCGCAGCCCCGACCCACCAACGGAAACCATCACCAAGCCAGGTGAAAGTCGAAAAATCCCCGTTTTCCATTTGAACCTTTCCATTAAAATGCTTGTAGTTGGTCAAGGTATCTAGTTCCGCTGTTGATTTCATTAGTTTAATACTTTTGAGCATTGCGATTGTGTGTGAGAGTAAAAAGAGAATCTGATGGAACAGAGAAATATTTTCACTGTTGTTCACACGGGATTTTGTCTTGACACCTACTCTACCGTGTGTTAAGTGAAATGTTAAGAATTGAACAATTAACCCGGTACTGTTTTTAGTACCCTACATTGAAATGAGACAAAAACAACAAACAAAAAACTTACATTAATTTTAAGTCAATTTCTTGAAAAAAAATTTTTGGATTTATACTATCAAAGCCAGAAAGATCAGTCTTTTCCTCACTCTATTAAAACGAGTCATTAGTAAATATTTAGCATGTAATATCACCTGCCTCCCAAGGCTCTTGGACAGGGAAGCATCATCTGTAAATATTTCAGTACAAAAAGCAAGGTTTAATATGAATCTTTGACTTCGTCTGGCTTTTATCATTTCAGAGCCAGTCCTTGGGTCTCCCCTCCTCTTTCCCCCTTTTTTCCTTTGCTCTTATAATAGCAATTATGCTTGCTCTGCCTTCATTTTAATATTTTTACTGAAATAGGGAAATAATAGGAAATAGGAAAAGTAATGTTAAAGATTTCAGTGTACTCTATCACTTATGCAATAACAAATACGTTAAGTCAAATTTTAAGAAAAAGAATAGGTCAGGGTGCCTGGGTGGCTCAGTTGTTAAGCGGCTGCTTTCCGCTCAGGTCATGATCCCAGGGTCCTGAGATCGAGGCCCACATCAGGCTCCCTGCTCAGTGGGAAGCCTCCTTCTCCCTCTCCTGATTCCTCACCTCTTGTGTTCCCTCTGTCAGTTCTCTCTCTGTCAAATAAATAAATAAAATCTTAAAAAAAAAAAGTTTAAATAAGAAAAAAGAAAAGAAAAGGAATAGATCAAATAAGTCAAACTTACTTGATATAAAACTTAACACTGAGCTAATATAAAACTTAGAGTCCTGGTTGCATTTCCATTGTCAAAACTAATCATTCATTAAATTCTGTTAACCCTCTTAGTTTTAAGTGGGCTGGGAGTGGGCAAAATAGCTTTTTATAACTTTTTGTAACAATCAACTCTGAATTTCATGATTTAATACTCACGTTGGAATTTAGGGTAATCTAAGCTTTAACATAGTTTTTGTAAGTGAACAAGCCCCCAAATATACAATGGAGGTGTTTATCTTAGGCTCATTTCTTATCACAACCAGAACCTTACTTAGCAGGAGTTCTGGTAAGGTGTCCACTAACTGAGTGAAGAATCAAGTGCATGAATGAGAAAATAAATAAGGAAAACGGGATTCCTTGGATAAGTAGGTGCTATGTAAAGGAAGATTCAGCTTAGCATATTTTACGTGATTTATAAAACGTTTAAAATGTGTGTACATATTATGCATATTGATGACGAGTCACACCTTTCATTCTTTGTTGCCAACACGGACACTCAGCAATTGAGAGAGTCTTAACTGTTTTGTCAATGAAATAAATACTACTAAATAAAGTTAATCATAAATAAATTCTAAGAAGTGCTAACTATGCTTCCTTGATTTAAAGTCACATGTTTCCCATGTGCAATGTGGTGAGCTTTCCATTAATGGCTTATGTAGGTCAGTAAAGAGATTAGCTACAGAACCTCTCTCTACCTTACAGTACTTCAAATACTCGTCTTTAGCCATCTCTTTATCTTAGAGCCATATAAATGTGTCCAGAATTATGTGTAAACAACACTCACACTCAACATTGAATCAGTGATGAATGGTTTGAGTGGCTTTACCAAAGAGCTCTTCTAGCAGTTAAAATATGAAGAAACTTGGCAAGTGGCATTCATCACTAGAAATTTGGGTCCAGAAAGTTTTCTCAAATTCTACACCCTGTATTACTCATATATACTCAATAGAAATACATCATAGCTCATGTAATCATTGTTTTTTCCTAAAAAATAGGCATATTAACCAGAAAAATGATTCAAAAGCAAAATATGTATATAATAGAGAAATAAGTTTTCTTAACGGTATCCTTAAAAATTATGACATTTGTCCAGATGATCTATTATGTTGGATATATTTTAATAGGCACTCAAGCTTCACTTTAAGTGTTATTATTATTTACGTTGTTAAAATAACTTGGTAATCTATTCCAGACTGATAGGTATGTTAGGAGCACCATTAAATCATTGCCGTGGGAATTCACTGCCATTAATTTAAGTAAAAATGTTGTAAAGGATAAAGTTTAAAAGATAATATCTTTTTAAAAAAGATTTATTTATTTTTTTATCTATGAGAGAGAAAGAGAGAGAAAGCATGGGCAGGAAGTGAGGTAGTGTGACAGGAAGAGGGAGAAGCAAACTCTCCACTAAGCAGCGATTCCCAACACGGGGCTGGATCCCAGGGTCCTGGGATCATGACCTTAGCTGAAAGCAGGCACTTAACTGACTGAGCCACCCAGATGCCCCTGAAAGATGATAAACCAATCTATGAAAGTGTGCTTCATACGTCATCTAGAATATTTTCCACATTAAAATCAACGTAAACATAGCAGCTTCATTTTAATGATTTTCTCTTCTATAAATGTTTGCCTCCTTAGATGTGTGTGTTTGTATTCTTATTTCATATCTGTCTTCCCCATAAGTCCACAAGTTCCACGACGGCGGGATTCACGGTTATTACATTCAGCCTAACGGACAAAGACTCTGCCCTTGACCAAGCTTTAAGCAGGCTCCTCTGAGCTCACTTCTCAACTGGACCCTGACTCTTGGGTTTCCTTGTTCGTCTCTGCATAGTCCAATTTTAACAAGAATGCTGTTGAGTAAATTTAACCAGAATTCCCCACCCTTGATCGATGTCTGATTACACTCAAATCTGATCTGCTTGCTCATCTTCGAAAATCCCTCGGCAGATAGCTGATCACGCTGGCCTGACTTCAGTAGAAAGCCTGCTAATCCGTTGGTTAATCCAGAGTCCCCCTCACCCCTGATGTTTCCTTTTAGCAATTATCCATCCACTGATCCCCTCCCCCACCCTGCTGCTTGTCTGTAAAATACTTACTCTTCCTTGTTGTCAGTTGGAGTTCTCCCCAACACCTTCCCCTACTACCAAAGTCCATTGCTGTGGTCCCTACACCTATTGAGATGGTGCTGAAGAAAGTCGGCCTCACTGCCTTTAACAAGAGGCATGAATAATTTTTTCCTTAACATAACAGAGTGTAGGCCCGTGACAATATCTTTTAAATTCTTTAAATAAAATAAAAGTGTCTCTCAGTTGGAAATCAATGATGTGTACTAGCATATTCAAAGTTCTAATGGACTCTTCAGTAAAGGAAACTTTAATTTTTAAATTTCTGTATTTCAAGTTGTTGACATCTTTTGAAATCAGTGTTCTGGAATTCATTTTGGGAAATTGAAATGCTAAGCTAATGGTAGCTTTCCAACCCTGGCATGTAATGTAGTAGAAATAAAATATAAAGATAAAATAAGGAAAAAATGGCTATGAGGATAGATATCCAAATCAAGACGTATCTTTAAGGCAGAACTCATATTGCAAGCTATTTGGGCATTAAACAAGCTGTGCTGAATATAATTATTATGTTCCATGGATTTAACTTGGTTTTTCATTATTTGAATCCCATATACACATTGCTATGTATACATAGGCAAGTTACTGCCTTAATACCATCTTTACTTATATATTTTTGCCATGCATAAGTTAACAATATATATCTAAATTCTACAAAATGAGC
The DNA here is from genome assembly GCF_022355385.1 of Mustela nigripes. Lineage (NCBI taxonomy): Eukaryota > Metazoa > Chordata > Mammalia > Carnivora > Mustelidae > Mustela > Mustela nigripes. The sequence goes on along the minus strand of NC_081557.1, from coordinate 29,990,134 downwards.
TACATTAAGTACGGCACTCTCCTGCAGTATTAGTAGCACCTACATGATAATTGATAAGTAAGCATGATAATAACTTTCTTGTATGAAGTTAACACACCTGTATTACTGACTGGAAGTTATACTTTTCATTTGAACAGCTTATTTTTATGTAGATTCAGCCACAGTCTTAATCTTCTAGACTAAGAGATAAAGCCATTTAAAATAAATTATGCAGGGGCACCTGTGTTGCTCAGTGGGTTAAAGCCTCTGCCTTCGGCTCAGGTCATGATCCCAGGGTCCTGGGATCGAGCCCCACATCAGGCTCTCTGCTCTGTGGGGAGCCTGCTTCCTCCCCTCTCTCTCTGCCTGCCTCTCTGCCTACTTGTGATCTCTTCTGTCAAATAAATAAATAAATAAATTATGCATACAATCACAGATGTAAATATACATATATACACATTATAATGTATATGTAATCTTTTGCCTTTTAATCTTCTACACCTAGAGGTACCTTTTACATATTTTTCTATTTAAAGCCTAAACTCCTAATAGTAATAAGTTTATTTATTTCTATTGCTTAAAGTATAAATTCCAGGAGCAAAATTCTGAAAGATAATGCAAAATATTGTTTCAGTATTTCAGCAGAATCTATCAGTGGGTCTCTCAGTCAAATAAGTAAATCCTTCAAAGATAAGAATGAATCATTTCCCCCCCAAAATCTGTGTCAATTAAGAAAAACTTAATCATAATTATCTGCACCTTTAAGAAATAATATCATATTTTCCCACTTGCATAAAAAATATTATAGATGCAGAAAATGTATAGTCTGTATCTTAATAAAAATAAGCTACTTATTTCTGCATTATGAAGTCTCTCATAAGAAATTACATCTTTGACTCTTTTTGTGCAAGTCTTAAAAAAGGTTGTTAATGGATTATTTAAATATTCCTTATACAAAAGAGTCTCAGAAGATATGAATTATTATCTTTTCATGTTTATATTTCTAGAATGATCATCTGTATAATAATTCATGGTCAGGAATATATCTTTCTGTTTACTGCCTAAAATTTTATCAGTGTGTATCAGTTTTCCATACTTTTTTATATGCTTTTTACTATTCTACCTTAAAATTACTTATGCTATTTTCTTCATTTGATTAAGTGTTTCTGGAAGGAAGAAAATCTCAAACATTACAGCTGCATTGATAGGTATATGAACCAGGAGAGAACTATCTGAATTATTTTTTCTCTGACTCTCCCCAGTTCTCTGATATTTTACACTGAAACTGTTTCTTAAACAACAATACATACTACACAGTTGAAAGTATATTATAGATGTTAAATTATCATTAGTAATTACATTGGTTTTGATAATAATTGTCTCCTTTACTCGAGAATTTAGAGGCTTATCATTTTAACTTAAACTGGAAATATATGGAAGCATTAGCCTATGTAACAAAAATTAATGTACCTTTGCAAACAAATTGTAACTATAATTGAATCCTAACTATTTTACCTGTTCTTAGATTGTCTCTACCATCCATTTGGATTATCTTGGATATTGCATGTATAATTTTAGAATATCACTAGATGAATAAAATATTTATGGCCTAGAGTTTTACTGTCCAATATACTAGCCACTAGTCACATATGACTCTTCAAATTTTACTTTATTAAAATTAACCTTAACAAAATTAAAACTTCAGTTCCTCAGTCATGCTAGCATCCTTCAAGTACTCAGGAGACCCAGGAAGCTGCCAAATTAGACAGCACAGATTATACATGCTAAAATTATCTTTGCTATTACAGAACATCTCATTCTCACAGAAATTCTATGGCTCTGCTCTGGCTTCGTGAATTGAGATCAAATTATCTGTAAGAACTAGAAGGTATTTTTTCTGAAGTCATAGCCTTACATATAAATAATTCAAGATTCCCCTTTTAATCTCCTCAATATTTCAGTGACAGAGGCAGCCAGTTAAGTAATGTTTCCTGCACCTTTCTCACCGATGTGACATGGAAGTGATTATTTTTCTGTTTCTTTAGGGCATGTCATGCTTGGAGTTCACCATAGTACTAATTCCCAGGATTTCATTATTCTTTTACTCAAACATTTTACTGTGACTGAAAATCTAATTTTTTTAACTTGGCTGATGTAAAGTAATTATTCTTCACCATCACTTGCTGCCAAAGAATCTGGATTATTTGAGGTTTACTTATACTGGATGGCTTTATCGTGAGAAGAAAACAGTAACATACTCGGTGCTCTCTCCCCTATGATTTAATATGAACTTTCCCTGTCAAGGCCTGAAATTCCTTCTAGTTTTATGAGTTCTCTCTTTCCAAAAGACACCTCATTATGGTTATTTCATACCTTCTTTCTTCTTAATATCCTACTTCCTTCCTTCTGTCCTCACTTAGAGTGAGCGACTGTGTAATATTTTCTTTACGGAGATCAAGGCTATCTCCTTGTGTTTTTATTTTTTTATATGTGAGTTTTCTCATACGCTTCGCTTCCACACACTCTTGTCTACAGTTCTGCTCTCTCTCCTCCAGGACGTTGTAATGCTCTGGGAAACAGAGCCTACCTCTGCTCCAAAATAACTTTTCCATTCATTGTCTTTGAACTCTACCCACTCTTGTCTTTTCCCTAATGTCTTAAATCTCTAACTCCTTCCTGGTTCCTCTTTATATCAGATGAGATTATACGGTCGCAAACAACAGGAATTATCCCTAGCCAACCTATGAGAAAGAAAATTTATTGGAAGTATATAAATTCCTCACAGATTTACAGGAGTCACTGGAAAAAAGAGGAAAGGTCCAGAAACTAGAGAAGCTCGAAGGATCCGGACAATGAGCTCAAGTCGGGCGGGCAGGACACCATGATTAAGGTGAATGGACTCCAACCACTTCTTTCATGTTTTGGTCTAGGGGAGAGCAGAGGACCTTAACCAGAGTGCCACTAGGCTATATACAAAGGGTCAGTATAGTTTTCCTAAAGCAAAAGCAAGGTGGTGTTATCTGAGGCACTGCATGCTAGAAGGCATACACTACAAATCTTCACTATACTTCCCTTTCAAACATGCACAAAACCACTTTAGACACATATGTATGCACAAATGCACACCCTAAAATATTATACCTTTGGCCTCTTACAATTATCATTCCATAATAATGTAGCCATTAATTGAGCATTTACCATATTGCAAACATTACTCTCAATATAATTTTCATACACTGTTATTTATCTTTACAAGGACTCCATCGGTAGGTGCTCTTTGATCCACATTTCTTCCTGAAGAAACCAATTCTGTTGGTCAATAGGGTCTAACTTACATCTTAAATATTGTATTCTGAGTAAATACGCTGGAATACTTCTATTTGCATTGAGTTTTCCAAGTCAGTCAGGGGGTCTGTTTTCTGTGTTTTTCTTGCATTGATAGCTTCCTTTAGTCTTCTAAAAACTGTCTTGTTTTTCTTTCAAACCTTAAGAAACTACTTATTCTCAATTTATCAAAAATCTTCTTTTAGTCAAATGTAAGACTATTTCAGTTCCTCTCAGCCTTCTGTTTCCAGATGACACCATGGACCATCCTCCTCTTAAAATGTTGTCCTTCAGTTTTTGTGACATAACGTTCCTCTTGTCCTCCTCTCGTCTTCCTGAAGGTTATCTCTGAGCATTGTTCTTCCTCCTTTTGCACCATAACTGAGTGACTTTCTCAGTGTATAAGACATAAGTGTCAAAGAAAAAAGCCAAGGCAAAGGACAGACCTTTTTTTTTTTTTCTTAAATTAACATATAATGTATTATTAGCCCCAGGGGTACAGGTCTGTGAATTGCCAGGTTTACACACTTCACAGCACTCACCATAGCCCATACCCTCCCCAATGTCCATAACCCAACCACCCTCTCCCTACGCCCTCACCCTGGCAATCCTCAGTTTCTTTTGTGAGATTAAGAGTCTCTTACGGTTTGTCTCCCTCCCGATCCCATCTCGTTTCATTTACTCTTTTCCTATCCCTGAAATCCTCCCATGTTGCCTCTTCATAAATCTGGGAGATCATATGATAATTGTCTTTCTCCGATTGACTTATTTCACTAAGCATGATACCCTCTAGTTCCATCCACATCATTGCAAATGACAAGATTTCACTCCTTTTGATGACAGCATAGTATTCCATTGTAGATACATACCACATCTTCTTCATCCATTCATCAGTTGATGGACATGTAGATTCTTTCCATAGTTGGGCTATTGTGGACATTGCTGCTATAAACGTTCGGGTGCATGTTCCCCTTTGGATCACTACATTTGTATCTTTAGGATAAATACCCAGTAGTGCAATTGCTGGGTCATAGGGTAGCTCTATTTTCAACTAAGGACAGAACTTTAATGCTAAGTTTCTTGGATACCAAATCAAGTCTTACAACCATCATTTCTCAAAGCCATTTAATGTCAAATGCTGTATACCAATTTCTAACTCTTTAAATTCTACTTTTATATTTGCAGTTGTCAGTGGGCCAGTAGACTTTCACACTTATTTATAAAATGTATTTTAACTGACCATCTTTTGGAACAGCTCTATTTCTGTATTAACACCATTAGACAACTAAATATTGCCAACTATCTAAATCATTTTAGGATTTTTGCATAGATCACTGAACTTGCCTTTCAGATGCTGGAATGATGATTGCTTCATTAATATTAGTCTTATATTTTTCCCAGTCACTTTGATCTCCAGAACTCAAAACATCTAAATAGCATACACCACTCTGCTCCCTTCCCTGGCTAATCCTCACCACGGAACAGAGTTTAGAAGGATTCTAGTGCTCATATACTCAGTATCTGCTATGCCTTTCTGAGTCATGAACATCCACAAATGAGTCCATAAAACTCAACATCTTCAATCCCTGCTAAGGAAGGTGGTATTATGCAGCAGTCTCAAATATGTATATATACACACATGTATGTACATATATACATATGTGTACATACATGTATATGCACATACATGTATGTATATATGCATATATGTACATGTATTCATATATGAGACTGCTGCATAATATATATAATATGTATAAAGTTATTTATATGTTTTATATAAATATATTTATATACATATAAATATATATATAAAGCTTTATAATTTAATTTTCTATTCCTCAGTTTCCTTATCTGCAAAAGGAAGAAGATAATGAGATCACCTTACATGGTGCTGTGAAGAAATAAATGACTAATCAAATAAATGAACAAGGAATTCCAAACAGTGATAAGTGCTATAACAAACATAAAACAGACTTGTGTAACAGAGTCAGTCAAGTGTGCAGAGGGTGGGTGGGAGAGCGAGGTTCTACTTCATACAATCAATGGACCCAACCAACAGCCACCCAGCTCATATTCTTCCATCTGAGGACACAAAGCTTCCCTGGAATATTTTGCCAAATACCTTGCCCAAATCATGGTAAGTTTTGCCTATGGCATTTCCAAGGATACTAGCCTAGTAAACTTCACTAAGTGAAAAAATTTTTGTTTTCATAACTTGTTCTTAGTGAATCTTGGCCAGCTGCTGCTAGTTACTTTCTTCTTTTGCCAGTGCTCATCCAATCATCTGCTCAGTGACTGGCTATGAATTTTAAAGCAAAAAGCATTATACTTGTTTCTGTATCTTCTTACCTATGCTCAGACTGTATAGAAAATCACAGAAAACCACATCTTTAAGTTTGATTTATCTGGCTATTGTGACTCTATTAAAGAAAACATCATTCTGATACTTGTAAGGTATTAGATTATGTTTTACATTTAATAATGTAAGATATGTTTTACATTAATATTTAAATTTAAGTTAATTAAATTTAAATTTAATTTAATATTTACATTTAAATATTAACTATTTACATTTAATAATGCAAAACATTATTCTGATACTTGGTAAGGAATATTTTATTCAATACTATTGCAGTAGGGGAGATATCAGGATCAAAGATGGCCTGATATCTACAGAAGAATAGTAGGGTGAGGGAGCAACAGGTAGAAAATTACTAAGAGGAGACATCAGACACAAGGCGATGCTTGCTAAACTGGCCATACAGCATTCTTGTTAAAGACAGGCCAAGGACCTAGACATTTAAAGTGGGGGATGAAGAACTTTATCAGTTATCAAAGGTGATCAAATACCAAAGGTGAGATTACTTTGCGGGATTATTTGCTAAGACTGAGCTGAGCTGGCCAAAGACAGACCTGGACAGGGGTCAAGTATAAAGATTGGTTGAAAGAGGGTTCAGAGGAGCCTAACTAAAATTTAGTTGAGGAGAGAGTGTTTGCCAACTTGAAATTACCCATTTTAGTGAATTTCTCTATGACCTAATATGGGTTGGAAATTAAAAACAAAAGGAGGGACAGCTGGGTGGCTCAGTGGGTTAAACATCTGCCTTTGGCTCGGGTCATGATCTCAGAGTCCTAGGATGGAGTCTGCATCAGGCTCCTTGCTTAGCGGGGAACCTGCTTCTGCCTTGCCTGCCACTCCCCCTGCTTGTGCTCACTTGCTCACGCATGCTCTCTCTCTCTGGCAGATAAATAAAATCTTTTAAAGAAATGAATCCCATTGAATGATAGCTGGCTATGAACTGAATGAAGAGCATTATTGTCCTTTCTTAACTCTTTCTGGACTTCATTAAAGCTTAGCAACTTCCATCCTTTGGAATAGGCTGAAGAAATCACTATGGGACAAACAAATAATACCCTGTGTTCAAAATGTTATGAGGGCCCATTTTTTTGAAAGTTATTTTATAACTGTTTTTGTTTAAATTAGTCACCATGCATAATTATACCTTCAAAGAGCTATTGCAAAGCATTTATTGTTTCCTCACACAGAAATTTCATAGAATATTTAAGGCATAATGAACAAATTTCAATGTATTCAGTTAATGTAAAGTAGGATATTTGAGTAATTATTATATTCTCTCTTTTCTTTCTTTCCTCTAATCTTAACACTGTGTATCTTTATGTATTTACCCATAATTAGGGTATCAGAAAAGGTAGAGATTTACTTAATAAACATTGTCAACCAATGTGTTCTCTTTTAAGACATGCCAAGAGTTTGCAACTTCCAGTTGCAGAAATCAGTCTTTTCTGACTCAAAAGAAAGTTTGAGAGGAACTGGTTTGGTACCTCCATCTCAAAGTTAGAGACAAATCATTTTCAATTAACAGATCTTCTAATTATAAACGAAGTCTGTCACCCCTCTTAACTTTTTAAAAAGAAAAACAACTTCTAGCAAAATAAATAAATTAATAATAAATAAATGAATAAATAAGTTTGGTTGTTAATTATATATTATGTATAATTGTATATAGCAACATACACATACATTTTGTTTTATCATTTATCCAATTGTCTCTTTTCTCTGACTTTTCTTTGTACCTTCTGTTATTATGTTATGTATTAGTAATCCAGGGAGAAAACATACCTGATTGCTGCACAATTGCTCTCAAAGAAGATGTAAATCAGGTCCATAGAGTCTCCAGATCTATTTAAAATTCTTCAAATCAATGCCCCACTGATGAGTATAAAATTAATGTGTCTAGTCATCTTGGCAAAGGTTACCAAATCAATTAAATGGTGGCTATATTGACATATTTCCTTAATTGTATTTATAAAGATTGTTTTTAGAAAAAATATTTGGCACTCTCATTGTCTATGAAAATTTTATATGCTTACGACTTTAATTCAACAAAAGCACAAAAAAAGGTAAAAATCTTTCTTATCCTACTACTAACCAATAACAGTCATTAAATTCAACTAAACTGCCAGATCCTTTTTTATGGATAGATCTATGTCTATATCCATGTTGATACCTGTATACATATGTATACAGATGTATAGATAGGGAGTCAGGTAAGTAGACAGTAAATAAGGAAGCAGATAAATAATAGGCAGTATCTACTATGTACGAATAGGTAGGTATAAGCGAGCAAGTAAATATTTTGATTAAGTGATTTTTTAATTGAATTATATTTGACATATAATATAACATACAAAAAAATAACATTACAAAAATGGAATTCAACAGAAAAAGTTAATGGACCCTATGCAGAAAGACCCTGATCTTAACATTGCAAATAATATCTTCTACTAGGACACCTAACTTTCAAGGAGCTACATTTTTCTTTCCTTTAGATAAAAAAAATAAACTTGTCTCATCAAAATATATTCTTGAAAAATGAGATAATACAATCAGCAGACACTACCACCAAAACGACACAAGTGTTGGAATTATCTGACAAGGATTTTAAAGCAACAATTATATAAGTGATTCAATAAGCAATTACAAATACTTAAAACAAATGGGGGAAAAGGAAGTGTCTCAGTAAAGAAATAAAAGATATAAAGAAGAGCCATGTGAAAATCTTAGAGCTAAAAAATACAACCTAATTAAAAATTCAATGGAAGGACCCAATAACAGTGTTGAGGGAACAGAGGAAAGAATTAGTGAATTCAAAGATAGAATTACAGATATTACCCCCCAAGAAGAAAAGAGAGAAAACAGATTGCAGGGGAAGAATTTATGAGCAGAACTCAGTGACTTGTTAAAGTATAATGAAATCTTTAACATTATGTCATTGGACTTATGGAAAAGGAGGAGAAAGAGTGTGGGGCTGAAAAACATTTTTAGGAATAATGGCTGAAATTTTTCCAAATTTGGCAAAAGACATAAGTCTATAGATTCAAACATGGTTGGAACTCAAATGTATTAGGCTAAGTGAAATAAGTCAGACCAAGAGAGACAAATATCATGTGATTTCACTCATATGTGGAATCTAAAAAAACAAAACAAGTAAATGAACAAACAAAAAGCAGAATCAGATTTATAAATACAGAGAACACACACAGTTTCCAGAGGAAGGGGGTTGGGGAATGGGCAAAATGTGTGAAAGGGAGATTGGGAGATAGAGGCTTCCAGTTACGCCATGTACGAGTCATGAGAATAAAAGACAAAGTATAGGGAATATAGTTAATGATACTGCAATAGCATTGTATAATGACAGATTGTAGCTACAATTGTGGCAAGCATTGTATAATATATAGAGTTGAATTACTATGTTGTACATCTGAAATTGATGTAATATTGTGTGTCCACTACACTAAAAATAATTATGTTTAGAAAAGCTAAGCAAATTGGGATAAAGCCAAAGAAATCCACCAAGATACTTCCATCAACTATAGTCAAAGAAAAAAAAAATCTTAAAGCAGAAAGAGAAAAATGACATTTTATTTATAGAGGTAAAATGATTTAAATGACAGATTTATCATCATAAACCACAAATACCAAAAAGGAAGGGCGCATTTTCAAATGCTGAAAGAAAAGCCATGTCAAATTCTATAGCTGGTCCAAATCATCCTTCAAGAATTAAGGGGAAATCAAGACATTCTCAGATGAAGAAGAATGAAGGGAATGTATCACCAATAGATCTACCCTAAAAGAATTCCTAAAAGAAGTTCTTTAATATTCATGCACTTGGTTGTTTTGCTGAAGGAAGATGTAATTATTCTTATCAAGACTGTATAAATGAAAAGTTGGAAGCTTAGAGCAATGAAAGAATTTTATCCAAAGTTGTCCAGAGATAGTGTTTTATGATAAAAATCAGTCATAAAGCAAAAGCCATTTAATGAGGTTTTTATTTCCCCCTTTTTGTGTCCTTAGTTGTGCTTTAGTTCCCTCACCATAAAAAAAAAAAATCATTGTTTTCTTTAATCTTTAAAACTCTTAAATGGAATTATAAATGCCTTTTTAATTGTTAATATGAAGTGTAATATTCCATTCATAGAACTAGACTATAAAAATGGGTATAATACCTTTAACAAATTACAGAGGCCATATTCTTCAAATATCCTGCCTTAGCTAACTCTATAATGACAAACAGTGAAATCATTTTGAATCTACTGGGGCCAATTTACTGGTGCAGCGCACAACGTCCAGGGCTTCCAGCTATAATTAGAAAATGGCGCCAGCTCTCGATTAGTTTCGGTTACTATAGTAATTCCATATGCAACATATGCCTGCTGACTAGTGAACTAGATCGTGTATCTTTTGTAAATTGCTCTTGTTAGTCACTTGTAATTTATTTTATGTTTCCAACAACAATTTCAAACCAGCAATGTCAGGAACACATGTTTTTGCAATTATTAGAAAAACAGGCCAGACAATGTGCACCTCCAACCTCATCCCCACACTTGGCTATCAATATCTATGCAAACTATTGATTATTTTTGAAAATCATCGAAGGTTCTGAACATATTTTTTTAAAATGCAAGATAGAAAACATACTTACTGCCTTCTTGGCCCAGAATATTTATTGCAAAACTATGTGATCGCTTTATCTCTAAAGGAAACTATAAAATAATTTATAGTCTTCATTGTTTTTCCTGTTCTTCTTTTTGACAGTCAATATACTAGTAATAGATTATTTGATATTTTATCTTAACATCCATTGCACATTGAAATTCATTTAACATTTTTAAGGTACCCAATGTATCTAAGACTAGCAAACACCTTTTACCAAATCTTGTCCATGGCGCATCTATATTCAGTGAAGGCCAACAGCGTTCTGTTTTCTCATTCCATTTTGGCATATTGTCAATGCTCATAAATGCATGCATAGTCTCAAACAGAATATCTTACAAAATAAGTATTGATAACATGTCAGATGCTTGGTATAATAATGAATATTTCAACAGCTATCCCATAGAGCTTTGAACAATTATGGAAGGTAAAATATCCAATATTGATTTACACATATATCCATACCTTATATATTGCTTTCCAGATGTACTTTCTTTTTTTTTTTTAATTTTTTAAACATATATTTTTTAAAACATATATGGTTTGTCTCCCTCCCAATCCCATCAGATGTACTTTCTTTTAAGAAATAAAAAATTTGGTTCATAACATAAAAATATGTAAGCTAAATAAATTGGTTTGTAATCAGTTTTAGTGCATTAAATCACAGACTGACATGTAAGAAGGTGATCAAATGCTATTTGAACAAATAAATGAGTAAAAATTTGCAATGCAAATATGAAATTGAAGGATATAGTGAGGAGGCTTTGTAGTGATAAACAAATAAATATGCCTCCAGGATAAATCTATTTTAAATATTGATGTTTAAAACCCAAATTTCAGAACAAATTTCAGATATGTCTCTAACATTGAGATTATAATAGACCTTGTTCAGAACTTGATAATCCTATCTGTAGTACTTGTATAAATGTAAACAACACCTGATTATTCATTTTTTATATCCCTATGCTTACACTTCTGAATTACCTTATATAACATTTTTCTGAGATTAAAGTCCTGATCATTGATGAGATAAAAAGATAAAACCACAATGAGACTTTAAAACACTGTAAGCTCTTTTGAACTCAAATCTTTACCCCAATATTAAGAGTAATGGAGCTTCAAGAACCAGTTGTATACACATTAATTATTGTAATTATTCAAGCTGCTTTCCCTTAGGGCCACCAGATTTCTAAGCCGAAAGGGCATTCTTAGCCCACTATGACAATTAGCACCTGATAAATGATGTTACTGCCACACTTCTAAGATAGTGATTGATCACTTCCAATTAATTCCTAAGAGAAATCAATGCTTCCTTCCTACACCATTTATGTTAACTAATTTATGTTAATATAAATATCCTATATCCACCATTATCTAGGGAAAATGGGTCATTCTATTTATAACTGGCTACTACTTTAGAGTATCAGTGTTCTGTTTTAGAGCTCCAAAAGTGTGTAAAAGAGTTATAAAAACCAAGTGCAATTGCGCAATTTAATCACAGCAACTAAATCTTGACATCGATGAAGGCTGACCCATATCAAATGCAAAGAAGTAGCTTCAGAAGATTTTTCAGATTGTTGGGTAACAGTTTGAAAATGCTACCACATATTGAGGTCTGCACTCTTTTTGTTTGGATTTGTCCTCCTCATAGCCACTGGGAAAATTATTTATGTTTCTTAAAGATAAGACCCAAAGGATAACACTCGAAAGAAATGTTTACTCCATTCCTATTCCTATTTTATTTTTTACTCCATTACCATGCATTCATAGTTACCAACTACTTAATAGGCCAGTATGTTTAATGTTGTGGAGAGGACAAATAACTTGATACCAGAAAATTATCCTTTGAACTTGGCATCAAGTGTTGAGGGCAGAAGTTAAGTTGCTATGGGTTAAAGGAAAACCGAAGACTTCTACTTCTGGCAAAGCCATAATTGTATGTTCGGTAGGACTCAACGGCTATAAACATTTAGATTCTCAACAAAACATACTTCCAAAGCTTTCTTGGAATTTTAGGAAATAAAGGAAATTTCCAAGCCACCTCTCTCACCCTACCTCTCCAACCCCCTGCCAAACGCATACCTCCAAAGGCATAGATATGAGGATACTACAAACATGCGGCTTCATCTTTGAGCCCACAGCTATTGTTCCTGTTGCAGCTCAACCATACGATTCAGAGTAGCTCCCTAGAACCATACTGACGTTCCAGTTCATTGGAAGGGAGGAACGGGACATAAGGGCAAATAATTTCATATTCATAGAGGGTGAACCCTAAACTGTGCGTATTAATTCTGCTTACCCACAGCTGGTCAAAACCTAGTGTGAGGGTCATACCTAACTGTAAGAGAAACTGGAAATTTACTCTCTAATTGGGTGGCCATTTCTAGATAAAATGAGGGCTGAGATATTACTATATATCAAAAAGATATATGCCAAAACATGACACATGCAGTGAGAGCAGAATCCAGAAGACAATTTAAATGTTACGTAATAATACAAAAACAAAAGTTACAAATAAGCTAAATGTTCTTGCTTAAGAAGTAAGGAAAGAACAGAATAAAACAAAGAAAATGGACAAAAATAAGAGCATAAACTTTTGAAAAGGAAAAAATGTATGATAAAGGATTAGTTTTCTGGTAACATTATGTAACATTTAACATCTGAAGAGACTAATCAAAAAAAAAAAAAAACAAAGACAGGTTAAATTTAAAAAAAGAATAACAACAACAACAACAAAAACCCAGAACTACAGATACACTACTGATGAAAAAGCTAAGAAAATACCATTGATTTAAAAAAAAAAATCACTTTGTTCCAATAAATTTGAAAAGTTAGATGAAATTAATTTTTAGATAAATGTAACTTACTGAAACTGACTTAAGAAGGAATTGAAGTATGAATAGCACTTATAACCACTTATAAATTTAAATTTTAGTTAAGTAATAAAAAAAAATCAAGCTCAGATTGTATTAGAGAATAATTCTACAAAACTCTCAATCGGTCATTCCAATTTTGTAAAACCCTTCCATTCAACAAGAAAAATAGAAATAGTCCATAATTCTAACAGTATGAACACCATAATCTTGATTTCAAATAAAAGTAAGAATAAAAAATTACCGGCCAGCTTTACTTGTGAACTGAGAATAAAAAATCTAAACAAAATATACATGGAATTGAACAGAATATTAAAAATACATTTGATTAAGTTGAATATCCCAGAAATACAATGTCAAATTACCATTAGAAAAGTTAAGATAATAAAGGTGGAAATAGACCTCAACATTTTCAACTCATTAAATTTAGGAAAAGCATTTAACTAATATTTATTCAGGACTTAGTACAGATTTTCCTTGTTTAATTTTGAAAGACTAAACATGAAAATGTTTGATAATTTTATAAAATCTAGAAATGGTATGTACATGTTATAGGTATAGAAATAGTGGACATATGACCAAAAGATAGAAAGAAATACATAGACATTAAAATAGTGCCAAGGTGAAAGGATAGTCCTTTAATATTGTTATTATGTTACTTATACAACAAAATGTATTTACTACATTAAACTCTCAAGCTCATCTTAACCTCATTTTATTTTTAAACTTATTTTTTTTAATGGTCAAATCTAGCAAGTTTCATTCTTAGTTATTCTATTGAATATGCCTATTTATAACTTCTGACATCATTTTCACATACATTTTCATTTTCTTTTAATTATGCTAAGTAGTAGGAAAGGTGGCATTTTTCCATTTAACAGATGAATAAACTCTCATTTAGAGAGTGAAATAACTTGGTAAATGTTACAGCAGGTGGTAATAAGCCAAACTTAAAGAATATTGAAAAAATACAGGGAACAAAAAGGGATTTTAAATTATATATATATTTATTTATTTATTTACATTTATATTTAAATATATGAATCTATTCCAACATGAATCCATTCTCAACCATCCAGATCTAGGAAATATTGTTTTTAGAAGGAACAAACTATCAAGTGCCGAAGACATCTCAGACAGCAAGAGGGAGTTAGGGTTTAAAATGAGCAGCGAATTGCTGCAGAGACAAGGAGCAGCAGAGGCTGATGAAGCCGAGGCTGGTAGAGAGGAAGAGGACAACATCCATGAAGACGATCTGCCTTGGGATGAGGATGAAGTGGAGTGGGAGGAAGATGTGGTTGATGCTACTCCTCTGGAAGTATTTTTGCAGTCCCATCATCTGTAAGAATTCCTTCCCATTTTCATGAGAGAGCAGATTGATCTAGAAGCTCTGTTGCTTAGCTCTGATGAGGATGTTCAGAGTATACAAATGCAGTTTGGTCCCAGGAAGAAAGTTCTTAATGCCATAAACAGAGGGAAGCAGGTGCTACAACAGCCTGGGCAACTGGTCGACACCAGCCTCTGATGGAATGTTGGGTCCACAGGATGAGCCTGCGGTGATGGGGTAATGCTGTGGCCCACTAGAAACACTCAGGCAACACCCCCTCTGCCCAATACCAGACCACTGGGATTGGTTTCTAGGGTTTCAGAGATACCCTCCTAAAAAAAGAAGCCCAAATTGTACTCTGAGAAATGCTCTATACCTGTGTATTCTGACCACCAGTGAGCAACTCAGGGAGACCTGGGAATAAGAAAAGGGTGTTTCTTGGGGCGCCTGGGTGGCTCAGTGGGTTAAAGCCTCTGCCTTTGGCTCAGGTCATGATCCCAGGGTCCTGGGATCGAGCCCCGCATCGGGCTCTCTGCTCAGCAGGGAGTCTGCTTCCTCCTCTCTCTCTGCCTGCCTCTCTGCCTACTTGTGATCTCTGTCTGTCAAATAAATAAATAAAATCTTTAAAAAAAAAAAAAAAACCTTTTTAAAAAAAAAAAGAAAAGGGTGTTTCTCTTCAATTGTCTTCTTGATATTTTTGTGTATAGAAAGTGTTAAATGGATGACAGAGAAGAGAGAAACTTTCTTTACTTTTCCAACTCTGGACTTAAAAAGTATAATCTCTTATCACGCAAGTGTGGTACATACTTTCTAATCCTCATAGCCTGGGGACTTCCAACTCCAGTTCTGTCCTTAGCTCTATGACTTTGTCTGTTGGTGGAGACTTGACTTCCTCCATTGGCCTGAGGCTTCACATCCAACTTGAATGTGTCTAACCCATCAACAGATGTTTGCATGTTTACAAGTAATGGATATGGGTCTGTAATACTCCTTCCTGGAAAAGAGACAGAGTGGCATGTAGGGAGAGTGAAAAATGAAATAGAATACCGGGTACCTTTTATAAAATATGAATTGTATCTCCCCTAAATTCATATTGAAACCTTAAGCCCCAACACAGCTGTATTATATATATTTATATATATAAATATATATATATATATTTCCCCCATCTGCCAGACCCTGTGTTAGTTTGGAATTTACGATGATACTACAGACCTTTTAACTAAATATTGGTTTTCAAATAACTAATTACCTAAAATCACCTAGTTTGTGGAGCAATTTAAGTTAGAAAAGATCCAGATCTAGATTGGCTTACCACATAAGAGCCATACAATGTTGGGCAAATTGCTACCCTGAGACTAATTCTCGAGTCTCAATTAATAAATTGGAAGCTCATAGCATATTGCCCTTACAGAGGTTCTGCTAGATGATTTAATTGTAAAACTTTGTAAACTATATGATACCATACATGTGCCTTACTTGTTCTCCAAAAACCAAATCTTAGGTATTTTCCATTGGAATCAGAACATTGTAAGTAGCCAGAACATACACAACATTTAGATTTGAAATGTTCTAATATACTCAATAGATATACAACTAGACCAAAAGAAGTGCTAAAGAGAACATTGAGGTGTGTGTCCTCAAATAACAACAGAAATAAAAGACATAAAGTCATTTTATTTGCTAACTCATGAGAAGCTTGACGTTTTTTACTCAATTTCCCATTTCTCCCTCACTTTTTTTATAGATTCTAGAGAAGTAAGATTGCTATGATCAGTAGCATATTTTATACTTAATTGTTTAAAATAAGATGAAGAATACAGAATAAGGTTCTAGTCCTGGTTTCATTTATTCAAACATTTGGAGTACCTACCACATGCCAGGCACTGTGCTAGGCTCTGGGGGAAAACCAAACCAAATCAAACCAGATAAGGCTTCTGCTCTCATGTTGCTTATTTTCTGTGTACCCTTGGGTATTTTACCTGATCTCTTTTAGCCTATGCTGATTTATAAGAATACAGTTGTGGTATGAAGATTAAACAAGAGTATCTATGTAATGAACATAGCACAGAGCCTAAAATAAGATATGGTTAAGCATAAAAATGGATTTAAAAATTTTCTTTAGTCTCTATCAATTTTTATCATTTTAAGTAAGAGTGCGTAATATAGCTACAGAAACATGGAAATAAGTTTACAAACTGCCAATCTCCAAAGCTAAAGTTTAGAGTTATGGGATTTAGGATTATGGGTCAATATTAGGACTTTCCCCTATAGAACTTCAATAGGTTGTTTCCTAAAACAGTTCATGTAACTGACAGAAGGAACTGCCTTTCTTCCTGAATTAATGGCAGGCAATCTAAAAAAGACAGGTCTACATGGATTAGAGGTAGAAAAAGGAATCAGACCACAGGAAAAAAGAACTTGCTACTGTTAACCCAGGATTATCTATGAAAAAAAAAAAGTGTACATGCTAGTAGAACAGTAGCTTACTCCCAGTTCCACTTTAGAGTTAAAAATTCTGCATAATTCAACTCATTCTAACTCCATTTCTGAAGTTAGAGATTAACTTTCTGAATATCCCTATGTTTTCCAAAAAATCTTGCTACCAACCTACTTGGGTAGGGACAAAAAAAATCTTAATGAATGCCAAGTTATATCCCCCTAATAAAACACTCTTAAATTTGGTGATTGGGAATCACTCTGCCAGTTGTGGAGCATCTGGTAAACTCACAAAATTAGGTTCCTGCACACAGGAGACAAATATTCTTAACAGTCCTCATTGGGCAGCCACTAAGGAAAAAATGAGGAAACTTAACTATCAAAGCACTTTGTTTAACATATGAGGCAACTGTAGCACCAAGATTGTGATTTATTGATCTAGTCAATGGCTGAAACAGTAAAACCTGGGTCTTCTAATTCACATTTGGTTTCTTTTACCATCAAATGCTAAATCCAAGTGTATGTATTTGTATTTACTACACTTTGAGCAATTTTTTTTCTCATTCTTAAGTCACTGCTTTAAAGTACTTTTTGGTTAAAAAAATAAAAGTTTGGTCTCTGAATTTGAGAGTAGTGATTTGCAGAAATAAAAACAAACTTGTTGAACAACAGAATTTTAATACAGATTGAGGCTGGTGAATTGATTAGGATATTAGATCAAAAAGGCCAAAGTCCAGGGCTTAAACTCCAAATAGGCCAGTTAGCTTTTCAACTCTACAGGTTTTTTGACAACACAGGTTGTTGGTTAAAGAAAACTCTTCACCACTCAGGGGTGGGTGGGGGAAAACCTAAGCCATACTGACAGGAAAAAAAGGTGTTTTGTCACTTTGAAAAGTACACATCTTTCCAGCATTCTTAGAAAAGGGGCCTTCTAATAAGCAAACTATTGTTAATCTCATGGTTTTAAGCAGGATACTTCCAACATCCCTCCTCTACCCACAAAAGCCATGACAGTACAAACCAGTTCCTTCACAAATTATAATTGTAAGTTATAATTCCGCCTAGTATAAATTAGCACCCAAAATAATATTTTGGACACAAGACGGTAGGGATCTGGTGCAAGCACTGGAATTTTAATTTTGTAAACCATACATATAAATAATGACACAACACTGCCCATAGTGAACTGGGGCCTGGGCTGAGACCGAAAACTCCCCCGCCCCGCCCCCCAAAAGCAAGATCATGACCCACTCCCAAGGGCTAGCAACAGGTCTGTCCAGATGCTGACACCCGGAACTTGGAAATCTCCATCCTGCGCCTTACAGGCCTCCAGGGCAGTTAGAACTTCGTCTTTCAGAGGCGGAGGGGCCCGGCAGAGGCTTTGAAACCGGCCGTACAGCTCCTCCCAGGACACGTGTTGGGGCTCAGCTCCAACCCAAGTGCCCTTCGGGAGGTCGTAGTGCAGACGCCGACCCCAGTCTGTAAGCAGGCCCAGATAGGCCCGGCAGAGCGCGGGGTGGCGGCCTGCCACCGAAGTTAGAAGCCCGACCGGGAGGCTGCGGCAAAAGGCGGCCAGGGCATCCGACTTCGCCAAAAGCCAACGGACCAGCTCCTGAGCCCCGTCTCCCGGCGTTTGGGGGGTGCCCGGCTCCAACTCTTCTCCCTGGGGCCGGGGAGACGACGGGGGAAGCAACAGCGCGGCCGCTAGGACCTTCAGA
The DNA here is from genome assembly GCF_022355385.1 of Mustela nigripes. NCBI lineage: Eukaryota > Metazoa > Chordata > Mammalia > Carnivora > Mustelidae > Mustela > Mustela nigripes. Next base: position 29,971,456 of record NC_081557.1, on the reverse strand, counting down.
AAGTTGTTCTGCGGCAAGCGGTCCCACAGAGTGCTGAGAAACCTGCTGGGGCCCTCGGCCTCGGCCTTCGGCACCTCCCGCAGACGCTCCAGCAGCAGCTCCGCCTGGGTCTTCAGCACTGGGTCCTCGAGCGCCGACTTCTCCCCGGGGCCGCTGAAACGCAGCAACTGGACGGCGGAGCGGCAGCGGGCGAGGCGGGCCAGGCTGCCTTGGAGCGCCTCCTCGTCGGGATCCGGGACGCCCGGGCCCGGAAAGAGCTGCTGCAGCAGGTAGTGATAGGCGGCATCCCCGAGGGCCCGGTTCTCCAGCAGACGCAGAGACAGCAGGAGGTCACCGCGCCCCAGGGCCTGGAAGTTCGTCAGCCCGGGGACTGGAGCGGACCCAGGCGCGCCCTCCTGTCTCCACTGGTTTTGCAGCCGCCGCTCCAGAGCCCTGCGAATGCGAACATGGCGGCCAAAGCGCCTATGGACGTGGCGCAGGTAGCGAGCCCACTGCAAGGCCCTGCGCACGGTTGCGGGGTCCCAGGTGCTGACGTGGGTCGTGCGGGAGACGGCCAGAAGCTCGGAGAAGCGCTGAAGGTGCTCCACGAGCGATTCCATGGGGGCGTGCTTACTTCCGCGTTCACCTTGGAGACGCCGACTCTCTGCGTGCCGATTGGAGCGCCCGTGTAAGGATACGCCTCTCTACAAGGCTATTGGATAACTTCCCTATCAATCTGACGGCGGCTTTAATCCGGGTATTTTTGATCCCGGGAAATTTAAACCGGAGAAAAAGCCCATCGGTTTTACTTTCGCCCGCCAATGTTAAAGAGGCCCTTAGGGCTGGAGGAGAATAAATGTGGGGCGTCCTAGGGAAAGTTCTCAGAGCCACGTGTAAGATGCTGTTAGGCCTGAAAGTCTCCATGCTTCCTTTGACTTTGGAAATACTCCCTCGTGGAAATTTCCTGAGCTTTGCCTGAGATAGTCTGTGCTGAAGTTTATCATAATTGGGCGATGCCAGACACGGTGTTAAATATTAAATGAAGGCTTTAGTTAACTCAGTTTAATAGAAAATGCACTGGCCTCTAATTAATTAATGCCGGGCACTCTTTTTTTTTTTTTTTAAGGTGAACAGTTATGCACTTTATTCACACAAATGTGCACAGAACACATGTGTCTTTTATAAGTCACACTTAATGCTTAACAAGAAAAAATTAGCTATAATAAAGATATACGTTATGAACCAAGTATTCAAGTTTGAGCAAACTGTAGGCTGCCTGTTCACTCTCTGTCTTTAAAGTGTCCGACCTCTGGCTTTAATAAAATTTCAATATAAATGTTCCTTGCATCTGCACTATAGTTTAACTAAAAAGGTTAATCTTAAATCCCGGCCTTCATGTTGTTCTTTCATTATTAGAACTGAAGCCCAGATTAATTGGAGCAAACAAAAACTTCAATATTAATACTTCATTAAAGATGTTAAAGGAACTTAAATTTTCATTTAATATTGCACTATTTGTGTTTTCATTTTTTTTTTTCATGGAAAAAGAGCTCAGCTGAATTTTATTTCACACAACTAATTGAACAAAAATCACAGTTAAGAGCCTATACGAAAAGCAAATATTTGACTATGATTGTGGGAAGAGGGAGGAGAGAGAAAGAAGGATCTATTTCTGGAATGTCATCTGGATTATTCACTCATTTATGCATTCAACAAATATTTATTTACCAACTACTAGAGGTTGCATTGTTAAATGCCCTCGATTTTTCAAAAAAAAATTTTTTAATTTCTTTTCAGTGTTCCAGAATTCATTGTTTATGCACCACACCCAGTGCTCCATGCAATAAGTGCCCTCCACAATACTCAACCTCCCACCCTCTTCCCTCTTCCCTCCAAATCCTCAGTTAGTTCCTCAGAGTCCACAGTCTCTCATAATACCCACAGTTTTTAACTTAACTGATACTGATGACACAGCTCATTTGAGGTGAATTTCTTTAGAGTCCTAAAGACACTAGCCAAAACTAATTTTAATTCTAGTGGGCAGAATTGATCTTTTGTTTAAACAAATGGGAAAGAGAAACATTTAAAAGGGGGAAGAGTCATGTTTCATTTGTTAAAATGAGCATTCCCAGATCTTTAAAAAAAAATAAAGCAGAGATGCTTATTCTGTTAATTCAGTTTTACTGTTTGATATTTATCAGCCCACACTCTTTGGTCCTGAAGTATTACTAGATTTTATGCCAGGAATACTCTATCCCGAAATTCTTTTTATTGGCTGCTAGACACTTTGAGCCCAGTGTGCAGCCTGGCTTTGGGAAATGTACAGGCTTCACTAATTCATTCATTTATGTATTCTTTTATTGAGAATTTATTATGTCACATCATGTAGATACTAGGGATTTAGTGATAAATAAAATAAATAAATAATATGAATAAATAAAATAAATGTAGCCCTTGTCCAAGTGGAGGAGTTTATCTCCTGACATTGAAGAGAGACATTATACAAATAACCTCTGATGTGATAGGAGGATATAATAGAGGTAGGTCAGGAAGACTTAGATAACAGGAAGACCTCTTTAGGAAACTGGCTTTTCACCTCATAGCTCAAAGGTGAGTGCTGAGAATTGTTTTCATGGCCAAGGAAAGAGTTAAGTTGCAGATACCTGAGTTAAGAAGTCTAATCCATTCAAGGAGGTGAAAGAAATCCAATAAAGATGCCTGTAGTTCAGGATGGAGTGAGACCTTATGGCAAGAATTGTTCATCTTAACTTTTGCATCTTCAGATCTTTCACTTATCTCTTTAAAATACGATTGTATTTTAAATCCTAACGAGAATTATAATATATAAATTCATACATAGTTCAGATTAGCCTCTTGTCAGTAAACAATGTCTATGAACTCTGACTACCCCTTTAGAAGAAAGAAAAGCCTAGGGTTTGGAGCCTCTCTTCAATGTTCCATTTCATTCAACAAAATTCATTGAGCATTTATCAAGCTACTACTATATTAATGTCTTAGGGATTGAAAGGTGATTACGACAGGGCTTTTGCTTCAAGAAACCTACAATCTTGAGGCAGGGGTGGGGAGGGGCAAAAGAAAAATCCATTATAATGCAAATCAGATGTTACTTGTTTTAAAAATTGCAACAATGATTCTCTGAGACACCCGTTATAAACTGGAAGGTTCTAGGGAAGTTTTTATAAAGAACCAGTACTTCATTTAGGCCTTAAATTGTTTGAGCAATCATGGAATAAGGGAAAATTCAAATGAGAGAAATAACATGAATGTGTACAGTGTGGGCTCCATGAGCAATCTCCCACTTGTTGGTTATGATCCCTAAGGTCTTGGCTACAGTAAATTAGGACAGTGAATGGAAGGCCAAATCTCAGGACATTTTTTGTTAAAACATGATAATTATTCAAAACATGGCTGTTAAGAAACAAACAACTAAGGTTCAGAAAAGAAAGGCTTTCATGAAAAACCTACCTCACCGAGTCTTGGGGAGGATGAAATGAGATAATAAATGTAAGATGCTGTACTTGATATCATGACTATCTTTTAACATCCATTCTTTCATCACTTTCACCCACTTTGAATGATAACTGCAATTTGGGATAGAGACTCAGCTCACCTCAAGGAGTAGTGCCTGGTAATTTTGATTCATTCATTTTAATCTACCCCTCTTAATTCAGTAACTAAGTTAGGAACCCCATCTGAAAATTGTCAGTGAGTGTTTCCTGATGAGAGAAATTTAAAAATAACCAGGTTTAAAAATAACCAGGTGAATCATTTGCAATATCTTATCTTGGATGATTCAGAGAATACTTTCTTCCTCTTGAGAGTTGGTGGAGCATGAACATTGACTAAGATGAAGAGGCAGTGGTAGTAGACCAGCTGCGTGTATACAATCTGAAGGACAAGCATGCTTAAGAATTAGTTTCTCTCTTCCTCTTGATATTGTTATGTATTTATAGGAAGCCCAAATCTGCCACAGCCATCTCCTTCCCAGAGCCAAGAGAATCTCAGAATCACACAGAATACATTGGATTAAGACAACCCTCAAACTAACCATGTTTAGGATTATAGCCCTGTATGTTCCCAGTTGTGTGGGTGTGGGTGTGTTTGGTTGCTTTTGGTTTTGGTTTTGGTTTTTTTGGTTTGGGTTTTTTTTTGGCATGTGTACCAGTTTTCCTTTCATTTTTGTCACTTTCGGCTAAATGCACCCAACTACTACAAGCACTGTGGGACTGTATGACATAGATAAACAATAAACATTGGCTGTTGCCATTGTTATTATTATTTTTAAATGTATTTATTTGACAGAGAAAGATCACAAGCAGGCAGGCAGAGAGAGAGAGAGAGGAGGAAGCAGGCTTCCCGCCCAGAAGGGAGCCCGATGCAGGACTTCATCCCAGGACCCTGAGTCCGTGCGTGACCTGAGCCGAAGGCAGAGGCTTTAACCCACTGAACCACCCAGGCACCCCTGCCATTGTTATTATATAAACCTCCAAAGTATACATCTGCCCAGTTTGTTAAACTCCACTCTTCCCAAAGGTAAAAGATCAACCACTAACAGTGTTATGGGCAGTGGTGAAGAACAGTTTACTGAAGAAAGATGGAGGTTGCTGTTGCAATATTCACTCTTGGTCCTGCAAGTTTTTTTTAATACAGTCTTGTTCAATGGACTATAAAGATTAGAAAAATCAAATTGGTTTTATTCTCTAGATTAGATCTTAATCTTTGGTCCTTTTAAGATATACAATCAGCTGGAAATTATAGGACACTATGAAGCTGAGAGACCAACAAAACCAAAATACTCTGATATCTCTTTTTTCCAGTCTAAACAATGTCATAATCATATGTCACCACATTAATTTCAGCTATTGGGTTGTTGAAATAATATTTTCTATATGAATAGGTAGACCTGGATGCCGCATCTTCAGGCAAAACAGACACAGGGTTTTTTCCTTCATCCAAGAAGCTGCTTCATGGAAGGAAAGTGTTTTGACCTTTTTACAGCCCCTCAGGGGGCAAATACTATGGGCAATGATTACACCTGATCCTGGCTTCATTACCTCATTCAAAACAGAGGCAAGAGTAGGTCTCTCTGTATTCTTTAGTAACAACAATAAATAACAAGCTGGCACACTTTTTAAAAAAATTATTATTGAAATATAATTGACATATAATGTTATATTAGTTTCAGATGTACAACACAGAGGTTTGACAATTCCATACATTAAGCAGTGCTCACCACAAGTATAGTTACCATCTGTCAAGTTGGCACAACTTTTGAAGAGATATTTCTCATAAAAACTTGGCAGATGCATTTATCATTTTTTTCCCAACAATGCAATCTATCTTTCTGAGAAACCTGTCTTGGGTAAAGGGCCCAGGAAATTAGTGGAAGAGTTCCAGATGTCCAAGAAAGACACAGCATTGCCCTGGTGGATTCAGGAAGGTGTTGGAGAAGGGATTAAAAGGTAGGAATCTCATTGTACACATAGGTATAGATGTCTGCTCCAAATCTCTTTTTTCACAAATTTGAGACATTCCTTTTCATTTGTACTGTATGTGAATGTAAGTAGCCTCAAAGCTAACAGTAAAAAGACTGCTCTCACAATGCATATGTATTCTGAAAATCAGAACTTGCATGAAAACTTTGAAATACTTGATACTAGAAATTTTTGGATTCAAAATTCATTTGCATCATTATAATAAAGTTTAACATTATGTTGCCTTTATAAGGAAAGAAGAGCTTTTCTTTAAATATAATCTCATTTGGGGATGCCTGAGGTGGCTCAGACTGTTAAGCAAGCAACTATTGATCTCAGCTGAGGTCTTGATCTCAGGGCCATGAGTTTAAGCCCTGTGTGGGGCTCCATGCTGGCTGTGGGGCCTAGTTAAAAAAAAAAAAAAAAAAAAAAAAAGACTAAATAAAATCTCATTTCTTTAAAATTTTGATTGACTATAAAAATGGTTTTATCTGTTTATTGATATTTTTAGTCAGTGGCGATTCTCAAGAATATGAAGAAAACTTAAGGTCTTGATCAAGAATTGTGACTGCCAAACATAAAACCAATGTCCAAAAAAATCATGGAATCAAGATTTTCTGTCTAAAAGATTTCAGAGTTTTAAATGTCAGTAAGAAGGTCCACATAAATTTGATATGTAGAATCATCTCTATTCATACTAGCATTCTAAAAAAGTGCAAAAAAAAAAAAAAAAGGTTTTTTCACCCAGTCTTTTATACACGGCTTCCAAATTCTCTTTGTTGACAGCCAGGTGCCACAATGTGGAAAGGGTGGAAAACAGGGCTCTAACATAGGCTTTCTAAACCCAGATAGCTAAGGAAAGGGGACAAAATAAAGGGCATTGCAATTCAAATCAGCCTGCCTTCTGTTCTTGTAAATGTGCTGGGGAAGGAGTTAGTTGGCTCTCTCCTTTTGTGCTTCCCATTTCACTTCATCTGTTTTCCTCCTCCTTTTCCCTGCTCTGCACAGAGGGACTGGTCTGATCCTTGACGGGGTCACCCTCTTTTCTTCCCCCTCTTTTGGCTGCTAAATTGACCAGTGAGAAGCATTAGTAAGCAATCCAAAGGAGGAGAGACTCGTAGCGTTTTTCTTTCTCTGCTGTCTGCTAAGGCCTCGGGATTTTTGTTCCTTCCTCTAAGAGTTCTAGAAGGCTCCCCTGAGCTTTTGACAGCAACTACGCTTCCTGGAGGCCCTGGAGACTTCCTGCTGTTGCTAATCCCTGGATGCCTTCACATATCTTATTGATGCCCTTAACCCTGGCCATACCTTTGTAAGTAATGCTCTGGTAAATTATTTTTAAAATCCCTGCTGACTGTGCCTGTTTCTTGCCAAGAGCTTGACTGACAACAGTTATTTGAATTCTGAGCCATTCCTATAATAAACATAAGTTTGTGAGTCATAATATCAATCAGTATATGTTTAGGGAATGCTGAGTGGCCTAGCACAATGATTCCCAAATACCTTTCATTGCCACACACTGATGCCCATCTATGACAAAGTCATCATTATTACAGTGATACATGACATATGACAGAACAATGTGAAATGTTTTCATAAACATAATTAATTTAAGCAAAGGGAAGAAACATTTCTTTATAAAGCAATGATTAAATTAAATGGCAATTTAATTTTATTAAATGGCAATTTTGTTTTTTCTTTATTTGGAAAGATTAAAGTTTGCTACTATTATCTTAGACACCTTGTTTAGAATATATGTGTGTATATGAATAGATATATGTTTATATCTAGCTATATAAATTATAAATCTGTGAAATCCATAACTCTGAAAATCTCCTGTCTAGTGTAGGAAATTGTAGTAGTGTTCATGAAGACATTGGAATATTATACTAAGTAATGGGGTCTGTGTTCATTTGACAATCAAATGTTATTGACGGTTTTGGGGCACAAGATTGTCATGATCGTATCTGCTGTAACACAATGTAGACAATTGGTTGTAGCCAGCTGGGGCAAATGGCTAGAAATGGAGGTCCAGTAGAAAAATACTGCTCGGGGTGCCTGGATGACTCAGTCAGTTGGGTGTCTGCCTTTGGCTCAGATCATGGTCCCGGGGTTTGAGCCCCACATAGGACTCCCTGTTCAGTGGGGAATCTGCTTCTCCTTCTCCCTCTGACCCTCCCCCTGCTCCTCTCTCTCTCTCTCTCTCACTCCTGCTTACTCTCTCTCAAATAAATAAATAAACTCTTCAAAAAAAAAAAAGAATTAAAAAAAAAATAGAGCAAAAGTGTATAAAATGACAGTTTCATTAAGGAAGTAGCAGAGGAAACCTTAAGGAGTCGTGGAGAGAGGGTAATAAGTAGATTTGAAAATTCTTTGTGAAGAAGCATCAATTCTTAATGGAGAAGAGAACTAAAATTACCTGGCATATTCTCTTGTAAGTGATCAGTGAAGTCTCTTTACCTTTGGAATGGAATGCTTGGATTGGTATTAATTTAGACAGATATAGTTTTGAGAAAAAGAGAAGAAAATAAAAACTCATAGCAAAGCATGGTTAAGCAGAAATTTTTATGAACCTGTTGTTTAATCCTAGACTACTGTCATTCCTTACACTCTTTAGGATTCCCTAGGTTAGCATATTAGGTAACAGAATAAATAAGTAGTGAATAGTATGATAACTCCAAAAGATATCTTGGTTGCAAGAGGATTGAGTTATTAAAAACATAAATTGAATTATGAAAAAGGAAGAATTTAAATAAGAATATCTCCCCTTCCTTAAATAATCTCTAATGCAATTTCCAAAATCTGAATATTTAGCTTTAACTCTTGGATTGCTAATGTTCAGGAACTACTTAAATTAACATTGAATTAATCACACTGGAAGAAACTCTCCTGACTTTTTTTTCATTTTGGTATTTTTTCTCCTGCCTGGGACATGTTTTGGGGTTTTGTTTTGTTTTGCTGTTGTGTTTTTGCTTGGCACATGTTTTGAAAAGAAATTCTATGTGTAAGGGACAACGATGAAATTCATGTTGACCTTGGTCGAATGTATTATCACTACATCTCAATACATAGATTATGTACCCTTCTCTATGTATTTGTGGATATTTGTATAGAAGTAAATAAGATGAAATTTCTAATAAGAAGATACTTGAGCCAAATAATTGAACTATATTTATATTTAGGATTTCTTTTTTCTTTTACAGTTGGTGACTTTTTCTCTAAGGTCCAAACCAGAGAGAAAAAAAAAAATGTATGAATCAGTTTTTCTCTTTACCTTCGAATTAGAAGTTTGCTTTCCATGCGGGAGAGTTCTATAATGATGTCTGGTGCCTTTATTTTTATCCCACAGTTATCAGTATATTGCTATATGACTACCTGCCAGGAAGGGCTTTTTTTTTCTCTTTTCTGGTTCAATAACTTTTTAAGTGTCTGTTGTTCTCATTTTCAAGTCTCCAAAACTTTTATGTGAATTCTTTCAGCACATTTTTTTCATTATTTCCCAACCTTCTTTTTTTTCTGGATGGCTGAAGTTTCCAGACATATAACCTGAAGTGTCCTGAGAGAATTAATATGTAAAAAAAATAAAGCTAAGGAAATGGAAAGCAAAGTATGCATATATAATACATGTGTATAGATACATAAATTCATTTTAAATTTTCCTTGAGAAAGCAATAGATAAATCTAATTTTCCTTATTAACAGTCTCTCAACCAAGTAGTAAATATGGTAGAAAAGTTATCAAGAAACTTTCTTGCTTTTAATAACTTCCAGACCTAATCTTAGTTCTTAGATTGGGCTAGTCTGTTAATATCATTAATGTCAAGAAGTGTTTTCCCCAAAGATTCCTAACACTGAAAAATAAACTGGTTGAAATAAGCCAAATAGGTGATTAAAACGAAATTCACAGTATCACAGAGACATTTTATTGGAATGTAAAAATTCTTTCTGGTAATGTTTTTATCAGTTAGTTATAAAATTTTAAATATAAAGGGAGGCTTTAAAGGGAATATTCCACTGTCAGATTTGAGGGAAACAGTCCATTTGAGGGGAGAAAGGGGTGTTTGAAGCAAAAAATGTCATAGCTAATATTTCTTTTTTTCTTTATTCTTTTAAATGGACTAATGAAAGTTATAATTTTCTACCAGTTTGTGTATCTTTACTCAAACAGATGCAGTGAGTAAAGGCCCCTATTTCTTGTTTTCTTAGAAAATGATGAGTCTTCACCTTTCCACTAGTTGGTGTATTTTGGTATTCATCTGTCTTATTGATACTGACATAGAGGAGAGGATGTATACAACGGAGCAACGTCTCTTTTTCCAGGATATCCATAGTCGTGGATCCATTTGAAGACATTTCAGTATTTGGTTGACAATTCAACATGCCAGAAAATGCCAAGAGGGGAGCCTGGGTGGCTCAGTGGGTTAAGCCTCTCTGACTTTGGCTCAGGTCATGATCCCAGGGTTCTGGGATCGAGCCCCGCATTGGGCTCTCTCCTCAGTGAGGAGCTTCCTCCCCCCCCCCTCCCTACTTGTGATCTCTCTCTCTCTGTCAAATAAATAAATAAAATCTTTAAAAAAAAATGTCAAGAGTTCAGAACAAGACAAAATTACTGAGGGAACTGTAGGGTAGAAGGAAAAAAGTAGTCATAATCATAAAAGCAAGGTTTAAAAATATGTATGTAACAAGTTAAATTTGACTGTATAATGGGACACACTGAGAAACTTTTTTTTTTCCAGAGAGATATTTGCCTGAGCAATATTGTTATTGAGATATTACAAAGTTAGGACTTGTAATCAATAATATAATTTAAAAAAATTGAAAATGTCAAATTTTATAGTAAAAATTTTTTTGTCTATTAAAATTGTAATTTTAAAACATGTCAACCTAAATAAAGAGGTAAACTGAGGCAAGCTCAAATTACCAGAAATTGAGTGTGTTCAGGAATAGCAAAGGATTGCAATTTAGGAAATGCGTACTGTAGCGATCTACATGTAGAGGAGTCCATTGAAGTTTTTGGGTGGGCTGCATTTATGGCCCAGGAGTGCAAAGAGTGGGGAGTTCACCCATAGCCCATGCATTAAATTCATTGACTTGAGGATGGAGAGGGATTCTTCGTGGATGTTAGCTGGTCAGGAGATAAATCTCCCTCTTCTGTAAAGCAGGAATTTATGGGAAATCAGTTTCTCAGTTCTTAAGTTTGGTTCTTCTGACAGTGCACTCATGAGATTCCCCATTTCCTCTTCCCTGGTTGAATTGTGGGTTGAAATTCTTTCACCAGTGTAATGTTCTTAATTCTTTCTAGTTCAATTAAAATTTTCTGTTGGTGGTGATCTCGGTTGTAAAAATACAAAATACACTTGATTTTATTCCTTTAAGTGAGAAAAAAAAAGGACTTGGTGGCCAACCAGGAGAATATCAGGATATATTTGCAATTCTGTTTGATGAGAAATGATTTAAGTGAACTCTGTGTTCTCCTCTAGCTTTGCAATGTGATGATTTTAATTAGCTTTTTAAGTAGATTTTAGTAAAAAGGGAAAAATAGCTTAATTTAAACAGGATGACTGAATATCTCTACAGTGTGCATTAGGATAGATTTTACCTTTTATTTCCTATACCAGATTTTCCTTTACTGTCCTCTACTTTTTCAAACTTAAAGTACATTAAATCTAGCATGCAAGTTCTAGCAGTTCAAGGATTTTCTACTTTATTTTTTTAATTTAAAGATCATATATATATATATTTGACAGAGAGATCACAAGTAGGCAGAGAGGCAGGCAGAGAGAGAGAGAGGAGGAAGCAGGCTCCCCGCATAGCAGAGAGCCCGATGTGGGACTTGATCCCAGGACCCTAAGATCATGACCTGAGCTGAAGGCGGAGGCTTAACCCACTGAGCCACCTGGGAGGCTCAGATTTTCAACTTTAAATTCATCTATGTGTTCCCGAATTTTGTAATCTTGTTAGGTATGTCCTTGAGGAATATAAACTATGAAAATTAAACTGATACCTAGATGATAGGAAATTAGAAGGACTCCCCACACAGCATTAAAGGAAATAAGGGATTGGAACTGCCAAAAGAAAAGTCTGTTTTGAGAAAGGCGGGGTGTTTGGGAAACAGTCATAGGACATTTGACTAACCGTGTTAAACTGTTTTTGTATGGTATCTCTTTTAGAAGGTAATCCAGAAATCAAAACCCCCCTCCATACACTAGCTTAGTGACGTAGTATTAGCACAGCGCCAAGTTTGTTTTCTCTTTCTAAACTTTCCTCCCTCTTTTCCCCTGCCTCCCTTCTTTTCTTTGTATATTTTTTCTTTTCTTTCTGTTCACTCCTTTGCTTTTATATATGGCCTGAATAAAACTCACCAGTTTTGCAGAATACAAACTACTCAGAAAAGGGAAGTAATATTATTTTGTTTATATAGGAGCTAAAAAAAAAAGTAGTGAGGAATATATGCAGGCTTTTTTTATGGTATTTTCTAAAAAAAAAAAAAAAATGCACCTTACCTTTAACTTGACGAAAGCAGTCTTATTCCTATTCCAGAACAGTCTTGTTCTTTCTTTTCTCAACCACTTTAGGACGAATGTTTCTTGCACCTGGAATTGTTGTCTTCCCTTCTGCTTTGAGTAAAACACTTCCTACCATGCTACAAAACCCAAGTTAAATCCTACCTTTCATGAGTCTTTTCTGATAACTCCAGCTGAAAGTAATCTGTTGTGCTTCCAGATTCCTATAACACTTGTGGTTGGACTGTTAATATATCATTTACTATTTACTGTCTTTACTACAGGTTAGGTTCTTATTTATGATGCGAACTGCATAATCATTAATAACATGAACCTACTGGGTCCATTACCAATCCAGGTATGTTGCTACTACAAGGATTCAATAGTCCAGGTTCATTGTACAGGGTCTCTCCTCCACAAAAAAGGCATGAATACACAAGCTAATTAAATTTTCAAATGGATGTGTGCATTTTAGCTCTAACCTCACCTTTTTGAATGGGATGACTGTGTCTTAAGGGTATTTTTAAAGTCTGCAGTAATTCTTTTGTTTTTTTTTTTTTTCAAAGATTTTATTTATTTGACAGAGAGAGAGATCACAAGTAGGCAGAGAGAGAGGGGGAAGCAGGCTCCCTGCTGAGCAGAGAGCCTGATGCAGGGCTTGATCCCAGGACTCTGAGATCATGACCTGAGCCAAAGGCAGAAGCTTAACCCACTGAACCACCCAGGTGCCCCTAAAGTCTGCAGTAATTCTTACAGTACCTTGCAGGATATAGGAATGCAAGATGATGGACTGGAAGGCATATCCATTTTCTTTTTCTTTTTTTTTTTTTTTGAAGATTTTATTTATTTATTTGACAGACAGAGATCACAAGTAGGCAGAGAGGCAGGCAGAGAGAGAAGAGGAAGCAGGCTCCCTGCTGAGCTGAGAGCCTGATTCAGGGCTCGATCCCAGGACCCTGAGATCATGACCTGAGCCGAAGGCAGAGGCTTTAACCCACTGTGCCACCCAGGCACCCAGGATATCCATTTGCTTAGATGGTAAGACTTCAACAGACATTGAGCTTCTAAAGGGGAGGGACTAAGGCATTGTACCTTTGGTTCTTAGCATAATCACTGTTACATAGTTGGTATTTAGTAACTGGGTATTGAGCTCAACCAAATTTTAGAATCAGACAGACCTGGGATTAACATCAGTGTTGCTTTTATGTCTACTCTGGACAAGTTACTTAACTTTTCTGAGTCTGTTCCTTCACCTGTAAAGAAAAGATAATATGTGTCCTAATGCTGTTATGAGGACTCAATGAGATCATGTTTGCAAAGCACCTATAGCACACAGTCACTGGTCCACTATCGATATATAATTCCCTATTAGAGAATGCTTCGACAGGGAATTGAAAAGGATATTCTAGCTATGAGGACTGTCAGAATGGAAAAAAAAATAAGATAAGCAAGATACGTTTGAGAAATAGTGTATTCATTTTTTCAACTAATACTTTTTGAACCCATATCATGTACCGTATTATGTCCTATGGACATAATGATGAATATAATAGATTCTGCATAAGTGAGACGCAGTCTAAGAGAGAAGAAAACTTCAAATAGTCAATAGTTAGAGTTATGATTGGGATACTGGATATGGCCATTTAAAACAGGGTCCCAGAAATATTTGACACTCCTCCTATGGAAAGGATAGACCGGTATTGCACGACAAAGGAAAGGCAATGTGACTCCTAAGGCTCAAGCTGAAAAGGTCACACGGCTGGCTTCCATGGGTTCCCTCAGACTGCCTGATCTCAGGACATTCCTCTAGCAACAATTCCTCTGGGAATCCGGTCACCATGCTGTGAGAAGGTCAGTTCCCTGAAGAAGCTTCAGTCATCCAAGCCCAGACACCACATGTGTAGGAGGGGCAAAATCTGTAGATTATTCCAGTTCCTGAGTTTTCCCACCTGAGACCCCCAGGCATTTTGGAACAGAGATAAGCCATCCCTGCAGTGCTCTGTTTGATATTTTCCATAGGGTTTGTTAATAACATCATGTGGTTGTTGTTTTACACCATTAAATCTGGGGTGGTTTGTTACACAGCAATAGACACTAGAGCATGAGGTTGTACCTGTACGAAAGTGCTTAATTCAAAACTAGGCTAAATAAAGGCTATGAGGTCATTATCACTTAATGGTCCAATAATATTTTAAAACCCCTCCAGTTAGAATTATTTAAATACTTTCCTTCCTAAGTAAGTGTAAAATAACTTATAAAGTAATTCATAGGTCCAAGTGATAGGAAATAAATAATAAATAATGTAAAAGTTACCCATTTTTTTTTTCTGGTAAAGAGACATTCTTTCCCAATATGTAGTGGCTCCCTGAATCTTTATTATGAAGATAACACATACATGATAAAGAATTAAATAATTAACTGTAGAACTATTCTTCATGGTTAGAAAATAAAAATTTTCATTAAAGAAAAAAATATACTGTGTGATCCATACATCTGATTAATAACCAAATCTGTTAGAGAATTCATTAAATTGAAACTTGAGTTTCTTATCCAACATTTCTTATCCAACATTATCTAAAATCTGGTCAGATCCACATCTCCACTGCTAGCTTCTTTGATCTGAACAACTAGGCTCTCCAGACTTCATCTCATTCCCCACAGACCGTATATTTTTATACCCCCACTCCTGGGCTCAAGTCCCCTATGTTACCCTGTAAAGGTCACCCCACTGAGCCACCTGCCCTGATTCCCAGAGACATACTGACCTTATATCACTTTGCTTTTCTCTAGACGGTCATTTGTCTCAATATTTAGCAGTTATTTCATTCTGTGTTAGGCTAATTCTTAGTGTCCATTTCCTTCACCAATGGAAGATTTTTCAAGGGAACAATTGTGTCTAACTCATCTTTGCATTCCCACAGGATCTATCTTAGGTACTTAATAAATATTTCCTACATCATAAGAAAAAATACAAAAAGCACTCTGAGGGAAGTTTGTAATACAGCAAGAAACCTTCCAAAAACATGTCAGAATCTCTACCTATTATTTAATTCCAGAATTTGTTCAAGAAACTCAAAACACAAGAACAGCAACAACAACAACAAAATTACTGTACTTTGTTGGAATCATAAACCCCAAACTGTAGAAATTGCCAATTTGTCTTGGAAAAAAAAAATAGTGTCTCTATTCATAAAGACATCTGACATCTGTATAATTCCCATACATAATTTGGTTCCACTTATAAGCTCTGCCTCAATGAAAAAAATTAATGTATGATTTGGCAGGCCTCATAAATGCCTCATCTGCTCACTCAGCAGAAAAAAAAAATTAAACCAAACCATAAAATGTAAATAATATTCTTTCTTGGTACAGAGCCTAGCTGTATTACCTGACCTTCTCTGTGTCTGGCACAAATGTTAAATATTAAGTTTTAATTAGCAAAATTAGTGCAGTAAGTAAGGGCAAGTATGTGAGATTTCATAAGTTACTTAATAACTCCAAGGACGAGTCTTAAATAACCTTTTTGTCTATAGCATGCTTTTTTACTTTCTGTACCTCTTGGATCATGCTTTTCCCCTGTTATTTCATAGAAATATCATGCAGTAAAAAATAAAAATATCTTAATGTGGTGTCATATTGTCTGAATAAAACTGCAGACCAAAGTTATTCATAAACAAGGAATGAAAAATGTTTCAAAATAAATTGGAAATTTATTTCATTCACGTTCATAATTTCTACAAACCTTAGCCAGAGTATAGACTAGTTATTGATATCGCTTCTGATTCTTGACATAGAATTTGGGTCTTAAACTTGGCGATATTTACTGAAACTTGAAGCTTCCCTCATCTCCTTATGAGTTGCAGCAACATATGTCATTAATGAAGGGAGTTGGGTAACCTCCCCGCTATTGTTCTTAATTCAGCACATGACAGACACCAACCGCCAATTAGGGAGATCTGCCTAAGGCATAGAATGTTGAAAATAAATACCTGTTGAAGCAAAGAGGATGATGTGAGAAAAAGAAAAAAATAGAACAGAATTGTGCAAAGGAGAAATAAAATGAATGTGAAGAGAATGTTCACATGTTGGAGGAAGAAAAAAAAAACCCCAATAGTGTATAATCCAGGTAAACTATAAAAAATTACTAGAATTAAAAAATAAATAAATAAAATTTTATTTTTTTCTTATTTAGAAATAAATAAATAAAATTTAAAAATTTAAATAAAAATAAATTTTTAAAAAGTTTACCAAGAAGTAAAGCTTATGCTTTGACGAATCCACAACCAAGTGGTAAAGCAATATTAACAAATGAAAATCATCCCCATACTTTATTCATGAGCTGTAAGATATATGAGCTAAAGAAAATTGCTGACAGTGGAAAAAGTCAAAGGCAGTTCAAGTTCCAGTGGATATCATGCAGAGTTACTGCTTATTACTTTCCTACTGGTCATGTCTGTCATGAGTGTGTGTGTGTGTGTTTGTATGTGTTACTTATAGCACTTACATACTTTTTTACTCTATACTGGATGTTTTCATTTTTACTCCCTTAAAGTTTAATATTTTTGTTCTTTAGTTTTCACTCTTTCGAAGTATTTAGAGATAACTTATAAAAGCACAGAGAAGTATGATTAGTATATTCCTATAGAAAGGAGATCATGAGAAGGAAGGAACATCTAAGAGAGAAGGACAATGAAGCAGAAAGAATCTGGTGATCACGTAAGAAGAATAATTCTGGAAATGTGATTAAGGTGAAGAAAGGGAAATGGGATGAAAACAGAGTTCTCTATCTTTTCCTTCCTGTTTTATACACTTGAAGTTTCTTTTCATGGCAGGACACATCAACATGGTGACGCTAGGAGATGAAAGTCAGAACTCTTTGTTACAGCTCCAAAGGAGAGGAGGGTGCCAGGCAGAGCCACTCCAGGGCTTGCTCCCTGGGACAGGGTAGCAAACTGGAACAGTGGGGGATGGTTTCTGCATGGCAAGCTCAGTGGGTTTACAAAGTTTGTCAGAGCTCCCTGGGGACTGGATAATTTGAATATTTCCTTGTCTCTTTCTCCTGTGGTGGTTAATTTTATGTGTCAGCCTGACTGGGCCCAAATATTTGATCTAACATTGCTCTGAGTGTTTCTGTGAGAATGTTTTAAGACATTTTTGAAGTTTTAACATTTAAATTGGTATACTGACCTCCATAGTGTAGATGGGCCTCATCTAATCAGTTGAAGGTCTGCTTGACTAAAAAGGCCGACTGTTGAGTAAGACAGAATTCTTAATGGATTCTGAACTAGAACATGGCCTTTTTTTTCTGCCTTCAGACTCAAACTGAAACACTGGTTCTCCCTGGGTCTTGAGCCTGCTGGACCTTGTATGGGAACTACACCATCCACTTTTCTGAGCCTTCAGTTTGCCAACTCACCTTGCACATCTTGTGATCTGTCAACCTCCATAACCATAAGAGCCAATTTCTTACAATAATCTCTTTCGGTCTCTGGGCTATTTAGCCTGCTTATGCTGTGGGAGCTAATTAACATGAAGACTTCCCTGACTTCCAGCTATCCTCTCCTGCAGCCAAAGTCAAAAGGAAGGAACATTTTGAAGGCTTCTCTTGACTTTTCTTGGTCAGACATGTTATCACAATACCTTCTGCTGTGTTTGTTCTGTGAGTTCTTCAGACTACTATAACGTATTTGACTTAATTCAATGGGACATGGAACCCTCGGCACCAAGGCAGTTCATCTGGCCTTGAGTTAGGATACGTGACACCAGGTTTCCTCTTTTCAAAACTGGTTCGATTATTTTTCAGAGTATTATATTATCATATTTTAAGATTTGAACATAAATTCATTTGAATTTTATCTCAGAAGTAAAAACTGTTAATGTATAGGCTCTTCCCTCTCCTTAAAAAGAAAGAAAAAAGAAAGCAAGGTCATAAGGAAGGTAAGAAGAAAAGAAAGGGAAGGAAGAAAGGTTGAAGGAAGGAAGGAAGGAAGGAACCATGAGGTCATTGGTATAAAGTGGTATAAAATGGAATGCCATAAAGTGAGGAGGAGAGAAAGATTCTGAGAAAGGATGCATAACATTCTCTGATCTTCTTAAATTTAATGATGGTGACATCCTTATCCTGGGATGGGGGAATGGATTGTTGCAATGAGTCAATGAGATGATTTGGGTGTTTGATTAGTCATAAAATGCCTAACATTCATTTCACACTTGCTGTATGTCAGACAGTAAACTAAGTGTTTCATAGGTGTTCTCTAAAACTTGAGTCATGCCGGTGAGAGAGGAGCTGTTGGTTATCCTCTTTTCATAGACGTGGGAACTGATAATTGGTAAGGTGAAGTAATTTGCCTATAATTTTTAGGAACTAAGCAAAGACACTAGAACTTGACCTTGGTTTTGTTTGGCTCCAGTGTGGACTCTTAATTATTATGCTAGTTGTAATGACTATTATTTTTACAATTTAATATGTCTACTCCTTGACAGCTTTGGTGAGGACAATGGCTGGTGAAATCTCTTTGCAGATCTCTTGAGTCCTAGGGACCACTATGACAGCAACAGTATTTCTTTCTGCCAAGAGAAGCCCCTGAGACTTTCCTGAGCTGCTCTCTCACTTGGCTAAGTGTGCCACCTTTCATGGCATGTTGCCCAGTCTAAGAAAGTCATTCGATGAGATAAGTTTAAGAGCCATTTCTCTAAGTTTAGTGTAAATCAGAGGCTGGCAGAGGTTCCATGTTTGTAAACTACATTCTAGTTACAACAATGGAAATTTCAGCAAGTTTTCTCATCCTTCAACAAAGTAATCCTAAGTTTGTTACTATCAGTGTTTATAAAAAAATAATGGCTACCTGGACCAAGGCTTACCTGTGAGAGAGTCACAAGAAATGTGACAGTAAAATGTCACTTATAATGTAAATTCTTCCATCCACCATGAAGTAAAACCAACAGCTGATGCCATCTCAGCAGAAGAATCTCCATTTAGCTCTCTTTTGATGCGCACACTTCTTCCCATCTAGTATCTGTTTCATCATCCAGAGACCACCCATTTTTTCTCTCTCAGATATTCCATGGTTTATGGTCCATTTATTCATTCATTCAATCATTCAACATCAATTGGTGTTGAGTACTTGATATGCAAAGATGGATAACCTGGTTCCTACTCTCAAGGGACCCACAGTTTAGTCTGTGTATGTGTGTGTGGGGGGAGGGGGGTTGATGCAGAAGAAAATCACTGTGATGCTATGTTATAAATGAGATATATTAGAAATGGAAAAATTCTCAGAGCATCAGACAGAGAGACATAGCAATATTTCTACCAGAAAGATCAAGAGAACCACAAAGAAGATGACTATTAAGTTGGTCCTGGAAGAGTGAATCTGCTTTCTTTCAAGGGAGAAAGTAAAAGGTAAAAGATCATTCTAGTCAACATGAGCTAAGACATGGAGGTGTGAGGGTGTATGAGAATTGGGATATTGTTTGGGATATTGTGACATGACTTTATGTCAAATCTACCACTAACAATATATATGCACATCTGTTTTAGTTTATAATGAAACCATCTGTTCACTGATACCCTATCTCCATTTTGACTGATTTTCTCCTTAGTTTAGTTTCTGGGTCAGATTTTTTTTTTTCAAACTGTGGGTTGTGAAATATATTTAGCATTTCTTCAACAGCATTTCTTTTCAACTGAATGGCATTGAAAGACTAGAATAAAGCCAAGTAGAAAAATACCAGAAAAAAAATAAAAAGGAAAGAAAAATATCAGAGTGCATTAATGAAGGAAAGTTAAATACTGTTATGTGAAATTTGTTTTGGTCCTGTGTGTCTGAGTGTGTGTCTATGTGTCTGTTCCATAATGTATTTTTTATTATGGGTCACAATAAAAAAAGTTTGAAAGCCACTGAAGTAGTAATTTTTTTCTATTACTTTTCACTGTACTCATATTATATTGGTTATGATTAAACCTTGAGTCCAAATCAACCTTGGTTTTTAATGAAGTGACAAGTGACACAGACTGACCTCATTTATAAGCCTGGCACACAGGCAACCATCTGTTTTACTGAACACTAGTTACATTTTACCAGATGAAATGATTGTAGCTTGGGAATGAAACCATCATTTATAATGTTATTTTAACATTATTTTCTATTCTGAGTTCCAAACTACTAAATTAAATACAATATATAAAACCTAACCAATTAGTAGTAAGTTTCTTAAGAGACTGGCTTTTACTGTAATAATCATTTATTCATTCAACAATTATTTATCGAGTGCCTACTATATACCCATTGGCATTCTAGGTGATGGAGATAGCAATGGTACCAAAGACAGACAAGATTATTGAAATAGAAATATTGTATATTAAACACTCATTATTAAATTAAAGCTTCTTGCAATTCAGACGACATGAATTGCAAAAACTTTTTAACAAAAGTTTTAGGAACAAGCCACAAAAATATTTAATGAAGAGGAAAAAAACCCCCAAAACCTCCAACTCGGATGAAGAAAATCACACAACAGGATACATTGTATAGAGTACTTAAATCTAGATGAGACAAATGGCATCATTCATGAAATGATGTTAATCTATCCCCCGTGTAAAAATGAGAAGACATCAGCTTACATATAGCACACATTGTGCAAAAATATGAGACTTGAACAGTAGGGAACGAATATCAACGCTACTGGAGTATTTTGCTTATAAAGTTTAAAGTTCTCCATTGAGAGTAAAGCAATAGATTTCTTTTTTTTTTAAAGTTGCATGTCAAACTGAGTAAACCTTGAACTTTTCCCAGGAACTTTCTCTCATTTATTCTTTGTTGTTTTATACATGAATGGTGATGAAAAGTCACAGCCTTTACTTGTTATCCTTAACAGTGTTTGTAATTACCATACAAGGACTTTGGTCTGCCCTTTGACATTTCCAAAAATTGTATTTCAGTATGTATCGATTGAAGGTTTATCCTAGGGGCCGAGATGCTAGGTAGAGAAATACAAGGATATTTGACATCACTGATAAAGTATTTTGGTAAAACATAAGTACTTCCACGGGTCCCATTGTTCCACATGCTTCTGCAGCGCCGGTGCGTGTCTTCAGGCTGCTTTCTGTATCATCACTCTCACCCGCTTTTCCAGCGATCACTTGCCATCTTTAAGTCCTGTTCGCACTCATTTAGGAATATAAGAATGACTTGGTCTCCTTTGCAAATGGATCTTACCCAGTGTCTCTTTCCACATGATTTAATGTCTTTCAATACACCGTCTGATGCCCATCATGCAGTGAAGGTTTGCCCCACTTTCCAGAATAAGTGAGTATTTATTATTTCTCTGGGGGAGAGAGAAGAGGGAGAGGAAAAGGGAAGAGGAGATGCTAACCTATAGATGAGGAAAAAAGAATTCTATTGCTCATTTTCTATATCTATATATAGAAATATATGTATATGTATATTTTTAAGAGAAAAGGTCCTGTTCATATATGAGACAATATTGAAAATTTAGAATGCCTGAAACACATATTAACGCCCAAACTTTCAATATGAGAATCCTCAAAGCTGTGATAACTTAAAAAGGAAAACTAAACCATGTTTTCTCTAACTCTGGCTTAACTTTTCTTCTTTATGCTGTCAAACTGCAAGCATGGATTTAGACTTTTTTTTTCACCTTGTTAGATGAGGAATTTATTTCCTTCACCTTCACACTGGAGAGTATGTTATAGTTGAGTCTATTGGGCCATGGTTTTCTAAGATGAACATGTTTAGGTTGAGACTAAGGCAAGAACATTCTTGGACAAAGAGAGGGTCTGACATATGTATCAGCGGCCAACTGGAATACATAAATAAAATTTTGATTCCGAAAATCACAAAATAAAAATCCAACAGAAGTTGTTAAAAATGCAGGACAAATGTTAATTGAAAACATTTTGATGTTTCTTCAGAAATCTTTTGTATTATCTCCTTTTAAAATATTTTATTTATTTATTCTGAGAGAGAGAAAGTGGAAGTAGGGGGAGGGACAGAGGCAAAGGGAAGGAGAGAATCTCAAGCAGACTCCATGGCAAGTGCCTGATGCAGGGCTCCATCCCACAACCTTGAGATCATGACCTGAGCTGAAATCAAGAGTCAGATGCTTAACTGACTGAGCCACCCAGGTGTCCTGTATCACTTCTCTTTTGTCACCAAAGGAATATCCAGCACAATTCTAGGATGTTAAGGGAGAAAATATTTATTTCTCCTACAATTTTCCTTGTGGTTCTTGCTAAAAGGACAGAGGATCTGCTATAATGCAGATACTAAAACTAAAAATACGTGGGAGGAAGGGCCTTGAGGGAGTAATTTGGATGACTACACCTTCCCAGTGCTTCTGTAAGCTTCCTTATTTGTGTTGAGCATGCTCCTATGCTTTTTATATTATCAACGTTGAACAATTTGACAAAATTATTTATATCTGTAGAGAGATAGTATATGAGATTTTCTAGCGTTAGGGTCTTTGAACTCTTATTATATGCTGATAATACTTAACATCTATTGGCCAATGATATTTTGATCATGAAAAATTATCAAAGATGTTTGGCCTTTTGCCTAACACCGATTCAGAAACTCAAGATATTTTATTGGGGCTCTTAGAATATTCAGATCTGGTTAAATTCTGATAAATTTTATTATTCAGCATCATTTACTCAAATTCATCAGTAACCTGCCCTGTGTATTTTGTTGTTGTTGTTTATGTGTATCTATACAGTAATATAGACTTTTTATAATGCTATTTCTCTTTAAAATGAGGAATGGCTCTTTTCACTGCCTTGTGGGAAGCCAAGGGGGACTATAGAGCTGACAGCTGAAACATCAAATCAAACTAAAATAAAAATCTTGGAGTTCAGTGCCACCAAACTTTTCCATCCTTCTCCCTTTCTTCATTATTTGTTCTGCTACAAGCAAAGAACTGATGCCGTTTCTAGATGTTTTAGAGCAAATAACATTTCCAGATGAAAGCGTAATACATGCAAAATGCCTTTTTTCAATGATATCTAAAATTAGCCACATCACTTAGCTATGTGGATCTACAGGTAGATTTTCTTTTGCGGAGATGGGTAGGATAAGTTATTCACCATATAAACAAAAACGGTATCCAAGAGAGGATCAGAGTACCTGTGTCGTCGCAACCATAGGCATTGGATGGAGAAGCACAGGGAAGTGATGAGGATGTAAACAAAATCACAACACAAAAGTGTTTAAATTTTTCATGTACTTTCCGCGGAAAGTGGTAACCTGCCGCCATTAGGACACTCAGCAAGAGTCAACATGTGCCATGGAGGTGAAGCAGACACTTGAACATCTGTCCACTTCATGGGAAGACTTTTCATCCTAGAAAACATGTACTAATAAACAACAGTTGGAGAAAATTGTCCATGACATTCAACATAAAGCTGAGCTTTAGCTGAGAGAAGGAAGGGTGGAATTGTATTTCCTTTTGCAAAGCGAAAACAGCCGTGAGTGCTGTTTCTTCTAAAACCTAATGTTTAAAAAGAATTGTAAGAAATCAAATTGTTCAATTTGGAACGAAGAGCGACCGAAGTTACTGGAAAGCTCATGCCTCTGAGTCTGCAAAATCACTGGCCAGGAGAGCAAAACTTTTCCAACACCCAATTTTAATATTGTGCTAAAGCCATTGACTCCGTTAAAACCCTGGAGTTAAATATGATTCCCTCCCCACTGCAACCCCCCCGCCCCTTTCTCTCTTAGGTTAGTGTTTGGGGGACAAGGGGGCTGGAGCTTGGCCCCAACCTCGGAACTGCTGCCAAGGGCTTGTAATACAATCTCTCCCCATTTGAAGAGTAAATCAGTGTCAATTGCGTTTGCCGTCCACCAGAAAAAGTAAGCATTTTACTTCCGCTCGGTCTATGTGGACTGATGAAATGTAGGAAATCTGTTTCTGGCAGGGGGGAAAAATCGTTTTCCCAAACAGCACCGAGAGGAGCCATCAGAGAAGTATGAAGAGGGGCAGTGCGGCTGAAGCTGCTGCCGCTGCCGCCGGGCTGCTGGGGTGCGGAGCGCGGCTGCTGCAGGACCTGCGCCGGGAGGGGGCCGGCCCCGAGACGCTGCGGGAGCCGAGCCGGGAGCCCCCGCGCCTCTGAGAGCCGCCGGCAGCCAGCTCCAGACGCGGGGTGAGCGAGGCGGGCCGCCAGCCCGGGGTTCCCGCCAGCGTCGCCGCAGCCGCAGCCGCAGCGCGCGCTCAGCCTCCGGGGCAGCGGGAGCCCTGCCTGCGGGTGCGCGGGGGGCGGCGGGGGAGGGGCGCTCGGTCGGGTGACCTCGGGGGCGCGGCTGGGACCGGCGAGGAGCCGCAGACCGCTGGACCGGCTGCGGCGCTCCGTGGGTGGGCACTGCAGTGGGTGACTCGTGTGCCCTGGACGCGACCGTGTGTTCCTCATCCCTGTGGTGGAACAGCCCAAATGACTGCCGCACCGAGAGCCCGCTGGGGCGGCTCAGCCAACCAGGGACGGAAGTGAGGACTTGTAATTAGCGCATGGATTCGAAACGCACACTTGGGCGTTCGTGCGCGGGGGTCTCTGTGATGCATGCTCGGCGTGGTCGGTGTCTGGGGAGAGGGGGGCCGAGCCGGGGCGGTCTTCCCGGATTGATCCTGAATGCTCTACGAGAGTGGAGGAGCCCGGGATGGGAGCAAAGAACACGACCCTTAGGATTTGGGGAGATCCTCTCTGTTTTCGACTGATGAGTTTCACAGAATTTGACTTTTTTTTTTTTTTTTTTTTTTAACGTGAATAAACAAACGAATGAATCAACCCCCTTTGGGAAGATTTTGCATAGTGGTATTGTTCTTTTCATCCGAAGAGCAGGGTTTTGGAATCCTAAACAGTGTGGGGGAGCCCCGAGGAGCCAACTTTGCTTTGGAGGCATTAGGTATCGCAGCAAAATTAACTTCTGTCAGCCCAGGAAGGTGAATTGCCTAACCTAGCCCAGTCCTCCGAAGTTTTTACCGTCTTGACTAGAGAGGGAGCAAAAGCAGGGGTTAACAGACTCTGTTTTCTTCGACATTCCAGTACAATTGGGGTGGGGGTGGGCTGTGCAGTACTTCCCTCCCGTTAACCTTTTCTGAAATCAAAGCCTTTCCTTTCCCGCTTTCTTCATCTTCATTCTCTCAAGCTCCTTTCCCTTCATCCACTTCTAGTTAAGAGTCTGCAAGACTTTACCGTCCCTCTTGTAAACTCCTCCCTCTCCCCAAGCACCCTCTCCAAACAAAGCTAAGTCAGTTGTTTATAGGAGATCTTTTGTGGGGGGGGGGGGGGAATAAGATCTGCATGTGCACAGGAACACCCATTTGGCCTCCTAGTGTTAAAATAAAGGCTCAGACAAGTCGGATGTGCCAGCCAGGCGGGGGAAGTCCACCTTTCCCCCTCACCTAGCGCGGAGGTTCGCAGACGCCAGGCTGGGAAGGAGCCCTTGTGGTTCCTTGCTTCCTTCCCCCAACCTCTTAGACGCGGGGAGGCTGATTAGCTGCAGCTGGGGTCTAGTTAGCCCGGCCTTTGAAATCGATCAATGGGTTCCTTCTCGAGGAATGCTCCCCCCTAACTGCGGAGGAGGGGGTGGTGGCTGTGGTGGCCTTCTCCAACATGGGCGTCCTGGTTCTGACCGCCTAAGAGAAGGTAAGGGACAGATGTCTGAGGCATGGGACAGACAAGACAGCCTTTGCAAGCACATAAGGGCCTTCTCACAAGGCTGCCTGGATGGGCTCTGGAAGGGGAAGGTAGCTTGAATTTCAGCCTGTGTGCTAACTAAACTTTGGGCTTATTTCTTCACTTTAGTGCTAAACGCCCTGCATTTGTGGTGTGGACGGACTGTGCTTTACTGGAGATACAGTCATATGGCACAATTTCTTTCACCCGGTGCAAAAAGGTCATGTGATTGCCACTGAGTTTTCTAGAATCTTGGTAAGAAATCTTAGTTAAAGCTTCAGCTTACAGGTATGATAGATGAAATAGCATGTCTTAGATTAATTCCAAGTACCTTATGTGTAATTTTAGAATTTTGATTCAAGGCTGCAAGTCTGTATTATTGACTTTTGGAGACTTTGGAAGGCCAAAGTTACCTTGGTTGAAAACAATGAGGCTCTGACGATTTCTTTGCCAAGTTTTTTTTTTAAAACTGCAGCTGATGGTAAGGCTCTCTTGGTATCTTTGTGGTTTTGATACAGAGGCACAAACAGGATCCCACTATTTCTTTTCATTTTTTCCTAGCAACAATCAAGATTTTCCACTTAGTGTTTTTAGACTTAAGAAAAGACTGGAGAGAAGGGAGAAAATACCTGCTGTCAAAATGAGTAAGGCTTGTGTAGTTTTTCTGTCCTAAATGTTTTCAGGGTCAGTTGGATTTTTACTACTGTTCTCTCCTTATATGAGACTATATGCAACAGATACATATTCAAGATGGTGTAGAACTCTGCTAGCTCTCAACCGCATTATAGTTAAGTAAAACAGAAATCTTTGTATCATAAACAACATCAAAACCCCCAAAATGTTCTCATGAATTAAGGTTCACTTAATCAACTTAGATGAAATTTTGAGGTAAGTCCTTAGCCTAATTGATTCATGACTTTCAGATGGTTTTCTATTCAAATTGTGTTTCAAGTTAATCTGGTAGGGGTCCAAAAACCAGTGCTAAATCCTTTGGAAGAATGAATTAGTAGGATTTTAAAAACGTGAAAGAAAATGCCATGAAAATATAAGACTCAATCCCCACTCAGTGTTAACTTTTGGGTCATGATTTGAGAAGGAATTATTACAATTATACCATCATTTAGTTCAAGACAAATCATCACGGGGCTGCAAGAAGAGAAAGATTTTCTGGGGGAAAATAGCATTATTCTAAATTGGAGGCCAGGAAAGTTGAGTAGGATATTTTTAATGACTCTGTGAGTAAATAACCTTGTTACTTTGGGCAAAATATCTTAGGCCTCTAGTCTCTTATTAAAAACAAGGAATTTGGGACGCCTGGGTGGCTCAGTCAGTTAAGCGTCTGCCTTCGGCTCAGGTTATGTATGATCTAAGGGTCCTGGAATTGAGCCCCATATCAGGCTCCTTGCTTAGCAGGGTCCTGCTTCTGCCTCTGCCTTCTGTTTTACCTGCTTGTGTGCTCTCTCTCTCTGACAAATAAATAAATAAATAAAATCATTAAAAAAATAGAATCAGGAATTTGACTGCCATATCTTCTAAGGCCCTTTTGAGTTTAAAGATTTTACTACAGACTTAGAAAAATTGATAATGAGTGTCATTTGCCATTATTCTTGGTGCTTTTTTTTTTTTTTTTTTAATTTGTGGACAAGTTGTGCCTCTTAGTCAACCTGTAGGTCCACTTTAAAGATCTAGAATAATCTTTCTGATTAAATGTTAGTTTTTATTTTCTAATTAGGGCCTTAGGATAAGATTTGGCATTCATGACATTGGTTGAGAATAGGTAGCTTTGTAGAGATGTTATTGGTTAGCCAAAATAAATCACAAAGGATGAAAGAACTCAGAATGATGGAAAAGCCATCTAGAGTAGTCCTTGGTTATTGGTTCTTTGAATTTCATTTGAAAGATAGCATTTTATCCTTCCAAATTTTGAAAGGGTGTTTGGCGTGTGGTGTTCTTTGTTAGTTTAATTTTTTAAAATGGTGTTATTGGCCTATAAATTTTCTTTCTTCATTGTTTCACATTCATAACACACAGAATTGAATAAGGATGAGGTCGGTGCTATAGATCAGAACAAAATTGACCTTTAAGGATGGGGCCCTTGACTTCGGGTTCATTAGCTTTCTGTTTTAAATGGCTACTATTAAGGAGTCTGTGTGTGTGTATGTGTGTGTGTGTGTGTGTGTGTGTGTGTGTGTTGGGTAGGGGGTTGTGTAGTGACATCCTTTCTCATTTACTTTGAAGGTACGGCGTTCCCCTATCTTTAACTGGTGTCAAAAATGAGGTATAATTTGTTACCAAACTTTACTTTTAAAACACATGTAAACATCTCATTTTAGAGCTTAACATTTCCTTCATCGCTTGGGGTTTCATTCGCGTCAATATGAAGAAAACTTTGGATTTTCCATTAATTATAGTTTTACTTAACACTTGTTTTCATTTCTCCTTTTTTGACTTTTTTTAGTGATTTATAGTTCAATAAAATATTTCTATTTTGTTACAGAACTTTCTTTTTAAAATATGTCAATAGTAGTTTTATTTTGGTACATTTTCTATGAGGATGATTTGGGTTTAGCTATTACAGGGTATAAAATATAAACCAAAAAGTAGAACAAATACTTAATCTTCACAATTATATTTGAGGTATTAGCCTCCATTTTACACGCTGGAGAACTCCAGTACAAAGAAAAATTCATCCTACTGGAATAGAACAGCTATTAAATAGCTAGGTAGTAGAAATATTTGACCCCACCACTTCTGATTCCCAATTTAATATTCTATCCATTAAGCAGGCTTCTCAGTGGATCTCATAGTAGACAGTAGTGATATAATATTTATAATTTTACTCTTTTTCTTTCTTTCCATTTATTTTCCATGCGGTACATTTTTGATAACATGTCAGCAAAGTCTAGAGAGAGACTGGAAACCATCTTGATTGTAATCAAAGCACACCTCTAGGTGGCGTGAAAGCATACTTTTTTTTCAGAGTCAAAACTATGATGTCTTCAACCGGGATTCTGGAGCAACAGACTAAACAGTCTTTAAACATGTGATATTTTACTTATGGAGTCATTAATTTTTTTTCTTCTTCCCCTGGGCTAGTTCAGTCTCATCATATTCATAATGGTTATTCCAGAATCAGTTCTACTATGGAAAGAAAGAAAAAATAATACACACACACACATTCTTTGAAGATTTCCGTATTAAGTTTCTGCATGTTTTTCCCTTTAAGTTTTATTTTTCTGAATTCCAAATCCCGAGGGTTGAGTTATTCGTTTTTAGAGAGACCCATACAGCGTGGAGAAGCCATAGTTCAGAGGGTCGTAGAAGCATTTCAGTCCTTCTGTCTCCAAAACAATTGGCTTTGCTTAGTACTTATCAAAGTCATTTATCAAGCTTTTAAAATATTTAGATTATATGAACTTTCATGGTCATATCTTTCAGTATTTAGATATATAAAATGTTTTTCTTTCCCCCAAACCTAACATTTTTTCTTCAATTCTAATAGATCCTTAATCATTTTATTTCCCATTTTTAAAAGCTACTCCTTGGCATCTCTTTTGGTTTTTGAAAACTTTTGGATAATTCAAAGGACCAGAAATGATCTTTCTGTTATAGTTTGTTCTTTGTGACCTAATTCAACTCATCCACTTGGTTAATGCTGAAAATTCTAAAAAGGTTACAATCTTGTACTGATCTTTTGTCTGAGTAATACAAATTTATTTGATTGTTATTCATGCTTAATGAATATTAATGTTATTCATGTTTAATCATTTCTGTTAGAAACTACTTCACCATAGGATAATTCTTCCACACTCCAGATTTTGATCCTAGCTGGATTCATTTCCATGTTTCTTACTCATGTCTCTGCCATATTTAAATTGAAGACTTTCAGGCAGTGACTTTCAGCTAAACCACAAAGTCATGCTAGGTTTGACGGTGATTTGAAATATGAAAAATGGATCAGTGGAACTTGGGTTGAAATCCTGATTTTTTCCCAAGGCACGTAAACAGAAGAGGCCCTGTCTATGACAGTGACTCTAGGTCCCTGTATTTGGCATGTGTTTAATTGTCTAACTTCTATCACCTGCTAATTAACCACTAAACCTTCTTTCTCCCACTTTTGCTTCCTGGGGAAATATAATCTTATTATTTTTTCCCTTTGTATATAATTTTGATTATGTCCAAAGCAGCATAACAAAATTTGCCTAATTACTCTGATTGTTTTTCTTACTAATCATCTATAAAGATCAGAAGATAGTTTGAATTACATTTCTGGCAAAATACAGGACACACTACATGAGAAATAAATGTGCCACTGTCAAGGAAAAGAAAAACTTCACTGTTGGAAGAACTGAGGGGAAGGATTGTGTCCCTCTGGCTCATTGAAACTGTTACATGCCATTAGCTTACTGTAAACTATCCCTTGATGAATTCTTTGCTAGACAATGAGCTTAAGTATCTGAGGTGTCTTCTTGCTTTTACAGTGCAAAGTAGGATTCTGGTGCTTAAATGGAAGTTTGCAGAGCACATAATAGGATGTAGGTAAAGTTACTGAACTACCACATCTCACTTTCAGGAAAGTAGTGGGAGAGATTGTGTCTTGAGAAGAAAGGCATTTTGGAGGTAACCCTTTTAAGATTTCAATTAGTTATTGAAATGTATGAATCATGTGCTTAAATGTATTATTACTTAAATGTTTGTTTCTGAGACTAGCTAGCCTATAGGAATCCTAACCAGCCACAGGGAGATGTCTTGTTTTCCTGGGACTGGACCTATTTTTAAAAGAACTGGAGCAAAAATTTTTAGATTTCTGGTATTTAATCACAGGGTTTGGACAAAGCTTCAGGACATGATATGAAAAATATGATGATTGACTGCAAAAAAATAGGCAATGATGACATTCTGGCTCCTGTAATGATGATTTAGTAACCTACAACAAAATGTACTAAAAATCTTTCACTTTTGCACTGGTTCACTTTAGATAATTAGATATATACAGATTTATAAAAAATGTTTTTAAAGATAATTATTGATATTTTTTCAAAAAGTTATTCGAAAGCATCATTGTTTTGGAAATGAAATTGCCTATGTTTTAAGATTATACATTTATGACACTTTTTAGGTATTGACTCATGTTACCAGTCTTTTCTAATATTACACCAAAATGTTTGGGAAACTGTCACATCTTGCAATTTTCTGAACAAATAATGTTGTCTTATTTTTTTTTCCCAAAAGCAGACTCAAAAGGCAAAAAATTAACCTATGCTAAGAGAATTAGAGTATAATAAGTAGAAACAAATATTACGTAAAGAATAAAACTGACAGAAGTATATACAATTTATGTTGGTAAATTTAAAATACCATAAATCTTGAAATATAGCTGAAAGCCCCATTATATCTACCGTGCTCCTTGCCAGGTGCAAATATTTTCATTTTCATTAGTCATACTATACTTGGTTATTTCATATGCACTATTTGTATACAGAATACAGTCCTACACATTGTTAAACTGATGAGTTTGTTTACCTTAGTGACTTTAATATTACTCCTGTAGTCTTAGGTCCTATAAATGATGCATGCAAAGTGCTACATTCAAGACCAAGTATATATTCAAACATCCTTTCTATAACCCACGCAGGGGACTGTGCCATCTATAAGGTGGTTGGGTTAATGAAATCATCTTTTATTTTATAGACTTAAGACATTTCATTACTTCTACTCTAAAGATGACTGCAAGCAAAACTAGTCTGTAAAATGTATAAAGTGGGAAGAAAAAGTAAGATAAAAGAAAATCTTATGGCAGTATTTATTAGGATTGTGTGTAATTCTTGTGTTATAGTATGGGTTCTTGATGAATCTGTTTTGTAAAATATATCATTCTGGAAAGAATATTGGTCTTAGAGTATGAAGACCCAGGATCAAGCCTGACTCTGTCATGATCTAGTATATATGTTCTTGCTTAAGTCACTTATCCTCTCTTGTTTTTTATTTTATTTTATTTTATTTTTTGGTGTTGTAGTTGTTTATTTTTTTCATTAATTCTAAGATGGGAATAAGTAGGTATTCTTTGAAAGCATTTCCTTTCCTTTCTCCCCACCAGTTCACTAAACTATGAGTCCATGATAGCTTACCCATATGCAAAGAACCAAGTGCTCTGCTTAATCTTCTAGGTAATAGTTTTAAGAGTAGGGGTGCCTCTGAAAAACAATCTGAGGGTTTTGGAGGGGCGGGGGATGGGAGTTTGGGTGAGCCTGGTGTTGGGTATTATGAAAAGCACGTATTGCATGGAGCCCTGGGTGTGGTGCATAAACAATGAATTCTGGAACACTGAAAAGAAGTTAAAAACATAACAAAATCTTTTAAAAATTAAAAAAAAATTTAAATTAAAAAAAAAAAGAGTAGGGGTGCATGGGTGGCTCAGTCAGTTAAGCCTCTGCCTTCCGCTCAGGTCATGATCCCAGAGTCCTGGGATCCAGCCCCTCATCAGGTGGTGAGTCTGCTCCTCCCTCTCCCTCTGCCTGCAGCTCTGCGTACTTGTGCTCTCTATTTCTCTGTCAAATAAATCAGTAAAATCTTAAAAAAAAAAAAAGAAAAGTAGTGGCCCTAGGTTCACAGTAAATAGTGCAAATTATGTCATTGCTTGTACTCAGTACTAAAAATTCTATGGAAAATTAATTGGTTCAGACATTAACCCAAATGTTGGGAGTTTATAATTTGGATACTAAAATTTTAATCAAGCCCTTTTTGTTACTTTTGAATAAGTGGAATTTCTTGCCTTAGAAGCTTTTTCCAGTGTGATGTTTTACATGAGCTTAGTGTTTGATTTTTCTATTTGACCTCAGATTGCTGCTGTTCCCTACCAGGTGGTTGGTCAAAAGGGATAGGCCGTACAGAAAAAGCAAACAGTGTCTCATGGGGTTTAATAATTAATAACCTGACCTGTCATCAAAACGTCCATGGACCTGGTTCCTTCCTATGTCCTTGGCAGGAAGATTTTAACAAGAGACGTCTATATAAAAAGCAACTGCTCTTTTGTTTCCAAAACAGGTTTTACGAGTGCATAAATAATGTGCACTGCTCTGAGCCCAAAAGTGCGCAGTGGACCCGGCCTGTCTGATATGCATCAGTATAGCCAATGGCTGGCCAGCAGACATGAGGCTAATTTGCTACCGATGAAAGAAGATCTGGCCTTGTGGTTAACCAATCTATTAGGTAAGGTTATAAGATCTCATTTGGGGAGCAAAGATAACAGGGTTTTTTTTTTCCCCCTTCATGTCATGTCCTTCACCTAGGCATGTGACAGCAACTTGGGAAGAAAGATTTCATTATTTGGATTTTATGTCTGGGAAACCTGAAGAATGTGGAAAATTTAAAGGATTTTCTCAATATCTCTCACAAGAACTGTGCTTAGCAATTCCAGTGTCATGCACTGAAAGGTGGAAATGTGTGGCCAAATCGCTTGTTTCATCTATATGCTGATCTGATTGATCTTGGATTTCTCTTTCATGCAGCTGACCACTTTGGCCTATTCTTTTGACATTGTACACAGGCCACAGCCTGTGAAATCAGACTTCTAAAACTAGATTTCTTTGCCCTACTTTTGTAGCGCACCTTCTGAAATTGCTGAATGCCCAGGCTTGAGAACAAAAACATCTATCCTCTGTCTAAAAGAGCTAACTGGAGTCCCCCAACCTTGAACTGAAATTTTTCTTCTCATTTCACTTTTGTTTTTAAGTACTCTTCCAAAAGCTGTCTCTGAGAAACATGCTACTTCACATTAAGGCTGCCTCTTTTTCTTTCTTTCTTTTTCTTTTCTTTCTTTCTTTCTTTCTTTCTTTTTTTTTTTCCATTTCTATAGTGCCAGCATATTCATAGGATATAATTTCAACCCTGTGCAAAATGGAGTCATGCATTTAAAGAATCATCATCTAGAGCAGTGCTGTTTTCATTAGTAGATTTTCCCAGAGAACAGGATGAAAACCTGAGGGAAAGACCCTTATGGACATATAAGATAGAAGATTTGAATATTGAGTAAACATAGAATTTATATGGTGCTTTATTATTTGCAGAAAGGATTTCACTAGCATCATTTTCTTATTTAAAAACTCCTTCAAGGCAAGTATTTTTTTTCTCCCCACTTTCTAGCTGATGGAACTAAGGAGCTTAGTGAGGAGCACCCTGTTTATCTAAAGTCCTAGCAAGGTTTTAACAAGATTTGGCAAGATTTTGGCACATTTCAGCAAGATGTTCCCTTTGCTCACCACGGCTCTGGCATTTTGTGTGGCCACTGCATTTTTTTTTTTAAAGATTTTATTTATTTATTTGACAGAGAGAGAGAGAGAGATCACAAGTAGGCAGAGAGAGAGGGGGAAGCAGACTCCCTGCTGAGCAGAAAGCCTGATGCGGGGCTCGATCCTAGAACCCTGGGATCATGACCTGAGCCAAAGGCAGAGGCTTAACCCACTGAGCCACCCAGGTGCCCCCGTGACATTTTTTTAAGCCTTCATTGTGAGGGTAGATGTCTCCTTTTTCCACAGTGTGTACACCATTTTGACGACTCTGTGTAGTGCAGCCAAAGCTACTGCCTATGGCTGTGCAGGGTTCCTGCCATAGGGTAAGGACAGAAATGCAGAAGACATTCCCGGGAAGACCCTGCACTATGCTATGGCACTATATCCGCTAGAAGGAAGGGGCTACCCCTCTTAGTAAGACATCTGTATAAAGGAGGAGCTTTTGGGACACCTGGGTGGCTCAGTTGGTTAAGCAGTTGCTTTCGGCTCAGGTCATGATCCCAGCGTCCTGGGATCGAGTCCCACATCGAGCTCCTTGCTTGGCAGGGAGCCTGCTTCTCCCTCTGCCTCTGCCTGCCATTCTGCCTGCCTATGCTCTCTCTCTCTCCCTCTCTCTGATAAATAAATAAAATCTTTTTTTTAAAAAAGGAGGAGCTTTTATCTTCATCACATACAGGGAGTCAAATTTGTCTAGACAGATGGATTTTTTTTCCTCTTCCTCTCCTTTTTTATTTCATTTTTTATTTTTTTGTCTCTCGAGGTTTCACTAATGTTTGTTATGTATGTGAGTAATTTATTATGAACTTTGAGCTGTCTTCAGCTGTGTTCTACCGCAAGTACAGCAGCATAGAGTGGGAGTTACAAATACAGACATGAAATAGACCTCCTGCTGTGTATGAACCCAGATCTGCCACTTACTAGCAATATGACCTTGGGCAAGTTACTTGACCTGTCGGGGCCTCAGTCTCCTTTTCTGTAAAGTGGAAATAATGTTAGTGTCTCCTTTGTAGGGTTGCTGTGGGGCTAAGTGATTACATTAGGTGTATCTCAGTGCTGGGCATATTGTAAATACTATACAGTTCTTCATTGTTATTCCATTTACAGAGTTCAGTGATACTGTTAATTTGATTGTGCGGGTAAGTTTGTATATTCAACAAACGTTTGAGCATGCTGCAACATAATATATTCGTTTAAAAAATGGACTCTGGTGGGACACCTGGGTGGCTCAGTGGGTTAAAGCCTCTGCTTTTGGCTCAGGTCATGATCCCGGGGTCCTGGGATGGAGCCCCACATCGGGCTATCTGCTCAGCGGGGAGCCTGCTTCCTTCTCTCTCTCTGCCTGCCTCTCTGCCTACTTCTGATCTGTCAAATAAATAAATAAAATCTTCAAAAAAAAATGGACTCTGGAATTAGAACACTTGAATTCAAATCTCACTTCTACCGTTACCCCTCTTATACTAGGCGTCGTAACGCAATGTGCCTCAGTGTTGTTATCCGTAAAACAAGTATAATACTAATAGCAACCTCATTGTTTGAAATTTGAATGAGATCCCCAGCTCTAGAACAAGATCTAGCACATTATAATTAACTGGCTGGTAAGTACTAACTATTTCAATTAACTGTTTCAGACACAGTCCGCTAAGTACTGGAGAGTAAAATAGTGATTGCGAATACAGTACCAGTTCTTATAGGGCTTGGGATAGATTGAAAAAGAAACATTTTAAATAAGGAAGTGAATAAATAATTCACTAATTAGACTTGTTTTTTTATTTTATTTTTTAAAAAGATTTTATTTATTTATTTGGTAGAGACACAGCGAGAAAAATAATACAAGCAGAGGGAGTGGGGGAGAGAGAAGCAGGCTCCGCACTGAGCAGGGAGCCCGATGTGAGGCTCAATCCCAGGACCCTGGGATCATGACCTGAGCTGAAGGCAGATGCTTAACGACTGAGCCACCCAGATGCCCCTAACTGGACTTGTTTTAAACTTTAAAAGATATAGGTTGCAATAAGAATGTAAAAAGAAGGAAATAAGAATGGATTAAAACATCAGAGGGTTTGGGGTGGGGGGGATCCCTTTTAAAAAATCTTATATTTAATTGAAAACTGAAGAATAATTAATAGCTAGCCGGACAAAGCATGGGAGAAGAGCCCAAGTGGAAGGAATGTCATATGCTGAGATAGGAAGGAGTTTGGTACCTTGAAACTTAATGAAGACTGGTAATAACAGCAGTGATCAAGAGGGGGCAGGATTTCATGTGATGTTTGGGGGCTGGTTGCATATTGCTTTGAAGACAGTGTTAAGGAGCTTTATAATTTATTGTATGATCAAGGAGGAGCCTTTGAGATTGTGGGAAAGATTGTGATTAGAGTATACCCTGATTGTGTAGGCATGTTCCAGTGTCCTATAACTTGTCATCAAAGGCATTTCAGTTGGTGAATGTGATCATTTACAGAGCAGTTTGATCAGGGTAAGCAGCCCAGGACATCCTCAAAGAATAGAGAGTCAGTGTGTGTGTGTAATGGAAAGATCCTTGGACCAAAAGCCAGGAGACCTGGCTCCTAACTGGGTGTCAGGAGACCTGGCTTCTGATTCTGGCTTTGCCACTCAGTAGGAAATTTGCCCAGAGTCACTCAGCTATCTTTTTTGGGCTCTGTGTCCTCAAACATAAAATGAAGGACTTGGAGTGGATGATCTCTAATGTCCTTTCCAGTTCCAAAAGTTTAGGTTTCCAAGAAATCCATCTCTTCAGACCCAGTTTGAGATCATCAATATGCATAAACAAGGAGCAAGTAATTTACATAAGTGAATACTCTTTCTTTTAAAGAGTAAGAAGAATAATTTTTTTTTTTTTTTTGATGCTGGTAGTTGGTGACAAAAATGCAACTGATGGCTTGTGAATTTTTCTCAGAAAAGGAATCTTCAAGATATAGTCAAGTACAACCTTGCATTGACTTAAATTCATAAAAGTAGATAGATAATAGCTTTCAAGTGAATATCCTCATGGCAACTTAGAAAGTAGACCAATAACTTGAGATTATTTTAAAGTGGTAAAACATAGGGAGTTAAGAAAATACACTATGTACTAGAATGGTGAAAATAAGGAAGGGAAGAAAAAAATGTATGGTTATGAGAGTAGATATTTTTATTATACATAATAGATACTTTTAGAATACACATAATTTAGAAATGGAACCATGAAAGTAAATTTTTAAATTATTTATTATTGACCATTTTATCACTTTAAATATTTGCAAATGTACATTGTGTAGCTCTCTTTCAAGTCTTGTTTTTCATCTACTTGAAAGTTAGAGATGTTTTGAAAATAGTTTCAATGTTGATACTGTCTCTATGTAAAGTATCTGCATTTTTTGGATAGTAGAAATTTATATACTAAATTAAAGCTTTTAATTAGGTAATGATGTGGACCTACTTGTGGAATGGCTTTCTGTCTCTTTTTAGTAATACTTGATTGGAATATAACTTTTTTCCTTTTATGTCTTTTAAAAGGAGTATTAATGGTTTTCTAAATTCATGTATTTCTGGTCCTATACATAAAATGTCAACTGGAAGATGTAGTTTCTTAAGGAACACTCAATGTGTATTCAGATTTTTTTGATAGATAAAAATGTTTGATAGAGAAGAAATTATTTCATTAGTTCATAGACCAATATTCACATTCATGCCATATATGGAGGTATAATACATAATTTTCAGGTGCTATATGTTTAATCAGTAACAATAATAAACACCATTTTACATTCTTAGGTATAGAATTAAGGCAACAATGGCAATTTTTTAAATTAAAATTCATATATTAGAATATTAAATTCCAGCTATGTTGTGATAAATTAACTAGTTAAGATGAATAAATAGTTATGATAGTTGGGATTTGTCTATGAAATAACATACATACTTGATTCATGAGAAGATCATCACATAATGTTTACTGTCTACTCACATATCCTTGGAGATATCTACTAATCTTGTTGAAAATAGTCTTTCTAGTCCAAGTACGTTTTCTGGTGGCTAGAACCATGGTGCATTTTATGACCAACTTTCAGAAAAGACAACAAATGAATCCCAAAGACCCCTTTATTGCTACCTAAGAAACATTTCTCTGGCCATTGTCCCCTGCTACATTAAATGTATACATTTCTACTTTATTTTCAGTCTTCTGTTTTGTTATTTTTGTTCATGAAGGCTATTGCCCATTTATTATTTAACTGTGTCCTTAGGACATATTTGAGTATCAAATGATTATACAAATAAGTCTTGGGGAGACATTTAATTGTTATTTTGAAAAAATGGCATGTTCTTAAATTAACAGTCCCAGATTATATAGTCCATCATGAGACACATTATGAACTTCATGGTTACTGATGGAGTATTGAAGATTGTTGTTGACTTGACTTTGAAATGAATATACTAATGTAAATGATCTCAAATTGTTTATTTCACCTGTTGTTTCTTTAACATTTGAAAATAATGGTCTACCTTTATTTTCAATTAGTATTTGCTGAATAACACTATGTGAACCATATGGCAATATATTTTTGAGAAAAGATTTTAGTTACTAAGCATCAAAGGAATTGACATTGTTTTTAAAGATTATAGATGTTTAGAATGTAAGTATATATGAATTTGGATATATGGACTTTGAGTAAATCATAAAATATATTACAAATTACTTAATGTTCAATTGATTTCACTTAAATTTAGAAATGCAACATGGTAATTGATATTATGGTGATTTACCCTT
Organism: Mustela nigripes; assembly: GCF_022355385.1. Classification (NCBI taxonomy): domain Eukaryota; kingdom Metazoa; phylum Chordata; class Mammalia; order Carnivora; family Mustelidae; genus Mustela; species Mustela nigripes. Next base: position 29,932,746 of record NC_081557.1, on the reverse strand, counting down.
TGTCTGACTTTTCCATATGCACAGAAAAGAAAATCCATTTGTGATATGCTTAATATAATCAATAAATAGTATTTCAAAAATTTCTGTTTTTTTTTAAATTAATCATATTTCAACATTAACCAGTTAAGCGCCTGTTTACTGGAGTTGCTGCTGTCCAATGCAACTGCTTTCTAATAAGTTCAGAACAACTTTTCTTACTTCTTTTTCCTAAAGCCATTTACCAGATCCTTAGCCAACCGAATTCTCAATATAGACAATATAGATATAGATGATAAAAATTGATATAGACAATAAAAATTCCTTAGGAATGATGATATCTTATGCTATTTCAAAAGTTTAAAGCATCAAATTTATGTTCACAAATTGACACCTTTCAGAGATGATAATTCCTTTTTTTTATTTTTAACCCAACTCTTCCAACAGAAACAGCTTTGTCTTTTCTTGACATTAATGCCAGATAGATACTTTGAATCAGGAGAGAGCAGGTATTGATCTAGGGCTTCTGGATATAATGAATTATTTTCTATCTCCCTATCTTCAAAACCCTGAATAATCTAAGTTAAGACAGCAGATGAGTTGCTTTGAGTTCTCCAATTAGAGAAATATACTGGGATCGCGAAGGGCACTTGAGTCTGCAGTAGAGTTGGGTCCTGTCTGCATCAGCTTAAGAGATAATATGCACCAGTTTTCTTCTGCAGGGAATCAGGACTCCCATCAAAGTATCCTGAATGACTTCTTCAGCCATTCTCTGATGTACACAGTGGACTGCTCTTCAGTCTTTAGCAACAGTATCTTTATCCCCAAGTGGTTTTTGTTGTTGTTTCAGAAAGGTTTCGTTGGAGTTCTACAAAGAAAAAGACCACAGAATTAGGGAGACTACTTTATCATAGAAAACAGTCATTGGTGTATTTAGCAAGTATTTGTTTAAGTAGCCAAGCATAGTGGCTAAGAGCATTAGGCTCTAAACCTAGATATCATGGGTTAAAGATCCAGATTTACTGAGTAATTTTAAACAAATTACTTAATCTAATACCTCAGTTTCATCATCTGTATAATGGGTACCATAATGGCACCCACTTCACAGATTTTGGTGAGGAGATTAAAAACATGAATATATGTAAAGCTCCTGGCATACAGTTAAACCTCGAATGTTAAACAGCATTATTAGATGTTACTGTACCTTTAGGAACCTGTTTAGTACTTTAACTTACTGGGAGGAAAACTTTCTTTCTCAGCAAAGTAGAAGATAAGAAGAATTCTTTTTCCAGGTGGATGCAGTCTAAAACACTACTGATTGATAGTTAATCATTATGGAAATTATGGCAAGTGCATACTTCTGGGAGGAATGATGTGTATAAGGTGTATAAGCATGTGTGCTGATTTAGTTACTTGACAAAAAATTTCAGGCAGATCTTTGTTTCATATGATTGGGCCCCAACATTTTATGAGAAAGTGACTAACCACAATCTTTAACCAAATTCCCTGATCTTTGTCTATTGGCAAGCTGTCAATCGTGACTAAATTGGTGATATGAAGATGAAAGTCCACAATTATTAACTCAAGAAGTAAAGATATTACTACTAGACTGGGCGATTTTTTTTTTTTTTTTAAGTAGGCTCCATGCCCAACATGGAACCCAGCACAGGACTTGAACTCACGACCCTGAGATCAAGACCTATGCTGAGATCAAGAGTCAGAGGCTCAACCAACTGAGCCACCCCAGCACCCTTAGACTAGGCTATTTTAGATTAACCTTCAAGTTAATAGTCTTTACACTCCAGTGTGGGTCAGTTGGTACTCTATGATTACTTAATTGTGTCTAGTCGTTGCCCTATGTTTTCTGAAACATACCAATAACATGGAAGGACAGAGCTAGGGAAGAAGTGGTCCTACAATTCTAGAATCCTACTGCATCTAGTGGTTTTAATCTAATGTGTCCAAAGAGCTACATAATTCTGATTAAAGAAGATCTGGTTTTGCCTAACAGAGATATTTAGCTTTTTATAATGTTTACTCAAGAAATTGTAATTAGTGCTTCATATAACTTGCTCTAATGGACTTGTCATGGTTAAATTGAGTTAACTTTATGTAATGATTTAAAAAAAATTTTGGTAATATTAATGTAATAAGAGTGAGAATATATAATTCTATATAAAAATTATACTGATCTCTTACAATTATAAAGTATGTTTAAAATAATTTATGATTCTTTGGATGGAAAATATGTTACATATGAAGGTTAAAAAACATTCTCCATCTTGCATTTTCCCTTCATTTGAGTCAGTATGTTTCAACTCTAATGTAACACTGTCTGTTTTAGCAAAAAAAATCCACCTTTTGTAGCTATAAAATATACAGAATTGAAAGCTGACTCCTAATATATGTTTCATTAGATACAGATGTTTAATGTGAATTCTTCAAGTAGTCATAAAAATCAGAATAACTAAAAATTGTCAGGTATAATGCAAAAAGCAAAAATCATACCTTTTGGTAAATTGCTAATAACTTTTTAATGAAAGGCATTTTTCTTTTTATACTTTACAAGTTCTTTCAAATTCATTGTAATCATCTTGTCACTTAACATTATGAATAGAATCTTTAAATTGCCATGGAACATTATGGAATACAAATACCTAAGGTCTTTTTCAAATATAGAGAATTTTATAAGTAATTTATAAAGGAATCATTCAGCAATTTGAAGTAAAATCTACCTTTCTTACCTTGAAATCTAATTGGTAATTTTGAAAGTATTTCCAATATTTACTTTTCATACTTATTTCCAAAATAACTTTCTTACTAGGGAATGCAGGCCAATATGGTGAATGCATAATACAAATTTTGTTGTGCTGACTTTTTGTATCCTGAAAATATTATTTTCATTCCTGAATTAAGTTGTGCTGTACACAATTTAAAAATAATAGTAGTTTTGTATAGGCTACCTCTGTGGTGAGTAGTTAGAGCTACTATGTTTTACCACCTGCAGAAGTCATTATCTTAACTGGGGGCTCAAATGCGAAGTATCCAGTGGGGGAAAAAGAACATTTTTAAAAAGGTAATTTTCTTTCCTTCTTTACCTGCCCTTCCCCCCAAAACGGTCAAAAAAAATTTCAAACAGATATTTCTTGAAATCCAAATATATTACGTATTGTAAGTTGAACTTTAAGCCAATAGTTTATCTGTTTTCCAGTTGGATTATACTTAAACGTTCATGGGTTTGAGCTGCATGCATTTTTTTCTTAAGATAAAAGCTAATCCTATGAGATTCTCTGTCTAAAACTTTTTTTCTTTGCTTGAACTTAACTGCTTTTTCCAAAAATAGTACCCAACATTTTCTCAAAGTTTTCCAGTAGTTTATTTCTTCATTTGTAACTTTACATGCTCACTGAACACATTTTCTAGGTGCCTACCAAGATAACAACATACTTAAGTCTGTAGGAACACACAGATACACACAGACACACAGACACACAGACACAATATGTCCCAAGGAGGTTTGAGGAAGACAAAACTTTACACAAAACATATTACTAGCAATAGAAGAGGTTTGATAAGTTGCCAAAATGAGTGATGACCTTGGGTGCGACCACATAGAAAAGAGATCAGTATCCACTAGGAAAACCTCTTTCTGGATTTCTGATTAAAGGAAAGAGAGAACTTGGTCAGGTAGATACAAGGGAGGAAGACATAATAGGCAGGGGCCATGCCAGGAAGAAAGGCACGGCAGTAGGATTGGGAAGTCTTGCTGGAGGAACTCTGAAGCCAGGGTGCAGACCAAGAATCAGGGGTGAGTATAAGGATGTTAAATTAGAAAGGTGAATTAGAAGCATAAGGGTCAGTCTTTTGATACGTTCAAGTGGTTATATTTCATATTTTGGGTGGCAGAGAAGACTAGGGACTATGCAATGAAGAAGAATAATGACCCAATGAGGCTGGTGTTTAGCAATCATAATTTTAGCCATGAGTATGATGTGTATTGGAGAGAGAAGTTGAGGGTACAGTGAAGAGCCGTTGTTTTTGTTGTTAGAGGTTTAGGTATCAAATCATGAAAATTTTTATTAAGATTATGGTACCAGAAACAGAAAGAATCATGAATCTACAGGACTTGTGACTAATATGTTATAGGAAATTAAGCCAGGAAAATAAAATATGCCAAAACTTAGAAAATTAGAGTACCAGGAAAAGGAGAGAACTTTGGAGGAAATGAATTTAAGAAGCATATAAGAAAAAAATTAGTTTGTTTATAAGGCTGATGGAAAAAAGGAATCAGGAGTGACAGGTATAGGGTAGAGGGTTTCTTTTGGGGCTGATAAAAATGTCCAGAAATTGTTTGTGGTGATGACTGCACAACTCCAAATCTACTAAAAGCCACTGAATTATACACTTCAAATGGGTGAATTGTAAGGCAGGTGAATTATATCACAATAAAGCCATTATAAAAGTAAAGGGAAAAAAAGAGAAACAAAATATGTTTTGGGAGAATATAAGAAAGAAGACAACCTTTAACTGGTTAAATGTCAGGGATAGACAATTGTGACTAATGTTCAAATGAGCAGTAGTAGAAGCTGAGTGGTTTGGAGAAGAGAGAAGAGCAGAGATGAAGCTGATAATCCATAGTTCAAAGATGGTAGTAAGAAGACGAATGGTAAGAGAGGTAGACTTTCTTTGAGAGTTTATCTCTTGTATTGGTTTTACCTGTAATATCTTTTTTTAAAATTTTTTATTTTTTATAAACATATAATATATTTTTATCCCCAGGGGTACAGGTCTGTGAATCGCCAGGTTTATACACTTCACAGCACTCACCATAGCACATACCCTCCCCAATGTCCATAATCCCACCCCCTTCTCCCAACCCCCCTCCCCCCAGCAACCCTCAGTTTGTTTTGTGAGATTAAGAGTCACTTATGGGGGGCGCCTGGGTGGCTCAGTGGGTTAAAGCCTCTGCCTTCGGCTCGGGTCATGATCCCAGAGTCCTGGGATCGAGCCCCGCATCGGGCTCTCTGCTCCATGGGGAGCCTGCTTCCTCCTGTCTCTCTCTCTCTGCCTGCCTCTCTGCCTGCTTGTGATCTCTGTCTGTTAAATAAATAAATAAAATCTTAAAAAAAAAAAAAAAAGAGTCACTTATGGTTTGTCTCCCTCCCAATCTCATCTTCTTTCATTTATTCTTTTCCTACCCCCTTAATCCCCCATGTTGCATCTCCACTTCCTCATATCAGGGAGATGATATGATAGTTGTCTTTCTCCGATTGACTTATTTCGCTAAGCATGATACCCTCTAGTTCCATCCATGTCGTCGCAAATGACAAGATTTCATTTCTTTTGATGGCTGCATAGTATTCCATTGTGTATATATACCACATCTTCTTGATCCATTCATCTGTTGATGGACATCTAGGTTCTTTCCATAGTTTGGCTATTGTAGACATTGCTGCTATAAACATTCGGGTGCACGTGCCCCTTTGGATCACTATGTTTGTATCTTTGGGGTAAATACCCAGTAGTGCAATTGCTGGGTCATAGGGTAGTTCTATTTACAATATTTTGAGGAACCTACCTGTAATATCTTAATCAGGGAAACAAACTCAATAGAACTTAGAAGTGCGGTTTATGCATTGGCCATGCTAGTACAGTTGCCAGTGGTGGCTGAATTTTGATGTACCTTCCTCTATTTCAAATTAAAGAGAAGAGAGCTTTGGTGTCTTATAACCAAAGACATAAGCAAAACACAGAATGCCTGTTCTGCTTTTGTCTTTGCCTTGCTGCCCAGAGTAACTGAACGGGCTATTGAGGATGAGAACCAAATGAATATCAGAGGTCAAATTGTACAATCATTGACAAAACTGTCTGGGTTTCATTGACTGGTTGTTTTTTAGTCCTCTTGATTGCCAAGTGCTGGGACTCTCACGTAGATATCATTTTGCCACTTTTACCATGAAATAAAACTTTAATGCAGTTGAAATTATGTTATGAAAATATAAAATGTTGAGATTCTTGCTGCCAAAGGAAAGCATAAAATTCTAAAGAAACCATTGTTTTCCTTGGGTTCCCATCCTAAATATTTGTAACTGAACTGAAATAGAAATTTTGGTGATAAAAACTGTGTCAAATATGCTGGCAGGAATGTCACATTTGCACTGGGGAATGATTGTGTTTCTATAATGCTTCTCTTTGTTACTGCAGGGAAGGAGATTACAGCAGAAACTTTTATGGAAAAATTGGATAATGGTGCCTTGCTCTGTCAACTTGCAGGAACTGTTCAGGAGAAATTCAGAGAGGGCATGGATGCTAACAAGCCTCCAAAGGTAAAAGATCCCCAGGCAAAAATCATTCAGGGAGTGGATTTCATTTATGAAATGAACAGATTTTAATTTTAGTATTTTGTTGTCAATGGGCGTATTAATATGTCTGTTAACAAAACACAGGGGGTGCATTTTAATTAGACAACATATTATTTGTACTCTGATTACGTAAATTACATAATCCTTTCAGTAAGTCTAATTAACTAGAAGGTTATGGAAATTGATGGTATTGATACAAAACAAGGACTGTGTATAAACTGGTTTAGTCTGATGTATTGATTACAAATTTAGCACAGAAATATTTATGTCATCAGGAGATGAAAAAAAAAATCTGGCCAGGAATGGTTTACTAAATAAATCTTTGTTTCCAAATAGATCCTTATGGCAGTTTATTAGAATAAAGTGTCTACAGTGTATAATTTTTTTGTTTTAAATAAGTTGTAGCATTGAACTAAGTCCTTTGGACAGTTTTTTTTTTTTTTTTTGAGTGCTCAGATTTCTTTTCTGCATATATTCTTTTTTTCTTTCTTTTTAAAAATTTATTTAAGAGGAACGAAAGAGAGATACAGAGAGAGAGAGCGAGCGAGCATGTGCTGTGCACATTCGCTCTGGGCTGGAAGAGGGCAGTGACAAACAGAGAGAGGGAAAGAATCTCAACCAGACTCCCTACTGAGTTCAGAGACCAAGCTGGGGCTCAGTCCCAGGACGCTGAGATCATGACCTGAGTCTGAATCAAGTGTGGACCCTTAACTGACTGAGCCACGCAAATAGTCCCATATATTCTTTCATGATTATTATAAGCACATAATGACAGTATGGTGCTTGACGCTTTTTGAAGGAAAGAGATAGTTGACACTTTTCCTAAGTTTTGATAGAGAAGGAAAAAGGTGAGAAAAAAATCAGGTTAAAATAATGTTGAAAACAGCTTTAAATAAAACGAACAAGAAAATTGAAATGAATGAACTGAGTTAATGAGTAAAAAAAAAAAGTAAAAATAAAAAAGAGTGAAAACATGCTGCTTCCACTGCTTGTGTTCTCTCTCCCTCTCTGGAAAATAAATAAATTTTAAAAATCTAGGAAAAAAAAAAGTAGAAAGAAAGAAACTGGCCTCTACTTCAACTTACCAAGGAGGAAATAACACCGAAGAGGAGGACAATGTATATAGAAGGTTCACTGTGAAATTATTCATAAAGGGATAAAATTGCTGGGCCCAGATTCTTTGGAGAGCATTATGTTAATTTACATTGGTCCTAAAACTTCCATTTGATTTGCTTATTGTTAAGAATAGTGACCACTGGGGTGCCTGGGTGGGCTTAGTGGGTTAAAGCCTTTGCCTTCGGCTCAGGTCATGATCCCAGGGTCCTGGGATCGAGACCCACATCGAGCTATCTGCTTAGCGGGAAGCCTGCTTCCTCCTCTCTCTCTCTCTCTCTCTGCCTGCCTCTCTGCCTACTTGTGATCTCTGTCTGTCAAATAAATAAATCAAATCTTAAAAAAAAAAATAGAGACCATTGCCTCAGTTAAGGTCTTAAATCCTTCATAGTAACAGAGAATAAACAACTCTACAAAGGCTAGTGTAAGGTTTTCTGGTTTTGTTTTGCAAGATTTTGCTTGATAAAACAGAGGCTGAGGGGCCCCGGGGTGGCTCAGTCAGTTAAGCATCTGCCTTTGTCTCAGGTCATAATCCCAGGGTCCTGGGATGGAGCCCCATGTCAGGCTCTCTGCTCAGCAGGAAGTCTGCTCCTCCCTCTCCCTCTGCTTGCTCCTCCCCCTGTTTGTGCTCACTCCCTCTCTGTCACATAAATAAATCAAATCCTAAAAACAAGCAAACAAATAACTCCCCCCAACACACAGAAACTGAGATCCCCAAATAGAATTGTAATCCTAAAACTGTCAAGAGCAAGCCAACCCCCCAAAGCATTAGTCTGTAATTCAAATGCTTAGGTGTCTTGAGCACATTTTGCTTGGGTTCCAGTTGTGTTATTTACTAATTAGACACATTTATCCTTAATTTCCGTGCCCATAAAGTAGGAGTAATGATTTTGCATATATACTTTCCAGAAAGCATTGCATGAAAAAGACTCTAGATACATATTATTTCCCTTCCCAATGTGAAAGATTTAAGAGCTCCTGATGAGAATTTTTGATTTGCTAGACGAAACTAGAAGAAAAAGTTAGTTACTTTGCGAATGTTCAAAGTTAACATGATATATACAAATAGGTTGAAACTTTGCCCTAAATCTCTGTATGATAATATGTAATATTGAGAATAGTTATAGATCAAGATTTTGATAGCTGTTTTTCCTTTGAAACATTCATTTCAAATTATATCATTTTAATAATAAAACTATAAAACATAAAAAGAAACAATTTAAGCTTTCCTTTCAAAGTGAGTAAAAATGCAGCAAAGTTTTATTAAACTCAAAATACTTCCTTGACCCTAAGCCATTTGTTTAATTAAATATAACGTTTAAATTTATTCTGATTATGATAAATATATTTTAGTATAAAAACTCAACTGTGGTAATTGAACAAGTGTAGATTTGTTCTACACTCTTGATGACCTCACTTTCAGTGCTCAAAAAATCAAATTTAATCTGAGTTAGAAGTTGACACAATTACTCTTGACTGAATTACCTCCTGTGTCCTTGGCAGAATTATATATTTCACAACTTACTTCCAACAATATGCAGCTTAAATCAAAATAGCATGTGTCTTACTATATGAAAAAAATTCAAAGAAGACTAGTTTTTCTTTTTTACATTTTATGAGAAATTTTCAATAGATGAGAAGCCAAATGGCTAATACTTCACAGCTATTATGGGTCATAAATATAGTTTTGTCAATCCATTCAGGTTTGACACAAAAATTTTCATAAGTCTAATATAATTTTGTCTTCAATCCATCTTTCGTCTAAAGCAGGAATAGACATTATATGAAATTGCACATTTTGCTATTATTAAATTGAACTTTTAAACAAGAATAAATTCGCTAAAACCCAGATAGTTAGGTGTACATTGAACATTTCCAATAGAAAAAAAAGGAGGCTTTCAAATTTCAAACAGGTATAAATAACCTGTAGGCTACAGTATGGTGTGTGTGTGTGTGTGTGTGTGTGTGCGCGCGCGTGCGCACACACGGGCATGTAGGTAATTATTGTCCAGCTGGGCATTTTAAAATCTAGGAACAATAGTGGTAGAGACAGATAACTTGGTCAATACCTTCGATGAATTAGAGAAACTGTTACAGTTAGGGAGATGTTAAAACAGAATTACTATTAAGAAAATCAACTATGGGGGCACCTGGGTGGCTCAGTGGTTTAAGCTTCTCCCTTCAGCTCAGGTTATGATCTCGGGGTCCTGGGATCGAGCTCCACGTTGGGCTCTCTGCTCAGCAGGGAGCCTGCTTCTCTTCCTCTCTCTCTGCCTATCTGTCTGCCCACTAGTGATCTCTGTTTGTTAAAAAAAAAAAAAAGAAAAGAAAAGAAAAGAAAAGAAAAGAAAAGAAAAGAAAAGAAAATCAACTATGGGGTGCCTGGGTGGCTCAGTTGGTTTGGCGGCTGCCTTCGGCTTGGGTCATGATCCCTGGGTCCTGGGATCGAGTCCCACACCAGGCTCCGTGCTGGGCGGAGAGTCTGCTTCTCCCTCTCCCTCTACGTGCCTCTCTGCCTACTTCTGCTCTTATTCCTCTGTCAAATAAATAAATCAAATCTTAAAAAAAAAAAAAAAGGAAAATCAACCACAAACTTGATCCCACCTAAAGAAGTCATATCACAGGAAGCCCTTTGTAATTTTCTCCTAGCACTTACATTTCACCCACTTGTTCTCACAGTAATATTTTTACTCTTCCTGATTGATCTTTAATTTGGAGAATTTACAGCTGTGTAAACACATTTGATCAAGGAAGTTATGCCTGGTATGTGTGAAGTATGTCCATGTTAAGAGTGACTTGAACACTCCTAATATTTGCAAGTGTATTTAATAAAGACGTTAGACAGTTTATGTATTTAATATTTTAGTTATAAATCCATGAGTCATATCTTATTATGGCTTGATAAAATGCTGTGAATGAAAATAGATGATATCCTGTGATTCTTTTTTTCTAGGTTTCAACAGATAATAGAAATAGACTCTCTATGTTTTTAGCTATTAGTAGTTAATCCTAACCTATGTATTTTTTCACTTTACATGGAAACAATGCAGAATTTTCAAGGAATTAGGCAATAGTTAGATATATGCTTTTGAGCCTAGTGTACAGCAGTTTAATGTATAATCTGATTTTGATTAGTTTAAATGTCCCATAATATGATCAATTCACTCTAACTACAAATGCTAATATTCCTGGAGCTCAGGACCTTAACAGGCAAAAAGCTAACCCAAACTAATCTTTCCGATATCCTATTGGGGTGGGAAAACCAAAATAAGTGATAAATCCAAGGTTAGATTTTATGCTTTTTGACCCTTAGTCACCTGACTCAATGTTGGCATCTCCAGTCAAAACAGAATAATCGTTACATTGATGTATGACCTTTCACTTCCTGGTCCAGACAGAATTCCACTCTGTGAACCCCTTGTTACTATTTACTCTCTTCTTTTTCTACCAGTCATGACTTGCTGATTTGTGTACAAGATACTCTCAAGGATGGGGGCATCAACGTGGTGCACGACATTCAAAGGGTTCAACTCTATTTTTCTCCTAACATTCCTTTCTGTTTGTCTCATTTATCTTGAGAGTCCCTGACCCAGACATCAGAGTTTCCCTGGGTTCAGAGCTTCCTTTGAGTTCAAAGAGCCCTGGGTGGTTAGATCAGTTTTGAAGCACATGAAGGGAAAAGCCAAAAAAGAAGTTCTGTTACCTAGTAGAATGCTACATTATGCTCTAAGGAAGGAACTGAACATTCACCATCTAAATGTAGAATCCAGTCCTTGTTTGGGGAAAGAACACCCTAGTCAGATAGAATGTCCATAGGACATTTGCCCATCAAGAATATCTAGTTCTCTGAGCTGCAAGATAATGCTACCTCAGGATATTTTACCATCCAGGAATTAAATAAAACATAGAGATTAGAGTTTTTCCCCTCAGAAATCAATAACACGTTTTGTTTAGAGAACATCTTATCAAGATTGATTTCAGAGAAATCCAGAAATGTGTGTTTACTGCTGATACCTCTGACAGAACAAGAAAGTGTGGTAGAAAGGATAAAAGGTTTTTCTTGAAAAGAAAATCTCAACTGTGATTAGAGTCATCTGTATCTGGCTATGCAACTAAAATAATTGTGTATTCCTTAAGAAATTTATAGTTTTTAAATGCAAATATAATGTTAGGACTAAGCCAACAGAGGGAGTCATAATAAATGGAGAGAATACAGGTGTAATGATGTGGAAATAAATGATTTTTTATGGGTTATTTTGCTGCCTGGGACTGAGAGGAAAAGAAAAAAAAAAAAAGAAAAGTTAGTAATAACGTCCAATCCTTCAGGATTTAAAAAGTACAGATATCTTCAAGTTTTAAATATATAAAAGTAAAGTATTTCCCAGTATAAAATTAATTCCCCTGTCACCATTTCTCTAAATTCTTGACCACTGGGAAAATCTTTCATCTTTTAGTGAAACAATGAAATATCTTGCTGAGTTTTGTTTTGTTTTATTTCCTCATGGGGAGTGTTTCTCTTCTGTCCGTCTTACAAAGTTATGCCTAAGTAGGGTTTTAATACGTAGCAATACATGTTGATGTATCATATAGAATGATATGAAAAGGAGTTTGACTTTTTCTCTCTATCCATAATCAACTAGTTGTAGGAGACTTGAGATGGGGCTTGACTGGGTTGCTGTTATGTGTGTGCTAAGGAGCACAAAAGCAGCAGGATGAAAAAGTAAGTATAATAGGGAGTGAATGATGGACTTATGGAATTTACCTGGATCTTAAGGCCTAATTGAACTAGTGCCAAATGTGAGAGAAGAGCTCTATAGATGATAGTGTATTGCTAGGCACAACTGAAAATGTGGCAAATTTGATCATTTGGTTCTAATTTTGTAATGAACATTTCAAGTTCCACGGTCCCTCATGTCCCAAGATGGAGATTCAATCTCCATCAGACAATAGCAAGCTAGGAACAATTGCATGGTGTCCTTTACAATGAAGGCAGTGCTCCTACAGGGTTCCTATTACTGGACCCATAAAGCTGTCTGGTGTGCCCACTTTTCCTGCTCTGTAACATCAAGTCAGCAAAATACCATGATCTAACAGAAAAGTGTGTTGTGTGATGTTGACATGTTCCTATAGGTTATGTCGTAGAGCCTGAGCGGGATAGTAACACACTTGGGTTATTTTTGTCAAGTATATGCAAACAACTTCTGGAATTTTCTATTTATTAGGATTAAGAAAACTGCATTTTTCAGACCAATAGATGCATGTTAAGTGGTAGGATATTTTCCTTTATCCTTTTTTTTTTTCAAGGTCTGATGTATGTATTTTGAGAGAGAGAGAAAGCATGCAGCATGCATACGCAGGGGGAGGGGGAGGGGTAGGGGCAGAGGGAGGAAGAGGATTTCAAGTAGACGACAGGCTGAGCATGGAGCCTGGCATAGGGCTTGATCTCAGGAGAGATGATGACCTAAGCCTCAATCAGGAGTCAGGCGCTTCACCTACTGAGCCATACAGGCACCATTAGGATATTTTTTTAATACATATTCTTCAGTGGAAACACCACATCTGGAACAGAAGCTCTGACTGAAACTGTTACTTCATTATAATTTCCCTGCTGTTGCCCACGTCTTATCCATCTTCTCCATAGGCTTGAACTGAATGGAGATGTGATAGAAATCACTTTTCTTGCAATGTTGAGGTCATTGACGATAGCATGAACCTCTGATATTTTCTGAGTTGTGATATTTTATCCCATATGTTCAGGAATAAAAGTTACGACAGTTGCTGATATTACTCTTGCCAATTACTCATTCAGGGAAAAATATAAAAATAACTTCTATATGTACAAAGGCACAATAGTCAGTGTAATTTAGGCTTAGGTCAAAACTCCATCTGTCTCTCGATCTCCATAAGGCACTTCCCTCTCCCTAATGCATAGCGAACTATTTAGATCCCTTTAAAGATTAGAAGGAAGCTTTATAGGAAAAGCTTGAGATCTATACTCCTTTCATTCATTGAGCCTTGGGTCTATAAATCGGCTGTAGTCTAAGAACAGGGTGATCAGAAAGATTTTCCTCTCCTTTTGTTGCTGTGGCTGTTTATAGTATACAAATCAAGAACTTGGGCCGTTACCTTTCAATTTATAGCTATTAATAAACCATAGTCAGATCTCCTGTGGGGCTGATTATTCTAAGAGATTTGATTAGCCTACTTTGATTCTGGCAACCATGTCCACCTTGCCTATGAATGTTAAGGGTAACCATGTATTCCCGCCACCCTGGAATCCTCATTCACATTAACAAGAGAAAACTCCTGTCACCAGCATCCTTTTTCTGGAGTGAAAAGTCACATTAGGAAATTCTGGAACATTCCTAACCAACCTGTTCTCCATATCTTAGTTTAAAAAAAAAAAAAAAAAAATAGAGCCTCTTTGGGCCCTGCCGAGGGACCCTGTAAAAAGTAGGCTTAGGTGAAGTGCACGTTATCAATTGCATGCAACATTTCTTTTCCAAGTTTTAATTCCTTCCTCTATATTTTATCAAGTGGTTTCTGGCCTTTTAGTGGCATTTAGTGTGCGCTAGCTTTGCATCTACGTTTGTGTTAACAAATCTAGCAGACTATTAACAGGATCATCTGTAGCTATCTGTGTTAACACACTGAATTCTAGTTAGTACAATTAAAGTACATTAATTCTGCCAAATCTAAAATTACATCCTGCTCTCCTCAAACCAGCACCCTTAAAGTCTATTACACAAATAGAGAAAAGCCCGGCCATAATACACTGAGTGACACTCAAGATTTTAAACATGTGTAGAGACAGTGTAACCAGTCAGCCGGGAATTCCTGGCTTGGCGAGGAGTTATGCTGTTAGATAGATCTAAATCCCCTGGTCCAGGCTGCAATATTGTGGTACCATGTGGAGATCATCAGCTCTGACTATGGCTAGCTGAGATTTTAAGCACAGAGCATTGGTTCCAGGAATGTCCAGGTTAATTGATACTCCTTTCTTAGTCTGGTCCAGGAGAAGACCAGGGGTAGCGGAATCTACTCTGTACCTTCCCTATTTCCTGAGAGGGAGTCCCAGCCTCTCCTCCCCTCTTCATATCCCTGCCCCTCCCCCCAAGATAAGAATTTAGCCCTTCTCATTTGGAAACAGAAACTGATCAGGGGACAGGAATTAAGCAAATCATGTTATTTGAATTCTTTATATCACAACAATTCTGTGGAACATTCTTCTGCATCCAAAAGCTCACATGTAAAAGAAACTTGATCGATTTCTCTAAATAAGGTAACAGAATTATCGTAGATTTCAAAATTCATGGTATTTATTAATGATGAGCTATAAGGCTGAAAGAGAATATCCTAAACTATTAAAAAGATTTGTTTGGCTTAATCATGCTAAAAGAAAGATTGGGTTATCTTTCTATTCTCCCTATGAAAATATTTCTAAGTTATTCTTTATGAAGAGGCAGTCAGAAAGTATAAAGCCAAAATCCATATAGAAAAGCAAAATAGTGATCTGTCAGGTAGTTAATTAACTAAAATTAACATAAAATATTATGTTCCTTTTGTGCACTTTTAATGGTTCTAGTGTTTCTCATCTTTTATTTATTTCATTTATTTTATTTATTCCATTTATTTATTTATTTATTTATTATGCTTAATTCCTTATCTAATTTTATATTCATAATCTTGTATTCGTTTTCATAAAAACGATGCCAAAATAGTGTAAGCTTAAAAGCCCACAAAAACAGCTTATTCTCCAAAAAAAGAATGTTAGTTTCCCATTTTGGTTTTGTTCCAGTATCAGCCTTAACACCAATTCCAAATATCTCATAGTTTTCTAATGCCCAATGCCTGAACTTTACTCTCTGATGCTAAAGAAATAAAAAAAAAATAATAACTTTGGAAGACCAAGAATTTATACCAAATCCCAAGGTTATAAAACACAGATACCTGGGGGAGTCCCTTCAGAGTGCCACTGTCAGAATGAATCGTTTGAACACCTTTAGAGAGCTTAGCAAAGCAGAGTGGTTCATCGTGTGGACTCAACAACCGCACTTCCTGGGTTTAAATAATGACTGAACTTTTAATTAGCTTGGGAAAATTACTTAATTTCTCTGTGCCTTAATTTCCTCATTTGTAACATGTAGGTAATGCTAGTACCTAACTTACCAGTTGTTATAGAGGCCAGATTTAATCTCCATAAGCACTGAGTAATACCTAGTCTGTGTGGAGCTCATTAACATGAAGCTATTAAATCCATTTATCATTTCTCTCAAGTTTCAGATTTTAGCAAGAGGGAATCTGATTAGTGTGATTAACAGCCGACTCTCTGGCCAGGTCATGGCCTCACCTTGACTGACATGTTCTAAGACTGAATAAAATGAGAAAGAGAGATCATTTTCTCAGGAAAAGGATGAGGGATCTTGGAAGAGTAGTGAAGTTTTCAGTGATTATACCTTGTAGGTAGTACTGGCCTCCATCTTGATGGTTTCTCCATCTATCCGAGCACCTGAACCATTTTGTTATACTTAGTTTGCTTGCTTTTATCCCTTTACTAGAAGCTAAGATCTTCGAGAACATGGTTAATATTTTATTTGTATATAAGTCTATCATAAAATCAGGGGTATGGGAGCTCAGTAGATATGTTTTTGGATGAATGAATGAATGGCCCAATGTAGATACTTACTTTCAGATCCAGAATGCTGTTGTTAGTGAATTTTAGCAATTCTTGATTAGGAATCATGAAGACTTTTATTCTCACCAAGTTTGAAATTTCTCCCTCAGTGCTGGTTTTTCTTAACTCAAAAGTCTTGGATGTTCCAAACGTAAAGAACAAAGCTGACTTTTAGGTAATAAGGAAAATGGAATTTGGGGGTGGTTCAGGGAAAGAAAAAGAATCTGAGGACGTTTGAAGTGCTGACAAGAGATTGGCAAAGTGATAAACCATGGAGGTCTAAATTAGTAAGAGAATTCTGGAGGTTGGTCATTTAGTCAATTGTAAATGTAATTATATAGTCACATGATATGTTATTACTTGAGTTCAGAGTGTTCTCTAAAGGTAAAAATGGTGACAAAAATGAGCATATTAATATCCAAATGTTTCATTCCATTTGAGGATTATTTTTCACGACCTGTTTATAGTGTTTACCATGGTTCCAATAAAATAAAAACTGGGTAAGTGATAACTAGTGGTTCTATGAATTTGTTCATCATGGATAATTAAGAAAAAGGATAATTGTAGGCCTTTTCGTGGAATAAGTTCTCAATAGATACCTGGGACTTGAAACGAGGTTTTACTACAATAATTAAGGGTTCTGTCTTTCAATTACTGAAGGAGTTGTAAAGATGAAATCACTGTGGAGGGTGTTTTCTTTGCGTCTTTTCCTCAATAACTGCCCCTTTTGTCCAATAAAATAGTTGGTGAGTGAAATGGGAATATAAGAACCATTGTTTCTTCTCAGAGCCCCTAATTAGCCATCTACCCAAACACTCTTTAACAACCAAGGAAAAAATACAGTTTCTATAAAACTGCAGGAGGGAATCAGAGAATTCCAGTGTGTAGGAACAAGGAGCAATAAATGCTGCTACTGGCTTTCCAAAAATGTGTTACTTTATTAACTAAGGGATAACTCAAAAAGGAGATGAAAATGATCATGGAGTATAGCAGGTTCATCATTTCAACAACCTTTAATATAGAATATTATGAACTACAAATATTTTATGACAACTGAGTCTTTTCTTACATATGTTATTTTAAAGTTTGAAAGATGATTGATGAGTATATATTAGGAACAAGAGATGATGCTATTCACTGTGAATATTTATATGCATATGTTTTGTTGGTAAGAAAGGTAGGGATGCAAAGTCTCCTCAAGGAATTTACTCTCTACTGGGGAGAAATAAGATGGATGTGGTATTACATAGGTGTGGAGATGAAAGTCACAAAATGATCTGAAAAAAATTAATTTTAAACAGTCACAGGTTAAGTAAAAGAGAGGCAATATTTTATCATGTGGTTGAATTTAGAACGGAACTTAAAATATACAGTAGTATATGGAAAAGTTTTTATAAACATAGTTGTTTAAAATTTTTTATTTTGAGTGTGTGTCATCTACTTCCTAAACCAAAAGGCACACCAATTAAAAATAATAATACCTACTTCATAAAATACAATGGCTGTGCACACATCTCAGTGCCCACTATGCTTATTTATGAGGCTGTTGGAATGATTTAAGTGGGTTTCAGCATGTTAATTCCTACTACCCATACATTATTATTTCATCTTTTTCCTTTTTTATTATCACAAAGTCAAAATTTTAATTCAATTATTCTCATTTGGTCATCCTCAGTAAATCATAGAAGAATTGCCACAGTCCCTCGTAGATAACTCTTTCAGTGAGTGGCCGAGATAGCCACTGTCTAAGAAGGTGGGCTCAGGATTTGCATACTTAAAATTATTTGAACAAGTGTACAGATTCTAGCTAAATGGATTATAACCAGGTGCAAAGCACAGAATTAACCTTTGCGAAAAGCCCTCATGTTTGAGATGGTTTTCTGTTTTTGCATAAAGACCCAAATGAAAAGAATCGGAATTGTTATAGAATGTCTCTCAAATTACAAGAGAATAAAATATCATCACCCATTATCATGTTTGGCTCCTTACCTGTTAAAGACTAGTAGTTGTCCACCCTCTTACATGAGTAAAAGGAGGTCGTTTTCCCACATTCTTTTTTTTTTTTTTTGTAAGATTTTATTTGTTTCTTTGACAGAGACAGATCACAAGTAGGCAGAGAGGCAGGCAGAGAGAGGAAACCGGATCCCTGCTGAGCAGAGATCCTGATGTGGGACTTGATCCCAGGACCCTGAGACCATGACCTGAGCTGAAAGCAGAGGCTTTAACCCCCTGAGCCACCCAGGCGCCCCATTTTCCCACATTCTATTGATCTTTTCATATCAGAGCTCGCTTCTGATGAGCGAGGCAGTGCAGGAGGGCATCTCAATCCCCACTCGGTAGTCTGCTAAGAATCCCCGCATTCCGGAGTGAGGGGGAGAGGAGAAAGACTGGGTGGCAGCATCTAACCTAGACATTTACCAAGCGTCAGAGGCTACAAATGTATGGGAGTCTGCTGATAAAGGACCTTGCTTCAAAACTACTCAGCAGTTCTTTCCTTTCAAAATTAAAAATGTAAGCTGTTGTTGGGTAGTGTAAATAATGGTTGCGTTAGAAGCATACGAAGCATAGGACTAAAAATAAAACATGTTGAACTGAAATTCTGAAAGCATGAAAACATTAAATTCTGGATTAGAAGAAGGAGGAACACACACACACACTCACACACTCACACATTTTTCATTTACATAATTTCAAAGCATCAGCAGAACATTGCCCCCGAGCGAAAAAGTAAACCTGATGGAATTTTTCCACAGTGACATCATCTCTCCCACTTACAGGCTCACATCCTGCATTTAACCACATGCAGGCACACGGGCAAGGAGTGTAACTGGGGAACTGCTTTCCTGATATTTGATAGCACTGACTGTGGCCACTGCTGTGTCGAAGCGCTCTGGATATGGAATTCCGTGTCACGAAAAGTCATTCTCACCATATGGAGAATAGAGAATTAATTACTTTAAAGTGAGCTGTTACTCCATGCTTTGGAGAAATTCAGATCATTTAAAGAAATCAATTATGAACACGCATGCCATTTCTTAAAGTAGAACACTTACAGATTTTTATAACAAGGACCTTTTTTAAGGGACTGGAAATTTGAGGGAAAATGTTTCTTTTTCAACTTGAAAATGTCTGAGGATTGCTAGATGACATAAAATGTAAGTTCTCATCATAGGTATGTGTGTGTGGTCCAAAGTATGTGGTATTGGCACATTACAGAGTAATGGCATAACGGTTTTTAGATGAGGTAATTGACTTTGTACTATATGGAGCTCTTCAACTGTATCTTAAGCTTTTAGGGGCTGACTACATGAATACCTGCTTTTGTTCTGCTTAGTGGTTTGAAAATGCTTTACATATCATGCATGAAGCAGTCTAGTGTGTATTTTGTGTATATATTGCTTTGCTAGTCATGTCTAATTTCACACAGTGTAGACGGTTCATCTAATGGATACCTTGCTAGTATATCGCTATGCCATGTAAGAAATAAATAATGCACCAATTCCTGTAACTAGAAGCCAAAGCTAAAATCAAAACGAAACAAAAAAAAAAAAAAAAAAAAAAAAACTTACCTCTATCAACAGTTGGTCAAAAGAATTAAACCGTCTGAAGTAAAAAGAAAGAAAGGAATCTTGAAGTGGGAGTGAACTGACTAACTTCTGAGTATGAACTCTGTTGAGTGTGCAGGAACTCTGTGGAGAGTCCGTTTTGTACTAGATGTTATGCGGGACGTGGAGGCAAATACGTTCTAGACTCCTCCTTCTAGATCAGGAATACTTGTTTCTCTGCCATGCCTCCTTTAACCATTGGCTGAAGCCTGCCAATCCTTTTTCACAATGATGTCTTTAAATACCTGAAATAAAACCTTTAAGAATATAAAACACAAAATAGAGAGAATCCGTTTTATTGAAATACAGTTACTACAGTATTAAAAATAAATATTAAAGCACAACTTAAAAAAATAAGCAACATATTTGCTTATTTTATTAATCTGGCATCGGTTTTACAAGTATTGTAGTTTAAAATTTTTTTACTTGAATTCTAGTATAATTAACATACAGCGCTATATCAGCTTCAGGTGTACAATATAGCGATTCAACAGCTCTATACATTACTCTGTGCTCAAGGTAACTCTTTACCGTTTCACCCAACCCCGCCCCACCTCCCCTCTGGTAATCTTTTGTTTTTTCACTACAGTTAAGTGTCTGTTTTTTGGTTTGGTTTGTCTCCTTTTTTTTTTTTTTTTTTTTTCTCCTGCCTTGTTCATTTGTTTTGTTCCTTAAATTCCACATAAGAGTGAAATCATAGGGTATTTGTCTTTCTCTAACTGGCTTATTTTACTTAGAATCACACTCTCCAGATCCATCTATGTTGTTGGAAATGACAAGATCTCCATCTTTTTACATTTTACATGGGAGATTGATCTCCTGCTTTCTGAGAGACAAAGTAGGATGTGTCCTTTTTCTTCTGTCTGTTTTCAAGTACTTTTAATTCAAAATAATCAGTGTGTCAAAGTAGCATATGTTGGGGTGGCATATCTTCTCCCCTTTTGTTGACTTTGTGGGCATGGGGATGAATTGGAGGGGAAAAATGAGGGAGATTGGGCCGGGGTTTCATATGAAGAAATGGATGGTGGTGCTTTATTTTACAACTGGAAAGACAGGAGAAGAGTAGTAGAATTGGGGGAAAAATCATGGGTTTCTATGCAGTATATCCCCATGGTTACCCAAGGATTATGAGCCCTGTGGGTTCCCTCTTACACCACTCCTAACATTTCTGCTCAAGAAAAAATATAAGCAAACTTAGTTGGGCAAAGAGGTAAGGGAAAGTCAGGAGACCTCTTAAATGTTGGGCTCTGCAGTGGAAGGGAGCATGGGGAGCAGGCAAGAGTGGCAGCAGAAGCTGGTGGGACGATAGGGGAGATTGAGAGGTCACGTGCTAGCTAGGTCAGCAGGGGGGACCAAGACTAAGACAAACTGTAGAAGTTGAATTATAAGCTTTGTCTTTATCCTAAAAGCGCTGGGAAGTTAAATTTGCCTTTTGAAAAATCCACTCTAATTAGAGTGTGGAGAACAGATATGAACGCATGGCATAATAACGAAAAAAATTAGAAGGTATAAAAAACAAATTGTAATTAAATCACCATGAAAATATGGAGCATCTGTTTTAAATTTTTCCCCCTAAATGCATGTGGGCTTATTACAGTAATTACAGATGTGACGATGTAACTTGTCTCTATTTTTAAGCTCTCCTGGAGCCTTCTTTGCAAATAGACCAAAAGGAGACATGTATTTGAAAAAATTAACATTAATGGAAGATAAGCAATCGTCTAGAATTGGTATTAGGCACTTTCCAAAACATTTTATTTAATTCTCAAAAGATGTCACGAATGATAGATCTGAAGTTCCAAAAGCTTAAATAGATGAAGTAACTATTTCTGAAGGCTGAATCTTATTGCTGGTCAGTTGCAGTTTCAAGGCATAAACCTTGCCTATTTGATTTACTATAAGTCTAACATTCCCATCTTTCAAATATACTGAGAGTCTAGGGAGATATCCCTATAGATGAACACTTGCAGTGTACCTGAAATCTGCAGTGCAGTGAAGTTATTAAAACAAAACAAAAGAGAGAGAGAGAGAGAGAGAGAGAGAGAAAGTCTTTGTTCAAAAGGTCTTTGGAAGTACATTAGCCACTAAAACAAATTGGGTTTCCTGGAATCCATTCAGGAAACAATCTTAGGACTTCTGATAATGCTTTTCTTTGTTGGATATTTTACACATGCCTACCAAAAAGTTGCCTTAACTAAAATATTAGAATCGGTGACTCTGTGAATTCAAAATTTGCTGCCAATAATTATAAATTATTATGTCTTAAAATGTACAAAATATTTGTGGGGAAGGAAAAAATTCGAGACACATTTTAAAGGAATATTCTAGCTTGTTTCCTTAATGTGATACCTTAACTTTAGAAGGGACCCAGAAAACTAACATATATTCTCAAGAATGTCCTTAAAACTATCATCATTTTGTTTGAGTCACTATAATTAATTAATAATTGATAATTACCATTAATTTTGCTGAGAATCTGAGGGACTTCTGTGCCTGATATCCAACATCCCTTTATCTGAGAAATCTTTCATTCACAAAGTAAGTTTCTCTTATTCCCATGGAAGCCTTACTCTTGGAATCTTGCTACTCTTACTATGAAGATAGAGGTGGTAGAACACAAAGAAATCACTTGTTTTTTTACTTCCATAGAATTATCCACATCTTTTTCTTTATTCTTTCAATTCACCCTTGAGAATAAATAACATAATTCTTTTTTCAGAGGACACATATAGTTGGATTCCTTCTTAGTTTAAATTGTTAAAAATCTTTTCATGCTCCCTAGTAGGAACAGTGAGATTACAAGCAGACAACCACATGCATCTGTCTACACATTCAATTGTTTAAAGTCAAGGAATTTTCATATGAAAATATCTGAATTTCCAAATTCATCTAAAAAAATGGAAGGTCTAACAACATTGAGACTATATTTTTTTTATGGTAATGACTTAGAATTAAATAAATATGGCTACCTTTCCAGGACATGGCATGAGTGCTTCAGTTTTCCACAATCCCCACCACTCCTTATAGTCCTCTGGAGCTAGCCATTTCATTCTTTTATTTAATTTGCCTGGTCACTTCTGGGCTTCTGAGTTTAGAACCCTGATTGGGATTCCAATATTGGTAATTCTTGTTACGTATAAGATACCCTTTGTGACTCTGGCCCAGTTGACTTTTCTGATCTCGTTTTCTCTTCTACATACAATCTGCACCATCTGTAACACCCAATGCCTGTTCAAGTCTTGTCAGATGTTCCACTTTATGGAATGTACTGCCCTTCTTTTCTATGCCTGTTGAACATTTCAGATCCTTCAGTTCTGTACATTGCTGCTCCTCTGTAAAGCCTTCCTATAATGAAGTCCACTCAACCTCTCCCCAAAGTTAAATGCATACCCTGAAATTTCCCCAAGAGCTAAACTTTAACTTCTATTTAAATACTTAAGCTTCCATTATATTTCTCACCATATGAAATGATGATTTTAAAGCCTTTACTCTATGGTAATGAACATAACACAATCAAAAATAAATAAATAATAAAGTCTTTTTCTCAAAGACACTGAGGGGCTCCTGAAAGGAAACTTGGTCTTCTCCTTTTTGTATTTCAATCTGCAGTGCCAAGTGTCGCACTGATACGGAGTTGTGATATAATAATGATTGTTTGAATTGATTCAGATTAAATGATTTCTTTTTAAAATCACCAGTTGACTGAATTTTACAGTGTAGGACTAGAATTTTGAAATTTTTGAGACGCTAATCTCTGTCTTGTCATATGTGAATAATTAGTTGGGAGAACAGAAGCTTTCCATAGTAGTGTAGCATTTATATAATGATTACCATATGGGTGTATATGTAAAATTAAGCACAATGTACATAACATGTACATGAAAATGCAACAGAATGCATTATCTGTTTAACAGCATTTTTAACTCCTTTGTGAAGCATTTGGTGCTTTTAAACAACTATCAATAACATAATAATGCTCTACTATGCTTTAATTTTTAGATCAGTTTTAAGTTCATAGCACAAAGAGCAGGAAGTACAACAGAATGGTACATTTGTTACAGACGATGAACCTATGTTGTCACATCACCATCACTCAAAGTCCATGGTGATGTTAAGATTCAGTCTTGGGCATATGCACTCTGTGGGTTTTCATAAATGCATAATGACGTATATCCACCATGATAGTCTCCTATAGAATGGTTTCACTGCCCTAAAAATCCCATGTGATGAATCTCATGATGAACCTCCCTCCTTTCTCCCTAACCTGTAATTATTTTACTGTCTCTAATGGTTTACCTTTTCTAGAATGTCATATAGTTAGAATCATGTAATATATAGCTTTTTCAGATTGGCTTCTTTCACTTACTAATCTACATTTAAGGTTCCAACACGTCTTTTATAGCTTGATAGCTCATTCTTTTTAGTGTTGAGTATATTCCATTGTCTGGGTGTGTGACTGTTTCATTCACCTATTGAGGGCATCTTGCTTGCTTCCAAGTTTTGGCAATTATAAATGAAGCTTGTTTAAATAAATACATAGTTTAAATAATAAAGGATGCTATGAATATCCATGTTCAGGTTTTCATGTGAATGTAAATTTTCAGCTCTTTTACATACCAGCTCATCCTTTAAGCCTGAAGTTTGAGCACCAAGCTCAACCTTCATTGCCAGCATCATTTTACATTATGCCAGAGATAATTTCAGATGATTGAAAATCTTAACGTATTTTTCCATCTTTATTATTCAAGTGAGTTCCTCATGATTTTACCAGGTATACCAGAATTGTGATATGAGGAACCTTTTCCCCCCATATTTTTAAAATTTATGTGACTGTTTGTATGGTGTTACAGCATGAACATTACACTAAATTTTGCTATAAGACCTGTTCTCTCTAGAGTGGGATATATCTGGAGAAAGAAAGGAGAGGCGAGGTCCATTTTGAATTCAATCCAGTGAATTCAACTGCTACTGTACTAAATCACAGCTCGCTCTGTCAGAGGCCTGAGGTCCTATTGCAGAATCCCCAGGAGAGGCTGGTGGTACCAGAAGGAATTTTCCCCCAATTTTTCATTTTAATCATTTTGATCTTAAAAATACATTTTCATCCTTTCTAAAGCCACTTGGTAGTCATCGTTAGATACCTTGTTACTGTGAGTGTTCAAATAATTTTATTGAGAGGTTTTCTTTAGGAAAAATATATAGTGAAACTAAAAGCAGCAAAGGGATGCAAGTGGAAACATTCTTTCCATCATGGAAAGAGTGACTTTATTGCCTGCGTATTTGAACAGTACATTCTATATACCCTTTGGAAAAAGAAAGATATTAGTTCTTGGCAATTTCCACATCTTCTTTTATGTATCTCTTCTGTTTTATATCTGAAATGTCTACTCAATGTAATCAAAGGGAGTAGTTTGTCTCAAACTTTTGTGAAGAATGGATTATTTAAACTACTAGTATTAAATTTTCAGTTCGCTGCATGTAGAAAAGTAGAGAGGGCATTCTCTCAATTTTTTTTGTAGTTTGAGTAGGGGAAAGAGAGTACATATCTTTATTTTAATGTTACCTGGCCAAAAAATGAGGGAATAAATCAACTGCTGAAATATATTAACTTCCAGGCATTGGTGAGCTATCAAAGAACAGTTAGAAGTATATTGGTATAAGAGATTGAATGATTTGATTTAAACTGTGTATGAGCTCAATTTGTTTGTCTTGGAAAATGGAGAAAGTATCACGGGCCTAATTCGGGGCATCATTTTTTGATAATTAAGTAGGATAATTTACGTGAAAGTAAGCATGATTTACATTTACAGTGTTAATTCCCTTTTTTTCCCACCCACCGTATGATCAAAAAAAAAAAAAAAAAAGTCAGTGCTTCTTATAGATAAAATAGTATACTTGCTGCTATGGCAATATAATGGTTAAATAAGATCCTGGCTCCCTAGGTGTAGGCTATTATAAAAATTATAAATAGATCTGTAAGTACTATAAATAATCACTACTGCCCTTTTGAAGCTGTAACACTCACGACCTTAACTAGGACATACACAGGTTGAACTCTGCAGCATATAAGTAAACTCTTTGTAAGTGACCAACATAGTTTTTTGTCCCAGTAACTATATCCAGGAGAATTACTGAATTTGAGGGTAGTTTGAAGACATAGTGATGGTATTAGTTCAAGGGAAACTAGTCAAGGGGTCAAATATTGGACTCACAAACCCCAAATAATGGATTTCCATGTGCTAATACAATGGCCACAAGCCACGTGTAGTTATTTAAATTTAAATGGATTTTTCCCTATTTTAGTGAGAAATACTTGACATACATCACTGTATAAATTTAAGGCATACAGCATGATGGTTTGATTCACATATATTGTGAAATGAATCCCACAATAGTTCAATGAACATCCATTGTCTCACATAGATTAAAATTAAGTAAAATTGACAGATTAGCATTCCCACCAACAGTGTAGGAGGGTTCAGTGGTGTGACTCTTGGGAGCAAGCGTACCTAAATTTCTACCCAATCTCAACTCAGCTTAGCAGTTATTCTCTATTCATCATTCTCTCTCCAGTAACTTTCAAAAATAGCTCAAAGATGTCATGTAAATTTTTAATGTCTTGATTAATGAAAATCATTAAACATTTCTTAATTTATAGAAATCATTTAATGTAAAAATTATGCTATGAATTTCATGAATTCTGAAGGCCCTGGAAATGTATCTCCTCAGAATGTGAAAACTTTGATACAATGTTTATGTCTGTCCCATGCGGATTACAAACTAGTTTGAGGGGTCGAGTCTTACCATTCGTGTATGCATTCCTCAGTCAGGTTTTGAAGCCTTAATGTGTAAAAGCACTGTCTGGAAAAAGTTACATAGTAAATAACTGAAGATGGTCTATAATTTAAATGCTGTAGGAGTTGTTTGAAGAGGTGAGCAGTAAAGGGAAAACTGATATGGAAGATATATCTTAGATGAGTCATGTGGGGAAGTTCCCTTTTGCATCTCCAGTTCTTTAGATCAGAAGTCTTCCTCTTCATATCTGTGGTCGATTTCCAGCTTTTCCAGTATATACATCCATTAAGGCAGTTCTCTATTCTAAAACTCTTCTTCAGGATATCCTTGGCAAGGAAATCAGCAAGGAAATAGTTGTTATTCAATCTATTGTTTTTATTATATTTAGTGATAGGAAAGAAGAGATGCAGAGCTGGGCTCTTCACCCCCCAGGATTTTCATAAGAACCTAGAGAAATTAACAATTAAAAAAAATAAATAACAGAACTGGAAGTGGTCTAATTGCCAAGGCTTTCAGAACTTTAAGAACACTTTTGTGTAAAAGATGTCAGAAATACTTTTAAGTTCTAAAGTTACTGAGGGCTGATATTCTTGAATCATTTGTTCTTTAATTCAAATGAAATCAAATTTATGCCCTAAGACTCTTCATTATAAATGGCAAGGTTGCCCTGGAAAGACCTTTGATTTGGGGTCGGTGTTCAACCGGGAAGGAAGAATATTAGATCCCACAACACGCTACCACTCCTTAGCCAATGCAGAGACATCCTTACTCCTGGTTATGCGTGATGACCTTTGTAAGTACTATGTGTGAGGGCTCAGTTTGTTAGTCTTCTGAATTAATGAGGATGACTTTTTAAAATCATCAAATAAAACATTTCATCTGGATGAGGACTGGAAGTTTCCATTCACTCAGTTTACAGTGTCCTAAGTCTTTAAGTGACATGGAAGCAGTAAATCTGACAGGTCCAGAGCAGAAAAAGATATCCCATAAATCACTTAACTACTGCCTTGTACAACTGCTGTTATTACTGAATTCCACTGCACTAGGTATCCCAAGTTACAAAAGATCAGTAGCCAGCTTTCATTTTACTTGTCCTATAATAACTTTTATGTCTTTGAATAGGAATGAATTTTAAATACTTATCCTCAAGTATATGTTTTTTTTTGTTTTTTTTTTTTTAATTAAGGTTTATTTTTTTTTTTATAAACATATATTTTTATCCCCAGGGGTACAGGTCTGTGAATCACCAGGTTTACACACTTCACAGCACTCACCAAAGCACATACCCTCCCCAATGTCCATAATCCCACCCCCTTCTCCCAAACCCCCTCCCCCCGGCAACCCTCAGTTTGTTTTGTGAGATTAAGAGTCACTTATGGTTTGTCTCCCTCCCAATCCCATCTTGTTTCATTTATTCTTCTTCTACCCACTTAAGCCTCCATGTTGCATCACCACTTCCTCATATCAGGGAGATCATATGATAGTTGTCTTTCTCTGCTTGACTTATTTCGCTAAGCATGATACGCTCTAGTTCCATCCATGTTGTTGCAAATGGCAAGATTTCATTTCTTTTGATGGCTGCATAGTATTCCATTGTGTATATATACCACATCTTCTTGATCCATTCATCTGTTGATGGACATCTAGGTTCTTTCCATAGTTTGGCTATTGTGGACATTGCTGCTATAAACATTCGGGTGCATGTGTCCCTTTGGATCACTACATTTGTATCTTTAGGGTAAATACCCAATAGTGCAATTGCTGGGTCATAGGGCAGTTCTATTTTCGACATTTTGAGGAACCTCCATGCTGTTTTCCAGAGTGGCTGCACCAGCTTGCATTCCCACCAACAGTGTAGGAGGGTTCCCCTTTCTCCGCATCCTCGCCAGCATCTGTCATTTCCTGACTTGTTGATTTTAGCCATTCTGACTGGTGTGAGGTGATATCTCATTGTGGTTTTGATTTGTATTTCCCTGATGCCGAGTGATATGGAGCACTTTTTCATGTGTCTGTTCGCCATCTGGATGTCTTCTTTGCAGAAATGTCTGTTCATGTCTTCTGCCCATTTCTTGATTGGATTATTTGTTCTTTGTGTGTTGAGTTTGCTAAGTTCTTTATAGATTCTGGACACTAGTCCTTTATCTGATATGTCGTTTGCAAATATCTTCTCCCATTCTGTCAGTTGTCTTTTGATTTTGTTCACTGTTTCCTTTGCTGTGCAAAAGCTTTTGATCTTGATGAAATCCCAGTAGTTCATTTTTTCCCTTGCTTCCCTTGCCTTTTGCGTATGTTATGTAAATGACTTCATAAAGACCAGAAGCTTGTCGGGGGAAAATGCTGTTTTTACTTCTATGCTCAGTGCTTGTCCTTGTAAGTTCTTAAAGAGTAGGCTGAATGATTTCTGAGGGCTTGTTGCTTGTGGGTATTTTCTCAAAATGTGTCCCTTGGTAGATTAAGTGTCACATCAATCTCTAGCTTCTTCAAGTACAATAGAGATATTGTATTTCTTTCCCCTACGCAAGCCTTGAAACTTTTGTCCTAAGGTGCCCTTAGCATCGTCAAATAGTTTATAATCTCTAAGTCATACTTCATATATGCAAACTCATTTCTGGGTTTTAAGTGGTTTTCCACATTTTATTCTTTCACACTCAGGGATAAAGGTGGCAATCTTAACGTGGCTCAGTATTTGAATGTATTTATGCTATTTTCTTAGAGATGACCTTTGCTTTTATGATGACCTCATCATAAAAAAGCTTATGGTCATCTCTTGGAGATTTTTGTTTCCAGCAAATCCTCTTTTATGTTTTGGCTGACACAGTTTACCAATTTTGATTATTTAATCTGAAAATATTGATAGGATATAAAAGTCATTAAAAATCCTCCTACATGGGGTGCCTGGGTGGCTTGGGTGGTTAAGTGTCTGCGTTCAGCTCAGGTCATGATCTCCAGGTCCTGGGATCCAGCTCCATGTCCAGCTTCCAGCTCAGCGGGGAGTCTGCTTCTCCCTCTCCCTCTGCCTCTCCCCTGCTTGTGTTCTCTCTCTCTTTCTCTCTCAAATGAATAAACAAAATCTTTAAGAAAAATTAAAAAATAAAAATAAAATAAAATAAAATAAAATCCTGCTCTTATTTTAGAATTATGTCAGTGTCCGGCGATCGAGCATCAGGCTCTCTGCTTAAGGGAGCCTGCTTCGCCCTCTCTCTCTTCCTGTCTCTCTGCTTACTTGTGATCTCTCTCTATCAAATAAATAAATAAAATCTTTTTTTTTTTTTTTAAAGTCAGTCAGCAAGAAAGAGAAACCTTTGAGATAGGGCAGACATAGACTTTAAGTGGTATAATAACTGAATGTTTTAGCTATGGGGCCATAAAATCCTCAGACATGAAGAACTCTACTAATATTATGATGTTAGCAGAACTTCACCAGTACTCTAAGACAACTATCTCATTTTTTATAACCATTCTTGACAGTGAGTTCAACAATCAACAATGTTTTCTTCTGGGTTTTGGCTCCCAGGGAATGAAGGAAATATTCTATTTATGAACTTAAATCACAAAGTGTTTCTCCCTTAATTTTTTCTCTCTTTAAAGTGAAGCTCTACGCAGCCCACAGCAACCAAAACCATTGTTTAGTCTTTCACATCACAGAGAATTGCATTCTGTGATTTCTTGGAATGGCATGGAAACTGATCATGTTCTATTAAAGAAAATAAGACCACACAACTCTCTAACTCTTGGTATGGTGCCAGTGGAGATTTCCTATCTAAAATTTTATAAGAGACTGTTAATAAGAAAGTCTGTCCAGGTTCAGGCCCTCCTATATCTTAAACATTTCCTTTTCTTCTTTTTTAAGTTATTGTTTATTTATTTGAGAGACAGCATGAGCAGGAGGAGGGGCGGAGGGAGAAGTAGACTTCCTGCCGAGCAAGGAGCCATAGGGAGAGGCTCCATCTCAGGACCCTGAGATCATGACCTCATCTGAAGGCAGCTGCTTAACCAACTGAGCCACCCAGGTGCCCCTTAACCATATTCTTATCCCAGAAGAAAAATGATGCATAATGTCAATATCTTTCAGGGTCAGATAGCAGAAATCCAACAGAATTGTTTTATATTATAACGTAAAGTATTAATAATATAATATATTAATGTGTGCTTATGTGTGCACATAATACAGGTTTGTGTCTTACATATTGTTTATATTCATGTACTATATTTATGTTTCATTCTTCTTTCACAAATGGAAAATACATTTTTAAATAAATTTTGAGAAATAATGGTAAAATTCTTGGATGGAATATAAGTCCCAAAACAAACAAACAAAAGACAAAACATACCAAAGACACACCCAAAATAGAAGAGAAAGAAAAGAGTAACATGAGCCAGGGAAGGGACTTGCTTGTATTACTACTAGATGGTAAGAAAAAAAAAAAATCCAGGATTTGTTCATATGCACAGATTTTTTTATAGTTTCTTAGTGACAACTGAATTTCATGTACATTTCACTTCCTTTTCTATACCTCTTCACTAATCTATTTATTGACATGAGGTCATTCCAAAACATTTTGCTGAAAACAACTGTCTATTTATGTGTCCTTGTGATGACTTTGTCAGATATAACTACCAGAGTGAGATTTCTTTGTTTTTCAGAATCTGCCCTTGAAGAAGATTCCGTGCAAAGCCACTGCACCCTCAGGCTCCTTTTTTGCCAGAGACAATACAGCAAATTTCTTATCCTGGTGCCGAGATTTAGGGGTAGATGAAACGTGTCTATTTGAATCGGAAGGTTTGGGTATGTATTTCCTTCAGAATTTTAGCTGATCAAATTGTTACGTGTCTTTGTCAGTAAAACTACTTAAATTTTTTTTATGTGATGTCACTTCATAGATTGTTAACTTTAAAAAATTCAAAGTGTTGTCAGCTTGCAGGTTTGTTGTAAACTGGAATCTTTGAAGGTAGAAAAATGCAAGTCCTTTTACGGTTGGTCATTTTGTGCATGAAAGTGTAAGGATACAAGTAGCACAATTCTAAGCTAAAATCAAGAATATATAATGCAAAATGGGGGCTACTTGGAAAATGGAGTTTTACATTTTACTGCCAGGCTCTGGCCTGCACTGGAAAGGGAGCTGTATATGCTCCAGCCATAAAGGCACTATTGTTT
Source organism: Mustela nigripes (assembly GCF_022355385.1). Classification (NCBI taxonomy): domain Eukaryota; kingdom Metazoa; phylum Chordata; class Mammalia; order Carnivora; family Mustelidae; genus Mustela; species Mustela nigripes. The sequence goes on along the minus strand of NC_081557.1, from coordinate 29,901,066 downwards.
TTTACCTCTACCAAAGGCTGAAACACCATTTCCTGTAAAGTCTAGCTGAGTTGAAAGAGAAGTTTATTTATGTATCTATTTTTAGTGAATTCAAAATCAGGTAAGCAAGCAGGAAATTGGAATAATTGAAGATGGAGAAATAAAAGATAGATACCTTAGTGTCTAACGCTACCCACATAATTGTGGGGTTCTTGTCTTGCTTTGCCTTATGATTGAATATTGGCAAATCCACTTCCAGACCATAGAACAAGCTTTTGTATTTCCTTGGGACAAAACATACGTTGTTCAGTGTTTCAACATTATTTGATATGCTACTGTTAAATGTTCAGTGCTCCTGTATCAGTTCTGCCAAGAACAGCTCTCATATGGAAAGTATTGGAATTAAAGTCCTATTCTAATGAAATAGGACTGAGTGAAGAAAGGAGACCTCTGTGTGGGAAGGAGGGGAGCTTGGTTCTTTTGCTTGAGGCTTTAAAAAATCAATTCACAAAATCACATAATACCAAATATTAGCATCAAAGAAAGCTGAGCATCCTTCAGAGAGAACAAGTATACAAATTGCCTTCTAAACAGAATACCCTTGCCCCTAGGCCTCACAAAACAACATTTCCCAGCTGAACCTAGGAAATGGATGGTAACAGCTAAAATCTTACTCCTTTTATATGCTTATGGAAATTTGTATTTCTGCTAAGAGCAGTGAATGTGATATGGAAAAGATTGCCATCAGATTTCTGAGAATTCTCTCAACAGAGAAGAAAATTATGTGAATTTAGACTAGGAGAATATTTTATACCTGAAGGGAAAAATAAACTAGAGTAATTGCCCAGGAGCCTCCAGAGTACAGTAGGGTGCCCCTCCACTGATCGTAATGTACATGGACTTTGACAGCTCCTACTATTTCCTCACATTTAAGTAAACCAAACTTGGTGGAAGAGGTGTGTGTATGGAGATAGCCCTCTTTCAGTCTGATGGCAATTTCAGAACTAGATTAGTCACAAGGCGTATACTCTTCATGTGTGGACAGACAACATCATGATTTAAAAATCTCCAGTCCCCTGCATCCCTTAAGGAACTGCCACACGGGGAAACTGCCTTATTGTCTGTGAGTTTGCTGATTGAACAGGTTTTCATTTAAGAAGCATCTTTTGAGAAACAAAACAGATGAACACAGGGGAAGGGGAAAAAAAGTGAGAGGGAAGCATAAGAGACTTTTTACCATAGAGAACAAACTGAGGGTTGCTGGAGGGGGGTTGGGTGGGGGTTGGGCTTTAGTGGGTGATGAGCATTTAGGAGGGCACTTGTGTTGAATACTGGGAGTTATATGTAAGTGATAATCACTAAGTTCTACTCCTCTAACCAATACCACATTATATATTAACTAACTAGAATTTAAATAAAAATTTGAAAAAGGAAAAAAATAAGCATCTTTTCCAGTAACTACCATAGACCACCATGGATGACTAGAAGCTGTCAATGTGAAAAAAATCTTAGATCAGTTTTCTCATTGCCTCTGAGTTCTTTTGTTAGTTAAACTAATAAAGCTTTCAGTTGGAAACCAAAAAGCTTGGGTGGCTTTTTAAAACCCCATTCAGATAAGTAGTACATTTTATCTTGAAACAATAAAGCCTAAAGCCACTGTATAATAATGGTCCTGATATATAAATACATAGTCTGCAGAATATAAAATTATGTCAAGATGAATGTTGAGATGGCCTAGTTCTTCACTCTGTTTGAAAAAAATAAAAAACACCTGACTTTATAAAAAGAAAGTCCTAGAACATTTATACATAATAGCTACTGAGTATTTGGTTTAAACATCTTTCATTTTGATCATCTTCTTTATTATATCTTGGCTTATAACTTGCAAAGAAACCAAGTTTTCAAGGAATTTTTAATCCTCTCAGCACCAAACAAAAGCAGATAGTTAGGCTTTCTGGTTTGTTGCTCAATGAAAAGACAAATTTGAAATTTCTGCTGCTCAGAATAGGACATGAGGTGAGGTGAGGTTTAATACCCCCATGGAGACAGAAGAAGGGAGCCAATATTATAGCATTGACTTCAGGATTATTTGGAGAAAGAAAACAGCTGTGCCCGTAGATGTTAATCATAATCAAGAGGAAGGACAATGAGAAATTCCATTTCTCCAAGTGGAACCCTTTCTTCTTTGATTTTTCGTATGATTCACTGTGGGTAAGGAAGCGATTGAGCCAGGGCTGATGGCGTTGGTCTCTGTGTTGCAGAATTGACTTTCTCACAACAATAACACTGTGTACTCTGCTTGATGTCTTTTCACACTTTACTTTTGAAAGGGAATTTAGGGCAAGGGTTTTTCTTTTTTTTCCTACCTCAAGATTTCATTTCAGTAGCGCACAAGATGAAGTGCGTCCTTTGTGTCCCAGTGTTTTGAACAGCAAATAAAATGAAAAGATGCCCTGATGAAGGGGGAAAATCTATTTGAATGAATGATAAAGCAGATCACTGTCCCCAGTGTGTATCAAGAGGCTTCTGTCTTTAGCTGTTCAAAGGTCTTTGCCAGCATAGAGCATTCTTATCTTTGTGGCAACTGATAGGCTACCCTCTGTTGCAGAGCTCTTTTGTAGTTATTTGCAAGGGGATCTTGATTCACAACTCGCTCAATCTGTTCTCTTTCAACAGCTAATGACAAGAAATCTCCATGGTGGGGAAGGTATGCCAGGGAGGAACTGCGGAGCATGGCTAGCAGCTTATCCCATATGCTTCCCTCCTGTTTCTTGCCTTTTGGATTCTTGGCAGATAACTTTCGATGCCACACGACACAATCACATACAGAGTATAACCTGTAGTTTATCTTCTGTGAAATTCTTGATAATTTTTTCTCTGAGAAATGTCAATTCTCAGATCGTAAATTCACCATATCTCGAATAGTGTTTCAAAAAAGAGTCGATAGAAAGACGAACAAAGGTCATGAGCAGCCTTGTTGTAGAAGACATAAAAAAACCTAGGAGGGCACATGATGTGCCCCGGGAGTGGTACACAACTGATGACTTATTGAACTCTGCAACTGACGCCAGGGATGTACTCTGTATTAGCTAATTGAATTTAAATGAAAAAAAAAACTAATAAAAATATAAAAATGTTGGACAGCTTAGCAATAAGGTAAATGCACATATAAGCTATGAAAAATTAGCAAAGATTGAGAAAATTATATGCTTAGTGTTGAGTATGTAGGGAAAATAGGATCTTCTATACATTGCTGAAGAAAACTAGAAATTGGTATGCCTTCTTTAGAGGGCAATTTGACATTGTGTATCAAAGACCTTACAGGTATCTATGTTCTTTTGTCAAATTGGTTTCTAAAATTTTATCCAAAGACAGTAAGTAATGATAGGCATCAGAATGTCCACTGAATTTTTTTTCTAAAAGTAAAACAAATGGAAATGAAAGGAATCTATAACATTTAGTGATATCTTAAACCAACTCGAGTCATTATCCACAGATACCAACCAAAAATAATATTCTTGAGACTATTTAAGAATACAGAAAACTCACAAAATGTTATGAACATGAGGCCACCCATTTATATCTAGTAAACAACAATAAAATATATTCTCGGAATTTGAAGGAAAGATAAATAGTAATTACTTGTCAATGATGTCATTTTCTTTTTCCATTACCTGTTAACAAAATTGAGAGAGCAAACAGGTATGACATGTAATCTAAAGTGTGAACAATTAATTTTCTTTATATTAAGATACAATTTGAACCATTTTGTATAGAGCATTATTTGTTGACTTAAAATCTTACACATTGAGAATTATAATGGCAATTTTGCATTATTGAGGTTAAACAGACATTTCAAGTGACTGTAGACTTTTACACTGCTGTAAGAACAGATGATACACATCTTTTGTGCTCTGTGGAACATGCTTTATCACTGTGGGTCTACATTTTATGCTCAGTGATAACCCCCACTGTTCAAATCAGGTTGATATGTAGACCAATGACTAGAAATTGGTTTTTATCATGTTTCATAATTGATTTCATTGGATTCCTTAAAAATATTTAAGATTATTAATTGTAAATTAACAATTACCATCCTAATTGTAAATCCCGATTGTTTGATCAGTTTAAAAAAATGAACATGAATGTTTCCTTGAATTTAATAGTATATAGTTTATCAGCCTAAAGACAAAATATTCTTCGGATAAATTTTTTAAAAGAAATGAACTTTACTTTTAATAGTGGAGTAAAAAAAAAAAAAAACATTTAGAAGATTTCTAGTGTGAAAGCAATATCTGTTTTCAGTTTGACAGAGGTATAAAAGTTAATAGAATGTATTAATAGTCTCTTAATAGTAAATATAATGGTTTTTCCAGGCTTAAATATTTTAATAACCTTTTCCAACATAAGGCTGAATATTTTGATATGGCACATTTTTATCATTTAAATTAAGACCAAAAATCTATGATTTATTCTCAATCTTAAAAAGTTTTAGGTTATGAATCCGAAAATTGATGCTCTTATATGAGACTTTAAGTAAGAAACTATTTCCTTCCATTAGTGATATACTTGTGTAGGGATTTATAATTTGTAATTTACTTTAGTATAGTAACTTAGAAATTGCCAAGTGTCATTATTTTTCCAGAGTCTTGTTTATGTTGCTTAATTTGTAAGCATTCTGCCGAGCTGGGAGATGGGGGGGGGGAAGAAGGTTGGGGGGAGAATACTTTAAAAATGCATAATTTTTGTTTGCTGTAATTGTGTCAATATCATTATGTTATTGGATGATTGTAGGATTTGGAAGCCAGTGACAATTCTTCATCTATTTCTCAGAGAAAGAATCTACTCAGCGAGAAAAGGGTTTGCTCTCTGCTGTGCTAGCATGCAAATATGTGTGATTTTTTTCTGTTTTTCTTTTCTGTGTTTGTGTTTGCTGTGTGGCACTATTTTCTGTTGATGCATGACTCTGATAAGTAGTTTTACAAAATCCTTTGTTATCTGAATGTTGGTCAAGCACCGGTCTATATGCAGTATGAGTTTGATGCTTCTGTGGAAAATTAAAAAGGATTGTGTGTGGATTTGTAAACATTGTTTTCCATTTTATACTTGGAAGTCATCTGTTACATCAGAAAAAAAATCTTTGTCTACCTTCCAGTGTTTGATAAGTCATCGCTTGTCGTCTGTATTGAGGACTCGAAAAGTATTTCTGTGGGAAAAAGGTTATAATTACTATTACTAGTATAGACAACAATTTCAAGGTAGCCATTCAGCACTATGAGTCATTTATATTTAGTTTCTTTGCCAGGGACAATTTATTTTAGGCTTTTGGTTTTTTAAAACTTGTTCTTATACTTACTTGGTTAGCATCTCAATTCTGTTTTTTCCTTTTGAATTCAGATAGTCTTTCCAAATTTAACCATTTGCCCTATGCCAGAGCAAATGTAAGAAAAAACAGTAAAGAATCTGATTGGGAGAACTAAATGTCTCCCTGGAATGAGTATTAAGTCAGGATTCAGCTGAGTCAGTGTTGAATTAGGGAAGCAAATGGCTTTCTAGCTTTCCCAGAATCAAATTTTTGCTGCACCATATTCAGTAATAATAACCATGTGCTCCTTACTGTTGGTTAGGTAGTGCACATGTTACCATATCTAATCTCCAACAACCAACGTTTTATAAATGAGAATGACCCAGAGAATTAAATAACTTGCCCCAAGTACACTTCTCAGCCGCCCAGCCAGAATCAGAATTCAGCTTTATCAGAGATCATGTCCCTGTGTTACAGAAAGAGATACTCTGTTTGAATAATTTTAGAAGGTCATATGATTATTTCAAGTAAGAGGAAAAATAAAACATAAATGTAGACTGAATTAGAAAAATTCTTGCCTCTTGTTGCTGTTCTGAGTGTTAGTGATGTAATCTATTAATTTCTCATAAGGTTCGGGTACTGAGGAAAGGAAGGGCACTATTCATTCTAGGACATTTCTTAACTTAGTGGCAAGGGCAATTAACTAGATTTTTTTTTAATATTTTATTTATTTATTTGTCATAGAGAGAGAGAGAGCGAAACAAGCAAGTGGAGGGGAAGAGGGAGAGAGAGAGAGGCCCTCCCCACTGAGCAGGGAGCTTGATGAGGGACTCAATCCCAAGATCCTGAGATCATGACTTGAGCTGAAGGCAGATGCTTAACTGAATGAGCCCCCCATAGATTTTCTTCTATATATCATACATAATTGTTGAAATTTTGAACAAATTATCTTGGTTTGCATGAATATGTGGATGTCGTAGCCTATTTGAAAAGTGAGCAGTGATTCTGAGAAATCTGGATACACACAGACTCAGCATTCATGAGCTGGTGAAAATCTTTGCTTTGTCTTTTCTTTGGCCTCCCTGAGATCAGTTTCAAATTTAAAGGTACCTAAATTTCTGTGCTACTCCTAATTGCCTCTTACCTTCAAACTCAAAGGTTTCTGCATGGGTCTTACCAGGAGTGACATGACAAAGGGAGAGGTTTGTGACTAGCCCTTCACTTTTTGGGAAGCAACTTTTGTGCTTTATTAATCCTGGCAGAAGAGAAATGCTCATAATCACCACTAAGGGCTAATCCAAAGCATGAATTATTTTTCTTCCAATCATCATCGTCATCACTGTTATGTGAAACATTTGTAGAGTGTTTTGAGAATATATATCTATATATAGAGAGATATATAGATATATCTCCCAAAGCACATTTGAATGTTTTTAACAAAACACAGGAATTATAACTGATGTTTACTATAATACACAACATTGGTTAATACAGTGCTTCTCCAACATTAAAGTGCATAACCATCACCTGGAGAACTTGTTTAAATATAAGTTCTTATCAATAAGTCTGGGGTGGGACCGAATACTTTGTATTTTTTTCCAGCTCCCAGCTGATGCCAAAGCTGCTGGTCTGTGGACCCCACTTAAGTAGCAAGGGAGTAATATTTATTGAGCACTTGCCATATGTACCAAGTACTTTTAACCATAAATCCCCTCGTAAGGGGGAGCAAGTAGAAGGCAAGATGCCTGTTTGGGAAATGAAAAAGTGATGCTGTCTAGACTAGATCCCAATCCTGCTGACTTCAAGTGTATTGTATTTTCTATCACACCTCTCTTTCTGAGTACTAGAACTTGTTCTATACTCTGGGAAGGTGGACAACTATTAATTTATGGTATTTTCACAATTAAATAATAATCAGCCAAAGTGTATTTTTTCAAGTTTCCTTCCTAAATTTAAATCTAAATTAGCCCAGTCTCCTTTAAAACCAGTGTTAATATTGTAGTCTTTATTGTACACACACCAAGCAGACAACACACTTTTTCGTGTTTCCATTTCTTTGCCCATGTGTTAAAATTTAATATATTTAGATAAATTACATTTATGGTCAAATGCATTTTATCCTTGCAGATTTTGTGACATTGAAACTCTATCCTTTGCTTTAGTGGAAGACCTCATTTTCTATTCCTGGAGCCAGCAGCACTCCATTTGACATTTGATGCCCTTGAGATTTTTATAGAATCTAGGTTATAAGACTGAGTCTCTTGCCACATATTTTTGAATAGGGATCTGTCTTACTTTTCTCAGAGCTGTTCTGCATTATGATTTTCTTTGAGGTGGTTTTGATTATTTTAAAAAAATCCAATGATAAAATCCTTCACATAATAATGACCATTGGCTGGAGAGCTTTCTATTTTTTAAAAAACAATATTTTAGATGAAAGAAAACAATAGTGATTCCCTCTTCTCCTAACTCAAAGCAAAAAACCATATGGATATTTCAATGATAGAGTGAAAAAAATGTTTTCTAGTGTAAACTTTAGTATAAGGAGAAGTTTTATTGTTTTTTCAAAAAGGGGAATCATTAAAATGATTTAAGATGAGTATCCTTATGACTCAATACAAAAGCTTTTGTTTAAATGCAATATACAAAATTTGTCTTTTATAATCAACTTAGGTAATTTACTAAAAATGGACTCATATAAATTATTTTATTCTCAGAGACAGAAAAATTAATGGAAAGGTGTTTGCTGTTTCACAAACTGACACATTTTTCTTAAGCTTTATACTTAGCACAAACTTGTAATAACTATCGGTTATCTGCTTTATATTTTTGTATATGCTGACCAAACTGACCTACTTAACCTGGGATTTGATTTAGATTGATTTATAATTAGTGGTCTCTGATATAAATGATAAAATATTCAATATATACTCATTATAATAGACCACTTAAGATTATACATATTATACCAATAGTAATTTTTTTATTCCAAAGTTTTTATCATGCCTAGCATAGTGAATTTTTCCCGATTGGTGCACACACACAAAAATGTTTTTAGGGAAAAAAATAAGTGAATTATTGTTGACTAAGCCAAATGAAGACAATCTTTAAACAATTTATAATAACAAAAATTTTAAAAACTAGTAAGCTAGCATTGGGCAAGTCTTTCCTATGTGCCACACACTGTGTCAAGAATAAAAATAAAGGGACACCTGGGTGGCTCAGTGGGTTAAAACCTCTGCCTTCGGCTCAGGTCATGATCCCAGGGTCCTGGGATCGAGCCCCGCTTTGGGCTCTCTGCTCAGTGGGGAGCCTGCTTCTTCCTCTCTCTCTATGCCTGCCTCTATGCCTACATGTGATCTGTCAAATAAATAAATAAAAATCTTTAAAAAAAAAGAATAAAAATAAATATTACCTTGTTTGATCCTCACCAAAACCTTCCAAGATATGCAATTTTGTTTATCCTCAGAAAAATGAGATATTATAGAATAACCTCCCAAGATAATGCAACCAGTAAGCCTTAGAGTTGATACTCACACCCAGATCTTTGTGGTTTGAATCCCATGGCCACTATACTCTATCAACTTACTTTAGAAACTTGCTTGAGTGCACAAACCAAACAAAGTCACCTCCTTGGGAAATTTAGATACTATTTAAAGACTCTTGAATTTAATTATATACCCATAAAGCAAGAGTATTTGCTTTTACAATTAAGTGAACATTGACATCATTGGCACTTTCTCAAGACACGAGGTTAAGATGTTAGTCTTTATTTAGCTTGTTCCTTGTCGAAACCATGATCATCACTGGATGATTGTCATCAACCTCGATTTTTGAGTTGTAAATGCCTACTGGGTAGTTACTATTTTGTGCTAAATTATGCACCTCTACAGCTTCATCTCATTCATCACTCACTAGTCAACAGACGTTGTTTTTTGTTTTGTTTTGTTTCATTTTTGTGGGGTTTTTTGGTCTTTATAGGCCAGGCATAATATACCTGCTTTTTAAAAAGGCATTACTATGTGAGACAATAACACAGGGTTTTTTTTTGAGGCAATTTATTTTCTTTATGAAAAATAACATTTCTAAGAAAATTGGGAAGTACAATAATCATCCTACTAGTTTTTCCTAAGAAATTATGCTGAGGGAGAGGTTCATTTGTCTTATTTTAAGGATACGAAAAAAATTTATTTATGAGATTTACATATATACGTACACACACATACACACACACACACACACACACACACACATATATATATATATATATATATAATATTCTTTTAAGGATGTAAAATGAAGAATCATGCAGTTACTTCTTCGTTTGCCAAAACTGATTTTCTAATGAGTCTAATGGTAGATTCAGCATGTGAGTTGGGCATGCCAAAGCTGTTTTAAGTTGCTAGCTCAGTTGAGGAAGCAAAGAAATACACAATAGTAACGTGTTTCACATATGTCTTTGTTACTCACATTATTGTTTTTCTTCAGGATGAATTTTATTTTCTATAAAATGTATCTATTCCAATACTTACATAGTCCTCAAACTACAGATAATGAGTTGGTTAAGGAATCTTTATAGGTGGGTCAGGTATTACTTTTTGTAACTGGTTATTGACTGCACATTGACACAATTTGGTCAGGTTAGTAATAATTTTTATATTTTGACCCTATTTCCATCAAGAAATACAGGAAATTGTGTCCAGGACTTCCAGAGCTATAGCCACTTACTTTGCATTGCATTCACTGAAGATGAGGGTATTAACAGGGCCTAAAAAAAAATCTTCCTCTCCTAAGTTTTTATGTATTCTTTTTTCCATTCAGAACTGATGTTTATTGCTTTGTTCCATAGATGGGGTTTTTTAAAGGCCTAAATCAGAAAGAATTTGTTATCTATACAGAAAGATTGATTTACATCATCTGCTTCTGTGTTGTGATGTTTGTGATTGTTCTCTTTTTGAAATTGATGCCTTTGTGGTATTACAGTCCATATGTTAAATGGCACTGCAGTTGATTCAATGAAGTTGTGAAGTTTGTATCATTCCAGCCTGAGTCAACCAGTGGTGCCTTTGAAATTGGAGTTATTAACTATCCTTATTTTTAGATCCTTTAATTAGAAATAACTTTAGTCCTCCTGATGAGGGGAATTCACTCAGGGTCACCTAACACCAAACTTTATATTACCAAGAATTGGAATATTCTATAGTCGAGATTTTTCCATAATTCTTTTTTAATGAAAATTATTGATGGAAATAGAATTTATTTTGTGAGCTTCAAAATGACATTTTATAACAAGATAATAAAATTGTGTCTGTTTAAAGCCAATTATGTACTTTTACAATCCAAGTAAATGTTCTCTTTCTCTTCACCACAAACTCCCAATAAATTCCATTTTGATGTCAGTGGACCAAATATTGCCAGTACCATAATCTGTGGAGTAAAAGAATTAGACATTTAAGTTAAAGGAATAGAATAATTCTGGAATTATTATAAAATTCTATGTTTAAGAGTTAAAGCAATATTACTGTTTTTCTTAAAATTGATCAATAAGCTAGTATTTTCTTTTATCAGGATATTGTCTCTATAAAGACCATTCTCAATGAATTATTATTTTTTAAATATCTGTTGGCTTTATTAGGTGCAGTACATAACAATGTATTTAAAATGCTCTAGCTTGTTAAAAAGAGAGCAATATAAGCATTACATACACTTTTGGTAGACTCAACGAATGCAACTATGATTTGTCAGCATTACTGAATGCGCCCAAACCAATTAGTAAAGCAAGATTTATTAAGCAATCAGAATATATTAGAATCTGATCAATACAAAGAACAGTCTTCTAATTTGCTCATTTTATGGACAAAGTTGATTATTGGTATATATTGATACATATTTACAAATCCATTCAGTTGAAAGAATATCTTTCTAAAGTATCATTTAATCAGATTTGATTAGCAGAGAACATCAAGTTTCAGAGTCTCACTTGATGTCACTGCTTGGAGGATAATGAAGGACTGTGGTGTATCACTTTTATCCTTATTCATTGCATTATTTCTGCTCAAATCATTAATGAGGTAGACTCAGGATTTTGCAGAGTCCAGCTTTGTTCCATGGTCTTCCACGTGCTGGGTATTTTTAAATTTCAACTATTTATATCATAATGACAACTAAATATATTTCCAAGATCAACTTACTAATATTGTGTAATAAAAGAAAACACTTTCAGGATGAAATTAACTCAGGGTAAGATTTCCTGAGACTCATGACTTTGAGAAGAGAGGTGAAGCAGAGAGTTTTGAAAGCTGGTTTAAGACTTCGGTAGAGCTCAGTGTACCGTGGGCTGGGATGGCTTCTGTGAATGTGAGAAAGAAGACGAGCTCATTGACGGGAAGCATGAGGAACGAGAGATCATTGGCAAGCCTGTTCGCTATTGAGCGGCTTTACAATCCCTTCTATTGTAAAGGTGTCCACCTCTGTCTTGTCTTTCAGTCCTCCACAAGCAACCCAGAGAAGTGTGTCTCTGTTTGCTGGAGCTTGGCCGGATTGCAGCCAGGTAGGTCAAACTGCTGCCACTATTTCAAGACGTGGACCATCTCCGCATTGAAGCAACTGAGAAGCTTGCTGGCTTTTCATTGCTAATTTAACCCGCACATTGAGAAGTTATTTTTTCCAAATATAATTTGTACAAACATCTCAAGAGCAATTGTTCAAACTTAAAGCATGACACCAATATTCCTAGCCCTACAATCTTGTCAAAGCCACTATATCTAATAAGAATTTACTAAAAGCATATCCTCTCATCTAATACATTTGCCTTCCAGTCTTTTCTTGGGGGGTGGGGGAGGGTCTTGTACATCAAGTTGTGTGTGACAATTACTCTTTCTGCTAAAGTCTATTCCTGTTATGTCTCTCTCTCCCAACTCCTCACGTCCTCTCTTTCTGTTTATTCTTTATAATTTAGTTCTTAATGTAATCCCTAATACCATCTACTAATATTTGATAAGTTTATTATTAAATAAATTTCTTTTTTTTTTTTCATTTTCCCTCATTCAGCATCCCATGTCTCAGGTCTTTTAGCTTCTACTGCTAAGTTGGGGGGGGGGATAATTTTTCAGTTATTCTCCGTATTTTCATTAGAGAAAGGCATAGAATATTTTCCTTCATATGTGAAGATACGTTTGGAATCATTTTCTTCTAGGAAAAAAAAAGTAATTGTAAAAGTAAAAATCATAGCTAAATAGACAGAGAAAAGGACTTTATTACCTCAGGTGACTTGCTTTGGTTTCGTGTCTTATCTTTCATTTTCTCGCAAATGACCAAACAGAACTTCTGACAGTTCTATGAAACCCAAAGAATTAGAAATAAAGATGTAAGTGGTCAAAGAAGACTTGATTCAAAATAAAAATTCGAATTATTTAGATGTTTCTCATCAAAATCTGGGTATACTGTTAGGATAGAGATCAGATGAGCCAATAAGATAAAGTGAGAGCTAGCTCTGGGTGAAAATTCTCAAAGAAAAATTTATAAAGAAAATCGGGGTAAAGAAAATACGAGGCATACCCATCAGCAAATTACAGCAATGGGTAGAAAGCTTGCTGCCAGTGAATAGACCTGGGCTTTTTTGTTTGTTTTTATTTTTGGTTTTGATCCAATGGGAAATTAACCTGCAATCAGAAGTAACTCCAGGTTCCATAAAACATGATCGACAACATGATCTCAACAAATTGTATATCAAGTATGAATTTTACTTTACCACAGTACGTGGGTATGAGGAAGAGTCTTTAATTTAAAAAAATCAAATTAAGTATGACTGAGGCTCCACTCAAAATGAAAAAGCCAATTTGAGACAGTTGGAGCTTTCCCTATTCTCTCCCATACTGTTCCCAGATACTGTGTGAAGACCATGGGAAAGGGTCCCCGGTCCTCTGTTCTCTAAGGCCTCTACTACTGGGGCTTAGTTTGAGCTTGGAGTGTCCCACTCTTTCTTTGGACCCCACCCCCCCTACAGAACTGTCACCTTCTTGGGTTCTATGAGGGAGCAAGACAACGGCATCAGTTGCTTCTAGGACTCTGCTAAGCCACCCAGTCTTGGGGCTTCTGACCTGTAGGGCAAACAACCTTGAGTCAAAGGAATGGTATCCTTTGAACTCTACAGATATGCCCTAAAAGGGGGAAAGTGAAAAATACAAGGGGAAGAAAAACACACAAAGTAAAATTTCAAAAATGAGCGGCTGCCACTGAAATGTTAGAGTGAGAGAAACATGGATGGTTTCTACTTAAGAGATAAGGCAGAACATTCTTTCTTCAATTATTTAAATTTTAATTATACTGCTAGAATATTCTAAAGGACCAGATTCCATTTTGTTGTTTTAATAATCTAAATACATGAATCAAGTCAGCATCGTGATTCTGAAAGCCATGATATACAGGTAGAGAGAAGGTGGTGTACCATCTGCAGAATTAGTCACGTGATGTCATTATTCTCTTGTTAGTTTATAATATTTGCTTATTTTCTGGGTTTATTTTATTTTTTTGATTATGCTTTTTATTACTGGAGCACTCAGATTAGGAATCCTGCTGGACCAGACTTTTTTTTTTTTTTTTTAAGATTTTATTTATTTATTTGGCAGAGAGAGATCACAAGTAGGCAGAGAGGCAGGCAGAGAGAGAGAGAGAGGAAGAAGCAGGCTCCCTGCTGAGCAGAGAGCCCAATGCGGGACTTGATCCCAGGACCCTGAGATCATGACCTGAGCTGAAGGCAGCGGCTTAACCCACTGAGCCACGCAGGCGCCCCTGGACCAGACTTTATAACTATGACGGATTCATCAAAGGAGAAGACATGCTACCCAATGACAAATCCCTTTAGAAATCCCCTTTCCTTCAGTTCCAAGTCTGGCATAAATTACCCCTTGCCATAGTACATAAAACAAATTAAGATTTTAATTTTAATGACAGAGAATCATAAGGGCCTGGTCAATTTCATGGTGATGGATCATGTCAAGTTTTATGTGTTTTTTTTTCCCCAGTTTGAAACTGATAGTCTGAGTTGCTCCATTTCTTTATCATTCTTTTTTAAGAAAACCAGTTTATTGGGTGACATACAGAAAGGTGTCCATATTTAATGTATACGAGTTGATGAGCTTGGAGATGAGTGTATATCTGTGCAACCACACCGCAGTCTATGCCATTAGTCGATCCATTACCCCCCACATTTTCATCCTGCTAGTATTAGGATTATCACCATCGTCATTGTTATTTATGATACGAATGGGTTGCTCCATTTTTTTTTTAAGATTTTATTTATTTATCAGAGAGAGAGAGGGGGAGAGAGCGAGCACAGACAGAGGCAGAGGGAGAAGCAGGCTCCCTGCTGAGCAAGGAGCCCGATGTGGGACTCAATCCCAGGACTCAATCCCATGACCTGAGCCAAAGGCAGCTGCTTAACCAACTGAGCCACCCAGGCGTCCCGGGTTGCTCCATTTCTGACCATACTTAACAACCATGTAAGCTGGTGAAGGCAGTAATTATTCATATTACAAAGATATTACTAATTTCAAAAAGGAATTATCTAAGGATTAAGATAACCCTTATGTTACAATGCTCTATTTATAAACCTTGCTTTTATTTTCTTCACTTACTTGAGTGACGTGAAATACTGTACTTACACTGAAACCCAGAAAACATGCTGAGATCATTTAGGGTGTTACTTTTGTTGTGTGTAGCATAAGGTAAAACAGTTGAATATCAATCGGATAGATTGAACATTTAAGTATACATGTCTGCTTAAGTTTCTATCTGTACACATTTGAAGATCTTATCTTTTTTTTTATTATTATTATTTGAATGGAAGTTCAATTGTGCTTTACAGACAGAAACCAGTAAACCCAAATTTCACTCCCTAAGCTGTATGTTGGAGCATATTAGTTAAAGGGGGAAAAAAAGGAAAATTCATCCACCTGACCTCATTTTATTCCTAAAATTTTCTTTGAACATATTGAAACTATGTCTGCATCCTTACCTTCTGCTTCCTCCTCTCCTAGTGCCTCCATTAGAGGATTACAGAAATTACTGAGTTAAGACATCATTAGCCAAAACTAGAAGTGATTTGGGGAAAGCTCTTATGAATCAGTACATTAATTTGTACACACACTTGATGAGTTTTTTACTATAATGAAGTCCCCAGTACAATCTTATGAATTGTGAACATTTTTCCAATAATCACTGACAGTTGATGTTTTTAATATTTGATTCTAAACATTAACTCCTTGAAATTACATAAATGTCATCTTAAAAGTATCCACATCACTTCAGATATGATTCTCAAGACGTTTCTGATTCTCTGCCATCTTCTCCTGACTGGGAACACTCAGTGACACTCCTTTGAGAGCTGTGGGCTTCTCTGAGTTCTGAGATGGGAGAATGAGACCACTTATTTTTGTTCTCATGGGTAAAACTTCCTTTTATTGTCGACTGAATAGAGCTATCATCACTGGAGAGTGAAATCCCACTGTTAATATTTCAGAAACCATGTCAGTTTCTGTGTGTAAAATATGCATGTTTTCCTTTTAAAAAGTAAAACACTCAGCAAAAGCAGGTCAATAAAACCTGAAAGATCTTTTTAATGACAATGCTTTGATATTCATTGCTGAAAAATGTCCCTATGAAGTTGACATTTTACAGACTACAGAACTAAGATTACCTTTATGCTGTAAGTTAAAAACTTTTGATATTTTGGTCTGGGGCCATAATCAATAATTAATATCTTAGTGGAGCTTTTTATATTATTATTTTTGAGTGTTTCTTTAATTTTGAATAACACTTATGACCATTTGAAAGAAATATACTTGGTGAACATTTTTGTTAGTCTCCTATTTCAATGCATGGCCTAATGAAGTGTTGCTTAAAATAAAAATATTCTTATACAAGGTTTATTAATTAACACGTCCTATTTAAAACATTTGACTCTGCTAAGAATATCACATGTGCTCACGTGAGTGAAATTTCCTTCCAAATGTAAATCTATCTTTAAATTACTTCAAAACAGTATAAAAATAGGGCAAAACTATCTTGCAAGAATCTATAAACTGTCAACTATAAACTCATCTGTTTATCTATAAACTTATCTGCCTTAAAAAGGGGGAGTTTCTAAAATGTGTCCCCCTTACTCTACTGAAATAGGTCCCAGATGTCCTTTGTTTGAAAACTCTAGTCTACTAAAAAGTTTATAAATTCTCTTAGTTCAGGGCTCAGTTTGAAAGCTCAATTATGTCATCTAGACCAATCTCAAAAATCATGTCATGTGCCAGAAAAATGAAAAAGCCATTCCTAGTACCTCTTCAGAAAGTTATTAACCAGAAGATCCTGTCTCTAGCAGTTTGCGTTTTTTTTTTTTTTTTTTCCAATGAGACAAAACCAGATTCCTCACTGGGGTATACAGATGTGAGGGTTTGGTTTTAGTGGATTCAACCTTCTTACTCTCTTTAGTTGGACCCTTATTCAGTGTGAAGACAATAAATTCTCTCTCCCCAAATTCAAAAAATCTCATAGCTGGAAAGGAGTAGAAAACAGTATAGATTTGTGACAACCTCATAGAGTAGAAATGTGAGGTGGTATAGAATTAATCATGCAAACCAGTAAAAGCAACCTTTTGGAGAGCAGAAAAAAAGACCTATTTGGTGACCAAGTTGGCTTGCAGGTGTGAGCCCCCAGCCTCAGGGGAATGTCATGATTTACAGCCTGTTGACATCTCCAGACAGACAGGAAGCCAATGAATCGTATTTAAGTGTGCATTTTGGGACTGGCTGACTCTACCCTAGGCAGCTTGAAGTATTTAAAAGCCAATATAAGCAGAGATTTGGAGCTTAGTGTTGATTCTCTATGTTCAGTGGCAGAGCTAATTTTCAGCATTCCCAGATAAAGAAAAATCTCCAGGGCAAGGCTTTCCATGTATGACTTTGTTACCAACTTCATTCAAACTTAGGCTAACTTTGGATCAGACATGGTGAAGCCTATTGTTCCTCTAGTAATACATTATTATTTTACTTGTAAAAAGCAGAGAGAGAGAGAGAGAGAGAGAGAAAAGAAAAGTAAAAAAAATTATTCAGCCTGTTCCTGAAAGGTGGCCTGAATCCACCAACAATTACAAATGAAATCATATTTTCCAACTGGCTTAATTTATACGTTCAAATATGATGTTTTTACTTGTGATTGACTTTTAATTTTGGCTGTGAATTCTAGTGCATTAAATTCCTCTAGGTTCTCTGCCCAGTTTGTGTTATTCTCTTAAGAACATTAAATATAACAAAATTTTATACCTTGATAAACTAAGAATTCAAAGAAGTCTGGGGAGATGAAAAAGAGTTGCCTGCTGAAGTTCATCCAACGAGTTAGGAACAAAGCTGAATTTCTAACTCGTTTGGCTATATCCTGCACTAAGAAATTTCTGCTGCTCTATAATTCTAGGAAAATGAGTATAAAGAAAGGCTTTGTAAAGGATACAAACGGGAGTAATAATATAAACCGTAGTAATAATACTCCATTACATCTTAATTTTCAGGCCCCTACTTTATTTCATCTGGTGGTATAATACATTTTTCACTCAAAAAGCTTCGTCAAAAACTCTTTAGTGCTGTAGTTTCCTAATGGTAAAACTTTGATTCATCAATTATCAACACAATTTCAGAGGCTGTGCCATGTGTTAGACACTGTCCTGAACATATAATGAATACTCTTTCTTTCTTTTTTTTTTTAAGATTTTATTCATTTGAGAGAGAGAGAGAGCTTGCAAGCATGCGAGTGCACACCTGCGCACAAGCTGGGGGAGAGGCAGAGGGAGAGGAAGAAGCAGACTTCCTGCTGAGCAGGGAGCCCAATAGGGGGTGTAATCTCAGGACCTGGAGATCATGACCTGAGCCAAAGGCAGATGCTTAACCTTCTGATGCACCCAGGCACCCCTGTGATGGATACTCTTTTCATTTCTCCTAACCACATTAAAACAGGAGTTAGAATTTCCATTTTATATTGAACTGACAAGGAGCCTCAGAAAGAATGTCAGGATGCCCGAATGTGTGGGGGACCCTGAAGATGTTCAATAGCAGCTGCTGTTCCAGCATCCTCCCTCCCTCTCTCCCCACACCATGACATCAGACCTCTGGGGCAGGCCAGTTTCATGTCTACTTTCCTGAAAGAAAACAGACTTCTCGAGGTCAAGCGACTTGCTAAATTTTAAGAGTAGGTTAATGGCACAGTGAGCTCAAGTCTACCTCAGGGAAGAAGGATACACAAATCTCCATGTGAGTGTTGTTGGTACTTGTCATCAGTAATGAGATGCTGGGTTGACTTCAGTGTAACTAATGAAGTACTGGAAAGAAAAATAATGTAATTGGTTTAGTTTTGGATAGGGTTTAAAATCTGCTGGAAAATTTTTTGGTAAAGCATTTGTATGCACTTAATATTGACATGTTTTATTAAAGTGATATATGCAATTGAGGCACCTAGATGGCTCAGTTAAGTTGTTGGACTCCTGGTTTTAGCTCACATCAGGATCCCAGGGTCGTGAGATCAAGGCCCACCACCAGCTCGGCCCTCATCCGGGGAGTCTGCTTAAGATTCTCCCTCCGTCTTCCTCTCCCTCTACCCCCTCCCTCCACTCATGCGCTCTATCAAATAAATAAATAAAACCTTCAAAAAAGATAAAATGATACGCAATTAAAGATCCAGGACAATGAAACTAAATTCATATTTGGGTCTCAAAATTATTGTTGTATGATACAACGGGATTTTTTTTTTTTTTTCCATTCATGTGGCAGCCCTTAAGTACCTGCTGTGTGCCAGGACCTATGCTGGCTCTGGAGGGTGCTGTGAATTAGACACTAGTCTCCACTGATACAGATTTGCAGTCTAGTGCCTATTTCTATTATGTCCCACTAACTGGATAATATATATAAAACATTAGATATATGATGAATAGTGCCTAGGTCTTTTAGCTAACGATTTATTTAACTAAAAATTATTCAGTTCATTAGAGATGGTTCTCAAGAAAGCAGTTGTTCTGTGGAGCTAGACTGTTTTGTACTAAATTCCCAGTTTTCAGTTCTCAAAGAGCTTCTGACACAGCATGCATCCTTACCCTGTAAATTCTGGGAAAAAAATATTAGAGAATGGAATAAAAGAGTTACAGATGGAACCTTAAATATCACTTTTACTACTGATAAGATCCAAGTTGATGAAGCCAGGGAGGGAGACAAACCATAAGAGACCCTTAATCTCAGGAAACAAACTGAGGGTCGCTGGAGTGGAGGAGGGTGGAGGAGGGATGGGGTAGCTGAGCGATGGACAGTGGGGAGGGTGTGTGCTCTGGTGAGTGCTGTGAATTGTGTAAGCCTGATGAATCACAGACCTGTACCCCTGAAACAAATAATACATTATAGGTTAATTTAAAAAATTAAGAAATAAAAAAAAAATGATCCAAGTTGGCAGACACGCTTAGTGTCTTTGACCTCCAGAAATAGGGCAATTAACTACCTAATTACAAACAAAGATGGAGTTTTCTATGGAGGCCTTTCTGGGGACAACTACTTCCCTGTAGCTGAAAGTGCGAGCTGAGTTCAGAAAGCTTGTTCAGAAAGGTGAACTGAGTCAAGCAAGTTTAACTGATTCTTAGATTTTACAGTTTGATAAATCCCTCCGTCTTGCTGGAAAAGTGTGAGTAATGAAAGAGAGAGGCCAGGAATTAAACTAATTGAGTACCCTCGACAAGAACAAAAACATCAAGAGTGGGGAAGTTGCTTCCTCTGGAAGTGTATCCTGAACACATGTGTGATGATGTGAGTTAAAGTAACAAGCCATTAGAACAGAACAATAATCTAAGTTTTTGTATTCAATGATCTTTTGAATATATTATTAACTCTAAGGTAGTAGACATACCATCTACGTATTTATTCTATGTAGATTATTTTCTTTGTAGATTATCCATCACCTATTTTTTAACTTCCCAAATGACTCATTCCTCTCCTTTCTAACATGTAATCACCTGATTAAAATGTCAGAGAAAAAGAACCTAAGCCCTACACTGAAAAAAATCTGAATTTGCGTCTTTGTCTTGCTCCCAGCTGATTCTGTTTCCTTTCTGGATCTTTATTCTTTATTTTGTAAAAATGTAAAATATAACTAGATGATCCCAAAGATCCTTAACAACTTTCACATTCTGGAATTATCTTTGGTCTTCTTCACCCAGGTATACTAGATAAGCATCTAAGAAACCAAACCAATTTTAAATTTAGCTAAAGAAAATTACATTTATGGGAAATAAGAATGCCAATAACAACTATTACATCTCTCTTTTTGAACTTCTAGGGTATTAATAATTTATAACATAATTTTTAACATTGTTATTCTAAATTATTTCTCTATTTGATTTTGTTCATTTTCTTTCACTGGACCCCATACCTACTTTCATTACATTGTTTTTAAGTGTATAATCTAGGACACAGTATAATCCCACACAACATTGTTCTGGACTCAAAGGAGGTATATACAATTAACAGTCATTTCTTCTCTGTTAAATCCTTTAAGGATGTTCATTTTGGGAATTGCTATTTTCATCTTTAACAAGCTTGTCTTCAAAATAGGAATTCATTTACAAATCTCAAATCTAATAAATCTAAAAGCTGAAGACTAAAGTTTACATGATAACTCATGTTATTGCCTCAATGTATTACATGGAGTATTTTTATTCTTAATATGCCAGTTGTCTATTCATGTGTCTATATACATATCTAAACATAAGTGTATATGTATATATCTATATCAAAATCAGATATATGTGCTTTTTCCTGCTTTAAGGGAGGCCAGTTTTAGAACTTACCATTTCAGTGCCAGAGAAAGTTAGTTTTAAAAAGTCAGCAATTTGGTCCTATGGTGGTCGTGATCAAATATAACATATGGTAAGTAAATCATTAGAAGTTATGCATGTGTACTGATGTGGTGTCTTTTAAAAGGTATGGTGTGGAGCCTCCTGGTTTGATAAAATTGGAAAAAGAGATTGAACAAGAAGAAACACTTTCTGCTCCCTCTCCTTCACCTTCTCCTTCATCGAAGTCTTCTGGAAAAAAGAGTACGGGGAACTTACTGGATGATGCCGTAAGTAAAATTGATTGGATTTCTTACCAGCCCTTACTCTTTTGTGAACTTCAAAATTCATTCTGTACAATCTCTTGTCAATCTAACCTTCACCTATTTCAATTTCATTCAAATTCATTTTTACATCCTATGAAAAAGTTTGTAGTCCTACAACAGTGGAAGTAGTCATTTTGAGATTCCAAACTGAGCCAGTCGTTTAAAATAAAGTGACCTGATTTCTACTGAGTAGTATCTGAAATTTTAGGATAAGCTAACTTCCTAAAAATTATCTTTGCAAACAGTTCAACCTTGATGTTTTGGGGTATGGTTTTTTGTTTCACAGATAAGAAGCCTGAGGTAGGAGAAGAGAACACCAACATACCACAGGGAACAGAACTGCCTTTGCTACCTGCCTGCTATGGGCCAGAATCTATCATTGTTTTTCAAGTGCTTTTGTTATCATGGGGCTCCTTTCTTGTTGAAGAAACTGAAGCAGAACTTAAGATGCCTGCTGAGGGGAGAGGAGCTAAGACTCCAACCCAGTTTTGCTGTCTGTGGTCCCCACCCCTCTCACTAGCAGAGTCTTTGAGTCGTGGTCTTTGGTAGAGTAGGGAATGTTTTCATAGACCCTCATAATCACAGAGAACAGATTCAGGAGGATCAGCAACCTGGATGAATCAAAATTCTTGGGCTCCTCTGTTGTCTGTTAAAAGTAGTTCTTGGTTATAAGAAGTGTGTTTGGTAGTGTGCATGCATTCACCTCCCAGCCCATAAACTTTGAGTGCAAAAAAAAAAAAAAAAAAAGGGCGGGGGGCAGTTTTTCAAAAAAATAGTTACCTCAGGGATGTTAGATTAAAGTATGTCTCATACATGGGGAAGGTACTTAGAAACTAGCACCAAACATAATGCCATTTTGTGGAACAGGCAGGACTGAAAAGCCATGCTGGCCCATAGTTGAGTTTCCTTCTCTAGGGTCTGAGCTGTGAAGAGCTGGGGTAAGGGCTGACTGACCCTGTAGGATGTGGAGGAAAGATTGCTCGCCTTTTGCTTTTCCCTGCGTAACATTACGGCCTATATTGCAGAGTCACAGAACCAGAAGTACCACAATTTGACAGATTGAGAATTTCCATTTCTAAAGGCAGCAGACTTAAAACTTAGCTTGTCAAGGTATCTTAGCCAATACCAGTTTAATTTAGTTTCTTTTGCTCGAGTTGCTCAGGAATTAAAGACTAGGAAGGACATTGATATCCAATGCTATCTAAAAAAAATTTTTAAATCACAGGACAGTTTTTAGGATTGGTCACAAGCCCTTTGGTTTTTCTTATAAATGTGTTTCTCTGGGGCTACTGCACTTGATTTTTGTTCCTTTCCTCTTAGCTGTCACCTCTGTTTATTTTCTCCATCAGAGGCAGAGTTCTGGCCAACATCACCCTAAGCCTTTCAGTGAATGGATCACCGAATCAAATGAATTTCTTTAAAATGTTTTATCTTTTTAAATTTATTTTAGATGGAGGGGATGGAGAGAGAGAGAGAGAGAGAGTGCTCGCAGGGGAGAGTAAGGAAGGGGATGGAGAGGGACAAACAGAGCCTGTGTTGATCCTGGAGACCCAGACTACGCTGGATCTCAAGACCTTGAGATCATGACCTGACCAGAGATCAAGAGTCAGGCTGCTCTACCAACTGAGCCACCGAAGTAGCCTCTCAAATGAACTTTTTTTAGTTTGCAAATTAAGAGAACACTTTCTGGTGTTTGATAACTATTTACTATTCTGTTCTTGAAATTATCTTCCTGAACATTATTGCTACAGGAATGATCAGCAAAAAATGCAACTCAGATTTGATTAATATAATATAGGGGTTCCCTGTCACATTCAAGGATAATGCCCAAACTCATTGACACACCATATAAGCGCTCTAGGATCTGGCCCATTTTGCCTTTCCTGGACTTTTTACCCTGTGGACTTATTCTTGCATTCTGATGTATCCATTGTAAACATGCCTGCTAATCCGAAATTTCCAAGGTCATTTTATATCCTGTGTTTTTCCTCACTTGCTTTCCTCTTCAGACTTCTGCTTACTCAATCTTTGAATATTCATATAAGCACTTTTTCATCTTATAAAATTCAGATGGCACAGCCTCCTATATAAAGTTTTTGTCAGCATCTCTTATCTTAGGAAAAACTGGCAAGTTAGTTCTTGATGCCCCAAAGCTTTGTGTATATTTAATAAAGTATGTGCCTTATTGGACATAAATGCCCATTCTCAAGGTGCGGCTCCTGGTCTCCACGACAGTATCCTATTTTATTCATCTGCCTCTATCCAGGGGCATGCATGAGGGATAAATGACCAGTGTAGGTTCTAAAAGTTTAAAAAAGCTTCTGCCTTCTTCTGTTTATCAAGCAAAGCCATGTGCTCTGGAAATAGTTGTACTTACTCAGCCTTGCTGTAGCTTTGCAGATGGTGGAGATGTTGCCCCTTGAAGCCATTTACATGAACCTGGGAGAAGTAGCTAGAAGGAACCCGGTTCCTTTCCTTCACCATCTTGTCCCATGTGTGGCCATCCCTTGGGTAGGGGGAGTAAAAGGACAGGAGAGAGAAGGTGGAGCAAAAAGCATGGAAGGGATTTTGGAAAAGTCTTGCCAAGACTCCCATTGAGCAGTAGAACGAGACAGGTACTCTCTTGAAAGTGGCCTATTGCTCTGGGGTTGTTCTCCCTACTCCAAGTTCTTTTCTCTCAGCTGCAGACCATGAAGGGGATTTCAGAAGAGCTTTTAACCCCCTGGACGTTTACCTGAAGTTTGGGAACATAACTGTCTGTTTAGTTAAGGGGTTTTAATTGAATGTAGGAAATGTGTCACGTGGATGTTTCTGTACTATTGTACTCTGTTCTGAAAGCCTTTAAACCAACATTTCTCAAATAATGTTTAATCAGACATACTGCCAGAGGCCCCATGGGGAAACGAATTCCATGGTTATGTTCCTTTGAGAAATACAGCTTACTATATAGTCCCTATCTAGAGTTTGGCAATGCATGCATTGACAGATCAAAAGCAGTAGTGAGTTCTCTGAGAGAGTCTTGTTTCATCTGGAGTTTTCCAGACTTACTTGGACACAGCCATCTTTTACAGGCTTTTTCCCTCTACATTGGGGAAATTGCATTGAAATATTCACATTCTGGCTAAGGGGTCATTTTTTACTGGTGTGTTTTGTTTCAGGGACAGTGGAACAAAGAGAAAAATAATTTGGGCCTCACCCATGGTTTAAATCAGAGCTTCATATGTCAAATATAAAAAGGAAAGAGTTCCTATGGCAACTGCTCTGCTGTGTGTGAGGCCTTACCAGCCATAGGGGAGTTGAAATTCTCGAGCCGCGGTGTGTGCTACAGAATAGGGGTATTAGAGAGAGAAATAGAGATTGCTTGCAAAGTCCCTGTGTTTTGTTAATAATATTGGCTATTTTTACTCTGGTGAAGTTATTATTTTACCAAAAAAAAAAAAAAAGAAAAAAGAAAAAGAAAAGAAAGGAAGGGAAAAGAAGGAGAATAAAGAAGGGGAGCAAAAAAGAAGAAGGGGGAAAAGGAAAAAGAATAAAAAAAGAAACGTTGTCCTAAGATATCATATTCCATGAACAGTTTCAAAAATAACTACCAGTTTGAAACTTCTTGTATCCTCCAATTTCCTTAGGGGAATTGTGGAAAACTGGAAAAAAAAAAAAAAAAGATAATCCTTTATGCGGATAATCCATGCCACCTTCTTTATCAAGATATCTTTAGAGAAACCCACTGAATGTGGAGTTCATTCAGATTAATACATTCTCCAGATGTCCTGATAGAAGGAATCAACTGTAACCAAAATAAATAAGTAAATAAAGATCGGGTTGTGTTGAGTTCTCGGTTGGCCTTTGCTCACTGTGAGCGAGTTCCCACACAATGAATTGAATTCCGTTCTAAGAAACCATTCTTAACGTTCTTCCTCTTCTCCATCAACGTCTCAGTCTGGGGATGGGAGATAGTATAATTCTGAGTAATCAGGCTCCTCTTGAAATCCTATTTTAGCAGAAAATTGGCTGAGTTCCTGGCCAAAAACAGAACACCTGCCAGAATGACTTGTCCCAAGGTAATGTAAGAAGCACAGATGTCATCAGTCACTGTTGACTTCACGATGTATTTCCACTACCCACAGTCTGGCCTTGTCTCTTCCATTTCTGCCTCCACCTCTCACACAACTACAAAAAAGCCCTTGATTTTAAAAAGCCAGTCCATTTTCAAAGCTAGGAAGGCAATGGAGAAGGGCAGGTCACTTGAGAATATGTTTCTTGTCCTTTCTTTCTTTAGAAACCAATAGTTTCTGTGTTTCATCTAGGAACCCTTCAAGATGGAAACACTTTCCACGCATAATCGTGATTGTCTTGTCTTAGAGGAACCACTTGAACACCAATTTATTGCTTTGCCCAGTTCCTATGCAGCATTGAAGCTGTGCCAAGCATGGCTCTTTTAAAGTTCGGACCGTGTGTCTTTATGTTGCTGACTGTCTGATTTTCTGCTAGATGGCCAGTCCTTTCTCGGTCCCTCCCTTCCTTCCAGCCTTCCTTTTTCATGGAAGCCCTTATTGTGGTGAAAAGACATGTATAAATTAGCAATAGTATAAAGGGAACATAATTGATATCTATATTTATATATTTATATTATATATAAATATATTATAAAATAGAAATATATATTTATATTATATATAAATATATTATATATATTATATATTACATTATTTATATATATACTTTTACTTTAAAAACATGTGTGTATATGTATATGCACTTTTACTTCAAAAACACTTTTACAAATACACTTAGAAAGAAATACACATAGAGGAACTCTGAGAACATATTCACTGACCCCACCCTACCCCAGAATGTGGTTCATATCACTTAGATTATGTATTTTTTTTTAAAGTAGGGAGATCGTTAAAATAGAGATAAAATCTGATATTCAGACAGGGATTCTATATGACATGTAAATTGTGAGACACTGCCACAAAAATAGGTTTTGGTAGGTGAGAATTACTGACCTGGAGTGAATTGCTGGTTGACTCTGGGTGAAGTAGAGATGATTTCCTAAAGGAAATCTTAGAATTCAAAATAATATGGAAACAGTAGGCTCGTTAAAAAAAAAAAATTAATTCTCATTTATTTTGAAAATGGTAAAATTAATATCATTAAGATCATAATGAGGAAATTTTACCCTGTTAACACACATTCTATTCTAGCTTTCAATGTATTTATCTTGGCAACCCAACGTACAGGATCTCGTCGGTACTCCCCCAGTGAGAACCTAGCTCGTTATTTCTACACTGCCAATTGATTTGCTCATCATTATCCTCCGGCATCATCTTTATTGTCATCATCCAGCTTATTCCTTTGTGCGGTTACTGGCCTTTGGAAAATGCCTTCAGGGCCTGACTTTTATATAGTTAGGATTTAATGCGATATTGCTGTGCTCATATTGTGTCCATAGTTTGATATAGAACAAATCTAAAAGCATTAATGGTCTGGGGGCCTTTGAACCCACAGAACAAATTAATCTAAATGGAACCCGATTAAGGAAAATTGAACTTTGCCTGCTCTTCTTCTTCAGGTGAAGCGAATTTCCGAAGATCCTCCTTGCAAATGCCCAAACAAGTTCTGTGTGGAGAGGCTCTCTCAAGGAAGATACCGAGTGGGAGAAAAGATCCTCTTCATTAGGGTAAAGTTTTACTTTTCACTTGATATCTTGTCCTTTCTGAGGCTATTCAGGACCTGAGTTGGGAATTACAGGGGACATGTGACCCATAACTAAGCAGGAGCTTTCCTGATGCTACATAGAGTTGGATTTGAAGATAGGAGGTATGAACATTTGTTAATATATTATACATAATTACTACTGAGGGCTAAATAAATAGAACTATCTTGCTCTTTTTATATACATACAAATACACACATCAACTAGATCATAGAGACCAAACACAATGAGAAAAGAAAAATCAAATTCCTTTTTTTGTTCACACATTTCATTTCAAAGGAACTTAACCCCCCCCCCCCACTCCCCAGACCCCACACCTCATAGGAAACAGAAATAGTCTCTTGCCCTGGTCTTCCATATCCCAAGTTTGGGACATGATCATCCTATTGGTCCTGGTAACTTTTCAAATGATTTGAACATGATTTTTTTCAAGATGTTTGGGTCATGAACCAGAATGAAAATGCAAACTCATTATGATGGCATGGTTAACTAGTGACTGTCATTTCTTACTGTTTTCTGGGTTAGAATAAAGAAGCATGGTTGGGTGCTAATGAATTTTCTGGTGGTCTTTGTCCATTTTACAATCATTTACAATCATTAATGTCCACTTCACTAATGAAAAATCAGACTAAATACCATGAGAAGTTTTAGGTTATTATTAGTGGCTCCAAGTAATGTCTCATGCTTTTTACTTGTGATCTTTTTTGGTGAATAATCAAGATAATTTCATCTCAAAATAAATTTGTGACATTTTCTAAGACCAAGATTCTTCTTTTCAAAATTAAAAAGGTGAAAATACAGCACTCAGCTATTCCTAGAAATTAATAACTATCCCTCCCCATATCTTTTAGTCATTTCCTAAAGAACGGGGGTTAGGATTCAAAGGAACTGCATTCTCTCATTTGAATAAGTTAAAATATCTTGCTGGTTAATCTGTTTTGTGGAACAAAATAAATGTGTGCGGCAAGTACCATCAATGAAAATTCTTAACAAAGCTCAAAATCAGTGATGACCCAGTATAAATTTTGTCAGTGTAAAGTTTTCTTAACTACAACTTTTGACTGAAAGTTATTCATAAGACAAATTTTTAAGGCTCTACAACATGTTATTTGAAGAAAACCTTGATCGTGATTAGCCTTTAAAAAAGTGTTCATCATTTCATTTTTTAATCCAACTTTAGGGTCATGTTTATTGATTTTTTTAAAAAATTCCAGGTAATAATTGCTATTTTGCATTGTAATGACGATGAGAAAAATATAATGATATATGATGATTAAGGGTTTGAGAAAAATCTGAAGAATGCCCTCATTAAGATAAACGGTTGCCCTAGTATTTGCTTATTGTTCTCTTG
The DNA here is from genome assembly GCF_022355385.1 of Mustela nigripes. Lineage (NCBI taxonomy): Eukaryota > Metazoa > Chordata > Mammalia > Carnivora > Mustelidae > Mustela > Mustela nigripes. Next base: position 29,872,542 of record NC_081557.1, on the reverse strand, counting down.
GTTTTTATTAGAAAAATAGCATTTGTGTTTATTTTTGCCAAACTGCCTTCTTTTGCTTTAGTACATTAAAAAATAATAATTTAGCATCTCTACAGATGTGCTTAAGTTTTACTAGGTTGACTTTTCTCAGGTCAACCTTTCTTGAGACTCAAGACTTCTTGAGAATGTTAGGCCCTAAAGCCTAGAATCAAAACCTAGGGCTTCATTTATCTACATAATTATTGCTTCCTATTTCAGAAGTGTTAACAAACACATGATTAATAAATTAGATACTTTTCCCTATAATGTAGCCTAATATATTTAAGTACAAATATGTATCACATATGTCTATTTGTGTCAGGTCTTCCATATTTAGTCAATGGTCAGAGAATTTGATATCCATATTTAGGAATATGATAAATTTACATCACATTGGACATTTAAGGTATTTTTTGATGTTCTGCTTTTCTATTCAGAAAATGGTTTCCTTTTGGTGAAATTCTTTTCATGTATTGTTTATAGAGTAAATGAGATTTGCTTTACTGAAAAAAATTTCATTGAGGTCCTGAGTGAGAGCATTTGAATTTAATATCAGTTCCCACAGAATACACATATTGCACACATTCTGTTTCATGTTGCACACATTCTGTTTCATGCTTCTGGTGTCACAAGGGAGCCTGCAAGAGAATTAACTGGAATATGGTTTTCCTGATTGGCCCAGCAAGTTATGGCATCACTCGGCCATGCCAGGTGCTGTAGAACAGTGTTGTGATTACCTGTACTAATCCCCTTCTCTTTTTACACTGTTCACAGGTAATTTACACTGGTTTTATTTTTACAACAGGTTTTACTTTATTTTTGATTTTAGTTTACTTTTATCATTATGTTCAATTACCAGCATGTAGTACCTCATTAGTTTTTGATGTCATATTCAATGATTCATTAATTGCATATAACAGATTTGACTTTGAAAGTGATCCATTTTTTTTTTCAAATCCTTTTGAAACAAAACTTGCTATCACTGCATAAATTGGAAACTAAAAGCATTTGTCAAAAAAGGAAAATATCCATTAACGTGTATTCATTGAAATTCTTATCCTTTGGCTTGCTAGGGGTCCATTCCCACCATGATGGAGTAAACTGATTTTTAAAAGGCCCCTCTCCTTGTCTCTGTTTTCCCTAGAGGACTTCACCACCCATTCTACCAAGTTTAGGAGCTGAAATGTCACACGAAGACCATATGCACCTTTCATTACATGTTATCTCCCTATTTCTTCTTCTAAACTGAATGGAAAAGCTAAAACAAAGTCTTATTGATGAGTATACATTTTTACTAGTACTTTTTGATTTGTGGCTTGGACTATAATTAATTGTCATTCTGCACTCATTCACTGTAAGGAACTGACAGTTATGACTCAAAAATACTTAGAGACCATAGTTTTCAAGGGATCTTATGGTTGTTGCTGCTAATATCTTTAGTTTGCTCTAAACACCTGGATTAAGTACTAAGTGCTTATAGTCAGAATCTCAAACATACTAGGGGAGTGATTGCCTTACTGTCTCTGCATTGCCGTCCTGTGTTTCTTATGCTTGCATTTTTAACATTGGCATATTTTAGAATTTGCCATATCTCTTTTTAGGCTACAAGGTGTGGCCATATTTACTACATAATATAAGTAGATGCGTTTCTGCATATTATTATATAAAACACACATACAGTGAAATATACATGGTACAGTACATTAGTGTTTATTATCCCCTAGTTTTCTGTCCATTCTGAGAGCAGCAGTGTTTTCATATGGCCGTAATGAACCTGTCCACACAAAGAACAATTTTGAGTCATTTAAGGCTTGTTAGGACTGTTAACTTAGCTCTTACTTAAAGATATCACAGTTACTAAAACACTAACTCAGAAAAAATCATCCCTTAGAAAGTCATAAGTATAAGATTTTCTTAATCTTAAAAGATTCTTTTATTTTTACTCTTCATCTACTCTTCTCCATATAAGCCAGAACTAACAAGTTAATTGTCAACTAGATTTCAAGGTTTGTTGACAACACCCAATCACTTTACTTACGTATGGTTTTAAAATTACTATGTATGTGAACACAACTTCTCCTTACACACTCAAAGAGATACAATAACAACAAATAAGAATGAAAAATACAAGAATGTTTGCAGATTACAAAGAAAGAGCCAGGAAGACATTTTCTGCAGCAGATATTTTTGCTAAGCATATGTCTTATCTCTTGGCTTCTAGAAACCAGTGTATGAATAGCTACTTTGCATTGCTGGCTATCTAATATTTATTTATATACACACATCTATATGCTTACGTGGGCTTGTTTATTTATATGTGCATGTCTCCATTTAATAGTAAGGGATTGTCTTTACCCAAATATAAAGAATCCTTTAGTACAAGGGAGAACCTCTGAGGTTTTTGATTGTGGCTTTTAGGCAAAGACGCTAATAATCCCCTGCAAAAGTCAGAATGTTCTTGTTTCTAACTTATCAAAAACAATTTGAAGCCAGATTTTTGCCCTACATCTTCCAGTGAGTGACGTGGTTTCTGAACTATCTGCTGGGCAAGCAAGCTAAGTGTAGCTAATATGTATCTGCGTAGTGAAGATACACATTTACTCTGCTCCAAGATATAAATATTTCAGTTGGTTTTCAGTGATTTTGAAATTGGACAAAGATGATAAATGCTCTTTGTTAATTTCTGTGGTAACAGATGTTTGGATCTTACCATTTAGCCATGATCTGTATCTTTGAAATATAAATAAATGAATCTGAGGCTTCAAGTTGTGATTTTGAGGGAAAAAGCGTGAATTTTCCATTGTCTTAGTTCTTACAGTTAGTTGGTTTCTACCCACACTTCAAGTATCAAGAAGTCAGGTGGCAATATAAATCTGTACAAACTTGTAGGAAAGGTTTTCAGAAATATGTCATAGATGCCATAAAAATATACTATTTAATTTCTCAATCTAAACTCAATGATGATAATGTTCTGTATAAATAATAAATAATTATTTAAAGTGATCTCTCTGAGGAGTGCCTGGCTGGCTCACTTGGCAGAGCATGTGACTCTAGACTTGGGGTCATGAGTTCAAGCCCCATGTTGGGTATAGAGCTTACTTTAAAAAAAAAGAAAGAAAAGGAAAAAAAAAAGAAAGAAAAATTACAGTAAAGAAAAAAAAAAAAAAAAAAGATCTCCCAGATAATCAGCATTTGCCTTATCTGGGAACTCAGTGGAATTGCAAATTCTTGGGTCTCACCTGAGATGGGTCCCAGACACCTCCATTTTAACAAGCCATTGAAGTAATTGTGCTGTGTGCTGAAGTTTGAAACCACTCATCTAAAAGATGGGAAGGAAGAGATTGTTGTAACACAGTACAATTAGAAATAATTTGCATGTCTGATCATGGAAAAATATAACCATTCAGATGCTAGAAATGATCATTTTGAAGACGTCTATGTATCACTGTGAGGAAATACTGAAGATATGATGTTAAGTAGAAAAATTAGATTTTTAAACGGTATTTACATATGAAATATGTCCCTGTGGAAATTATATATAATTATGATTAAGACTTGAATGGAACAGAAATAATTATTAAACAGTTTTTAATTTTTGAGGGCATAGAATTTTGAATGAACTAATTTTTGTTCTGCTTTTATTCCTAATGATGACATTAAAAATATGAACTCTTTAAAAGAAGCTAAGTCAGCAACATGATACAATTGCAGATTTGAAAAGAAATAAAGGAGGGGACGTCTAAAGAGTGTCAGATTAATCAGCTGACTGCTCCTTTTTCTGATCATTGTCTAAGCTTCCCACGTTCTGGAAAAGGGCAAGGAGGTTTATTGGAATCATGGTGTTATTTAGATTAGGGGGGACTTTGCATCTTGTAAACTTGTGGCCTATTGTCTCCTTGGATGAACACCTTTCCTTGAACCATGCTCAAGTGCAATGTTAGGGTAGTGACAAATTCTAGTTAAGTAAAAGACTATTCAGCAAATAGTGCCCAAATCAAGCACCACAGAAAGCCAGCTACCTCGCGATAGATCCCACTGGCTTTCTATCTCTTGTCAGGATGTCCTACTACCAGACATTAGAGCAACTCTGTTATGTGTGAAGATCCTGCCCCATGAATGTTCTATTCATTAGAGCCATTTACATCTACTTCATGCATTAAGAGAGATCAGTATGTCATGTTGGGCCATTTGCATGTCACTGAAAATTGAGCCATAAAGGAAAGAGATATCAATGGATTAAGGCTTTAATGACTAGGAGAGAGAAAACAGAGTATAAGGTTCACTGATGGGTCTGCAAAGAGAAGGGGCGTTATCCAGCTGTGTATATGTTTGCTAGTGCTACGCCAAAAGACTTTGAACACCCAAGGAAAGGTGTTCAGAGATATTATCTGTAAAGAACGGTTATCAAGATAAAGAGTTTAAACAGGTGTCTTTAAGAACTCTTGTTATTGAGTGGACTCTATTAGCCTCTGTATGAGCACATGGTAGATCTCATTTTAACCTCTCATCCTGGTGTGGTAGATACTGTTGCTGTTCCCACTTTACAGATGAGGAAGCTGAAACATGGAGGTGGAATAACTTCCCAAAGTGATAAGCTAATGAGCAGCTGAAGTGGCATTCACAGGCCTAACTCCCACTCAATGCTATGGACCACAAAGCAATATTGATTTCTTTATTGGAGATTATCTGAGATTTCTTGGACGGTTGAATATGTTCATGTGATCTACTAACTCCTAGAGTGAGATGTACTATGTAGCATTTTCTTGATGTATGTGACCATAGAAATGTTCCCTCTCCTGGCTTCCCCACTCCCACTCCCCCCCCCCCCCCCCCCCCGAGCATCATCCTGGGCTAGGAGGCCATGAAAACATACTTTGGGAAAAATATTATCAATTGAAGCAAGTGAAAAAAGTAACATAGAACTATATTGAAAGTTTTCTACCTTTTGCCAGAGTTAAAACCCATCTATCTTAAAGTACTGCTAAGAATTATTGAATTTGTAGTCATTTTTACCTTCAAGTTCCATTTGGAAACTATGATTCAAGAAAATGACTGGAAAATCCTTAAAAGGAAAAACACCTAAAATGTAAGAAGTATCATTCCTAACATGCCTTTCAGTGGGGATCTTTCTATACATTGTTTCTCTGGATTCTCTCCATCTCACAGCTGGTTTTGAAATTACTTTTATCTTTCTGTTACAAATGAAAATACAAAGTCTTAGAGGGTTTAAGGTTTCAAGGAAGCAGTTGATGAACAAACTGAAGTCCCAACTGCCAGACACTCCACTCCACGCTGCCTCCCTGGGGCATGTCCATTGAATGCAAATATGTTATTCACAAGGCTAGGTCTCTAAGAAGGACATGCACCTTTCACAATATATTTAAGTCTCAGCTACACAGGAGTGTATTCCTTTTATCATTTTTACTTTAAATATACTCCAAATGCAGATGTCATTACAATTGCATAATCAATAGTGCCTGCAATAAAGAAAAGAATATAAGGTGTTTGCCTGACTGTATTACAATAGTGATAAAATTATAACAGTATAACAGTATTTATTAGGATGAGATGTTTACTTGTATGCCAGATGCTATCCAAAAGGCTTTATATGTTTAATAGGCAAAACTAAGCAGAATTTTCTATAAGATATATTATCTGTCCTGATATCTTTTTCATAGAAATCAGAATTTAATTCTTCTGTTACCAGTAGAGTCTTGTGGAATCTTTTTGCTAATTGTAGATATTTTTTTAAGTGGGTTAATACTATTTCAAGACCTCTTTATATCAGACCTTCACAGTTAGATAAAATCTTCATCTGAGGTTCCATGTTAACACGCTAATGGTTCAAGATATTTCACCACTCCCTACCCCACACTTTGAGAAATGTGACTACTTAAGGAGCCTAAAGAAAAGACAATGAATAATTTAGTTGGAAGTCAGCAAAGGAATTTGAAATCTTACAGAGTCACCTTCTTTCTACTACGTTTGAATTAGATCATCTCCGATCAATGGAAAGGTCAAACACCTTGTTACTGATTCTTTATAATTTCTTATTTACCATATAAATTCTTCAGGTTTATACCTGTGTGGTAAAGATCAATTCTCTGTAACAAACCAAGCAAGAGAGGCACACAAGCTTGGTTGCCATAGCAACCCAACCTGGCCGTGTCTTCTGGGACTGGCTGTAAGGGAAGGTCCAATGATAGGGAGTGATACTACTTTCTTTTCTGCTCTTACAACACATTGATTTACTGTGAGTAAAAAGTAGCATAGTTCAATTGCATACCTTTCCTGGTAATGAAAAATGACCTGTCATATAAAAATGCAAAGGAGTTTCAAACAAGTAGCAGGGAAAATAAAACTTTCATTTATCATTGTGGAAACAGCCGTTAATCAGCAGCTGGATGTTAAAATTCATTTTGTGAGTGACATGATTCTAAACATTTTATCTAATTTAAAAATTTATGTGAGCGGTGATTATGATTTCAAAGCTATTTCATAGCTTATATTTCTTTTCTATGAAAAACTATGGCCATGTTTGCCTCTAATGTATGTAAAATCTTAGGCAGCATTTAGCGTTCTAATCCATGGTGAGAGAAGGGAGGCTGTTATTAGAACCCAAATTGGATCCCTTTCTTTGCCCAACTGCCCCCAAACTGAACACTAATTCAGGAAAAGCAAGCAATGACATTTAAAATGTATTCAAACACTTTAATTTCAGATTTTAAATTCTTTTGGGGGGGGGACTATTTTGCTCCATTAAAGACACTTTCATTGGTTTGTAATTTATTCATGTGCAATGAGGCTGAGTGAATAACAGGGATATAATTTACACTTTGGTAGCACATCTCTCAAAGGACTTTGCAAATGGTAATAAGTCCTCTTCACCTCTTTTTTTCTTGGGAAAGGCAAAGATCTTGGTTGAATGCAAAATAAATAGTGATTAATCATTACTGTAAAAAAAATTTACCTGATGGAGATCTCTCTTTCTGAGATTTATCTCTTGAATTTGAAAATCTTTAAACATGGAGAAATTCAAACTTGACTTTGCCCAAGATTGCACCCAATACACCATTGGACACCACTTTTGAAAGCAAGAAAAAAAAAAAGTGATCTGGTATGTTACAAGAATGAAAAGATTAGTTAATATATTGAGATAGTTCTCTGTGTTCTTATTGGAGAATTCACTATTCCCTTCATTGAAATGTTAAAAGGTAGATCAAGTGTGAAAGAACAATAAATAAATGAAGACTTAGAACCAAAGATCCCTTTCCCATGAGAATTTGTCACTATTGGCCACTTAGCATTGAGAAGGTTTTTAAAAATTTCATGTATTTTTCAGCTGACATGATAAGCATTTTTATTCATCTCCAATGGGATTTACCATGGATTTACCATTTATTCATCTCCAATGGGATTTACCATGCCTTTAAGTTGTACAATACATGTGTGACTCTATTTCACCTTGAATCATTTTCTTTTGCCATTGCACTGCAGCTAAATAAATAGACACCACTACCGAACTGGCCACAAATCAAAATTATTTAAACTTACAGAAGCATTGGAAAATTAAGCGGCTTCATTGAAGAGAAGCCTAGATCCTGTGATCTGCATTTCCAATTTCTGTATTGCTATAGCCTTCCTGCCATTAAGATAAATTTGCCTGTGTGTATGTCTTATATAGTAATATGTGTGTGTATATGTGTATATACTCACACATCTCTGTATATGTAATGAAAAGGCACAATATTGATATTGAATATCAATATAGATATTGAATATCAATATTGAATATTGAATATCAATATTCAGTGATTTGGCATTTTGATTGTTATAAAGTTCTCACATTGATTTTTTGTGTGTGTGTGTGTGCCTAATATCTCCAGTTAAGGGTTTTGTGAAAAAAAGGTAAACGTTTTATTTTGTCTATATTTCTTTACATATACTATTTACCACTCACTAAATGCTTGCTGTGTGTCAGTTGCTTTTCTAAGCACTTGCCTTGAATTCTTTTATTTAGCCCTCACAACTGTTTGAGATAGGCACTATGATTATCTTTGCCTTAACAGTAAGGAAACCAAGCATGTGTGAGCAAATTACTTCTCAAAAGTCACAAAGCTCTAATAGTCAAACTTTCTTTGAATTCAATAGATCTGATTTGAAGGCCCATGGTTTTAACTCTACATTATTCATTCTATTTCAGACCACCTAGTCTTTTGGCAAGTCATATTGTGAGTATTGCTGCTCAGCTTTTCAGCATCCATTGTTAAGTGACTCACACTTCATGTACAGCTCCTAATTTGCTTAGACTTTTGTGGGTGGGCTCTGAAAAATGGAATTGAATAGCTAACCCCTGTTGCAGTGTACCCAGTGAAGAGTACCCAGGAAGCAAAGAGTCTTATAAGTCAATAACACCCCCTAAAAAGAAAAATCAGAAAAACTAGCCAGAATGGATTTCACACTGTTCAACATATTCATTGATTTTCTTTTCAATATATTGACCAGATTTGAAAAGTCTTCTGAAGCCAAAGTTTATTATGGGAATGAGGATACTAAGGGGTATTTTCAATTTACTGCAATTATTTATTTCCATATTTTCATTTACAATTTGCTTTTATGCAGCTAAAATTAAGACCCTTTAACCTGATTATGTATGAAAGGATTTCCTATACATGCTATGGTGGAGTAGGGAGGTGAAATTGTCTTTTGTACATTTTTATATTTTTATTAAAGGGTCTACAGTAAACTTAAGAGGAAGTACAATCTGAACATTTTTGGCATAGCAAATGATGTTTTTGAAAGCAACTTCCCTAAAAATGGATGCCAAGTGATTTTTAAATAACATCTGTCCCTAACTTTTTATCCAGGTACTTCATGGTGGTAGAGTGTATCATCTTAGTTTTGTATGATTTGTGAAGTACATTCACCTACACATCATCTCATTTTATTTTCATTACTTTGTGAGAGAAATCAGTATGATTGTTAATTTTTATATCTCTCTGATGAGGGGGAAATTGTAGATAAGAGAGATTTAACAACTTTCCCAAGGTAATCCAGCTAGCAAGTGGTTGATCTAGGATTAAATAATATCATATTTTTATATATTACATTTTGTATATTTTAAGTTCCATACAATAAAATGTTTTGCGAAAGGGAAAGGAATGAAACTGTTTCGTTATACACAATGTGTCATGTTTGAATCACTGATGAGTCTTCTAGAAGCCAAAGAACAAACCAACGTACTATCTATCATTGTAAATTGTACATAATTTGTGGTGCCTGGCTGGCTCAGTCAGTCAGTAGAGCATGGAACTCTTAATCCCAGTGTCATAAATTCAAGCTTCATGTTAGGCATGGAGCCTAATAAAAACAAAATACATATATACATACATACATACATACATACATACATACCTAAAACACAAATATCCCATGGGTTCAAGTGACATAAATGGTTTGTAGCAAGGTTCATAAGAGACACTTTGCAAATGCGGCCATCTTGAGTTTGGACTGAATGTAGTCAAGATGGTGGAAGTTTTTTATTGCAACATTGACTATAATAAATTAGGAGTCATTTATTTAGTGTTATCTTTTTCATAAAATCAAGTGGTTAACTGTCTGCATGACTCAGTCATTTTAGATTGCCTTGCATTTCTCCTCTAAACTTGGCATTTTTGAATTTCAGTTTTTCAGTAAAAACATAAACTTTCAGTCCTAGACCCAGCAGGTGCCATTATCACCTAACTGCCAAGACTTTCATTGCAAGAACCTTACTCGTTCAGATTTTAGTTCACCGGAATGGTGTGTTCCCATTTTATTAGTATTAACATTTTCATTTGAAGCTGGGTTGTGTGTGGTTTTAGAATATATTCTGCCAATTCCTGCCATCTTGTTAGAAGCATACTAAGATCGTGAGGAAATCTTTGTGTAGGTTTAGGAGGAACAAGGTATAAGAATTTGATTTTAATATTGGTCTTAGGATATATACTCAATTTGCTTTATAGCAATAATCCTGATGTTACCAAAAAAATCCAAATCCTGGTGAGTTATTTACCAATATTTTCCCTGTTTCCCTAAAAGAACACCAGCAAGAAGTCATTACTTAATGACATTAGTCTTCTAGTTGTAGCTTTCTTTTACATTGTCATTTCTTCTACACACTTTCTTATCTTACCAACTTCTAACCACCCCCACACTACACTCATATTGTTCTTCTAATGCTCTTGGCTACTATAAAGAAAGGCCTACATTTTACCCCAGAGTTCTTATAATCTACTTTGTGTTATAGAAAAATTTTAGGTTACTATAAACTCCATGGGAAAAAATTATAATTACTTGAGATAGCTCCTTTTAAAGGAGTTTTTCTTCTCTTTTTAAACCAACCCATCCAATGTTAGATCTATTGTTTCCCTTGGTTAACAGTCTCTTTTGTTCTAAACATGTCATTTGTCATATATATTTTTTTTAATCCAGCCTCAGAGAATCTGTGAGGCAGAGATAATTAAGTAGTATGTCTGAAGCCTCATTTGAAGGCATGTGAAGGGCAGGGATGATTTCAAATCTCTCTTTCAACTTTGGCATTAGGCATAAGATCTTCAAGAGTCACAGTCTAAAATGTCAACACCCAGACAAATAGTTACCCATTGATTTGTCATCATTCACCAGTGTGTTAGCCATGATTACGTTATTCAGTCCGGGACTTTGTTTTTAAATAATCATGATGTTTTGAAGTCCTGGGTTGACAGAAAAATGACGGAAACTTATATGACACACAGAACCTTACGAGAATTGTTAATATCTTGTTGCCTGCCAACTTGATAGGACTAAGGTGGGCTTCAGCTTTGCACAGAGAGGCACTTTAAACTGCAAAGTATATGTCAACAAATTCCTTTTTCATCATGATGTCCACAAAATGCCTTTCTACCCCCTCTCTATCTGCAGTCAACGTGACAAAGAATTAGAAGTGTTCTCGGAAGCAAAAAGAGGAATGTCTCTCAAAATTAACCTTGAAAATCTTATCTGTCGCCTGTATTAACTCAATATCTTAAAACAAAAAGAAATTTCCCAGTGAGGACTGAAAGAACTCCAGAGAAACTTGAATTTTAATTGACATCTTGGCACCAAAGATTGACTAGGATCTTCCTTCATGTACAGCATCCTTAGATCTGATCGATAACACACTCATATATATCAACTAGAGGAAAGGTAAGGTTGGAATATTCTCTACATAGAATAGTTTCCCCTTTGAATAATAAAAAAATTACAGCCATGATAATATCCAATCATGGGAAGGGAAACAAATATTTCCCAAGAATGACTTAACTTTGGAACTCTGATGCTTAGGCAGAGAATCTGGATACATCCTTCAATTCTGATTAAATAATTTTCAATAAATGACTTTTCAGGTAAACTAGGTGTCTCCTTGTGAGTCTGTGAACATTGTGAGATTAGAATTCTACATACATTTTAAACTACAACAGAAGGAAGTGTAGCATAGCTTGTGTGTCATACAATTTTCTGAGCGTGAACAAAATGGTAGTGCCTTGATAGTAAAAGCAAGTGCCTTGGTAATAAAAGCAAGAGGTCCAAATGAATAAGGAGAATGGGCACCAGTGAAGTCAAAACAAGATGGCAGGATTTTCCCCTAAAATAGGAAGTTTCATGCGGAAAATAAACATTTCATTTACTTAATTTTCTCTCGTATTTCATTAGATCTTTCCTAGAGTGTATATGCTTTTCTGATGGAATCGAGACACAGACTTAATGTCTGCTTCTCCGGCAAAATTACCTTGCATGTATCACATGATTTTAACAAGCGCTCTGAGCAAGGAGCAGAAGACCGAACGTCTCCAGGAAATATATCGCTCCAGCATGTGTGTTTTAAAATGACAATGGCCAGCACAGTCTACAATTCCCAGACTGTGTACGCTTCCGTTATCACTGACAGTGGATTATTAGGCAAGAAGACTTCCCTTCACTCTAGGATCCAGGGCAGTAGAGGAACCCTTCTTACTGCAGCTTGAGAACAAAGGTTTTCGCTAATCCTGTCACAAAAGATCCCAGTTTGCATTTTCAGGTGATGTTCCTGTGCTTCTCTGCAATGGAGACGAAGAGCATTTTATGAACTTTGTATCTTCTTGTTTCAGTAGGGTCTTCATGGTTGTTACTATGTCTCCACAGCCAAAGCAAAGCAGACATTTAAGGTAATTACTTAGATAAGTAAGGGGGAAACCTCACCACTTTGCTTTCACTGTGGAGCCTGGGCCTCGATTAAATGAGGGTAGTTGGGCATCCGTGCGTGAATATTGTACCTGCTTTCAAATTTCCAGTAAGGTCTTAAAATGTTGTTTCTTCTTTGGTTTTCCCATAATACTTTGTAAAAATAGCAACGTGGGGCTTACTGCGCATGGGTCACAGACAGTAACCCAGTGATTTCTGTCTTTTCTTAGTATAATTTCCACGCTCCAGTGTGTTCCTTCCTGAGCTGATTATTAGAATTATTTGAAAGTATAAACCTGGATTTGGCTTCTATCTCCCGTATCAGCTTCATCTTTGCTTTAAAATATTTAAAAGAAGGTACTTGTGGGATAAAAATGAAACACAATATCACTTCATTATATTTCTATACTATTCACTTTGCACAAATTGCCCTTTGTGGTTTAACACATGGAACCTTGAGGGCCCCTGCCAGATTTTGTCTTCTGACACCACACCTAACCTCCCCGTGTATTAGCAGTGCTTTAACAAACACATGTGATTTACCACTTTAGTACAATAAAAGTTAAAGAGGTGGGGAATGGAATAGGGTGTGAATTTAATGCCATGAGGTTGCCAGTGTAAACAGAAATGTTGGCTCATTTTTTAGTTTTCAAATATCAACAATTATGATCTAGAAAAAAACCAGCTTATTCAAGTAACTCATCTATTCCACATAACCATAAAATGATTATTAGAAATGCCCCATTTTGTAAACTCAGCTTTATACCCGATGACCATATCTTGAAGCTAATTATGAGAATTAGTCTAGATTTCTAAATATACTTAGATTGTTAAATACATTTCTTTATCCATAATTTGTCCCGTGATTCATTTACCAAATATATGAAGGTGCTCTCTGATCTGACAACTACCAGAAATCCTGAGGATGCCCTTGCTCTGTAAGCTCTGTTTCATTGTAAGGATCATATTTTACAATGTAAATAATGGTCATATACTGCTAATAATTCTGACAATGAAACAGAATTTAATTTGTTACCCATACTGATAATTGACAAGAGACAGAGATGCGTTCCCGTAGTCACTTCTTTTTTTTTTTTTTTTAAGATTTTATTTATTTATTTGACAGAGATCACAAGTAGGCAGACAGGCAGGCAAAGAGAGAGAGAGAGAGAGAGGAGGAAGCAGGCTCCCTGCTGAGCAGAGAGCTGAATGTGGGGCTCGATCCCAGGACCCTGGGATCACGACCCAAGCTGAAGGCAGAGGCTTTAACCCACTGAGCCATCCAGGTGTCCCCCGTAAAGTCACTTCTAAGGTCTTCTCAATTAACTTGGGAAAGTTGCAGAACATCAGAGTGTGGGACCCAGTTGGGGGTCCGAAACACTGGGTGGAACTTTTCTTGGACCTGTTGGAAGACGTTGAGTAGGGACCTTGTGAGGCAAGTTATTACTAAGTGAAGGTGAAATCTAAATCAGGTGCGCTAATCTGGCTGTGACAGCCTTGACTCCCATCTATTATTACCAAAGACGACTGAACCACTCTTGCTGTCTGGGTGCAGTTTTCCCTTGTCACTATTCAGATGTCACTTGGTTAAAGAAGAAGACATTGTCTTGCAGGTTTTCTTTGTTTGAAGAATATGAGTGACTATGTTTCTTTTACTACTTAAATCGTTGCACCTCTCCATGCTTCCCTGAAAATTAAATAGTTAAAAAAAAATCCGTGATGCCTCCTGAGATCACTCTAACTTCAAAGATTTTTAAAGGAGCATATAGATTGCGCTAGAAAGTCAAGAACCTGATTACCTGCCAGTTCACACCATGATTCTTCATAACTTAAGGGTGAGTCTCTATAGAAAATCTTTGAAGTTAGTGTGATCTCAGAAGGCACTGTACATTTTATAGGGGAGTTTTGTATTGAGGCTGGCATGCCAGTTCTTTGGGGACAAATTCACATCTCCCTTTGGGGAGGCTAAAACCTGTGCAGAATTCTCTTCTTGATTTTCTCTGCCTTCCCGTCTTTCCCCAGAGAAGATGCAAAAAGGAAAGGAGTATAATTTGCCAAGTTTTTTAAGGTGACATCCCTATCCTGGTTCCCTTGTTCTTTGTAGTACAGACATAGGATGACAACACTGGCATTGTCCTCATTGGAGTGAAAGGAGTTAAAATCAATATCTAGACTTGCTTCCTGGAGGCATTTCTCAGAAATCCTATAACGCCCAAAGAAAGTGTTTGGAGCTAAACTTTATCATTTGGTAAGCATGGTTCTTCCAGGAGTTATTTCTTCTTTGACTCTTGAACCCAGGAGGTTCTGGGAGAGTACTAAGAGCTTTCTAGACAGTGCCACACAGGATTTAGGAAGTTTTGTTCCACCTTGGACCCAAGGTGGCTGCCATCCCTGAGGCTAACAGAGGCCAATCCCCTAATTCTTCCTCCTCCTGGAGGCTGTAATCTGCCTCTTGTGGTTCCACTTTGCTTTCACACTGTTCCCTGGAGGAAGCTCAAGCTGTGGGCTTTCTGACTCCTGCAGGGGAGGCTGTCAGGCTATGTTCTTTCTTGAGTCTCATTAGCCAACTCAGTACCCATTTCCAGTTTTCCCTACCTCGTTTCAAACACCTTTCCACAGGTGGAACATACATTCTAATCCTCTTCCCTCTTAATATCCACGGCTGTACCTCAATCCTATCTCTCCAATTTAGACCTCCTTCAAATCTGGCCCTGTCTGTATAGGCCTAAAATTGGCCACCCACCTTGGGACTTATTCCGTTTGAACTATTGTTCTCTCTCAAGCAAGATTATATTTTCTGCCTGCTGTCATCAGCACTTACGACATCAATTCTTTTTATTCCCAAAATGTCACTTGCCACCGCAGGTTATAAAAAAGATGGCAGACATCATTTTAACCATTTAGATTACAGCACTTTCCACACAACCAGAGGCTAGCCCAGGAGGTGTGGAGGCACTTAAAAGAACTCCACCCAGTGTTTGCAGTCTGGACATTCCTCGTTAAATACATCGAAGTTCCGTTTTCATTTTTTGCTCACTTTCATATTCAGTGGTCTTCGAACCAATTTGCTTTGTAACCAGTATCTCTCTAGAATAACCCAGTGTGTTCTCATATTGCCAAGTTTTGAGGCTACCACAAGGAGCTTATCTTCATCCATGTTCTCTCCCTGACTTCTTTAATGTGAAAGATTTCAAAACAAGAGTTATGTCTTGGATTAAAATATATTTCGTGTGCCATTTTGAACAGTACACTGCTACCATATTTTAGAAGACCAATTTCTGGACTGTTGATTTGTTTGGTAGCAAAGCATTTGAAAATTTATCTAAGAGACTCAGTTGAATTGCTTTGGAACAGTGCTTCAAGCAGAACTTGTACCTTGACTTTAAGAATTTAGAGCATGTTGGGGGTGACATCAAAATAAGTTAGAAATCTACTTTTCATTAATCTTTCATTTGATATGTTTCTTGGGGTTAGATTTGGAGTTGGAGTTCCCAATAGAGCGTTACCTATCTTGGAGTTTTTCTGTTAACCTGGACTTCGGGAATCCAGAAAGGCTACCAGGGGAAAGAGAAATCTGCGATGAGAGTCAGAGTACAACTGATGTTGGCGAACAAGAGTAGAAGGGAAAGTGTTTCAAGCAGAATCAGAAAGGGAAGAGCATGCACAAAGGCTCAGAAGCACTGGAGGGAAGAGAAAGGGACAAAAAGAGGAAGAATGAGACATTATCAGAATTCCTAGAAGCACTGCCTTCAGACCGGAAGACAAGGGGAGGAGAGAGTGAAGAGGGCCATGTAGGCAAGGGGAGAGTTGGGGTAGGCACACACCCAAAACCATCTCATGAAGACCCTCCTGTGTTATGAGAGCTTTGGCTTTCTCCTGAAGGCAGTGCAAAGGTGTGAAGCACTTTTCAGTGGGGAGAGATAGGAATAGACTACATTGCAAATCACGCAGGCTCTAGTGCAGAGGTGGAATAGAAAGGGTGTAACACTGGACCAACACCCTCCAACCATGTTGGCTTGGGAAGTGGGCTGGTCATGACTCTGGCAGCTCAGCCTGGAGACCTATCTGATAAAAACCTGAAATATAATGCACATTATGGTATACTGGGTGGGGCTATCTTAGTATATAGGTTACTCAGAATTGAAACACTGTCCCTTAAACAAAATATCTAAAAAGCAGCACATTGATTTTGGCTGGGTTTCAGTAGGTCAGAATTTCTGCTTGTTAATAATTTTTTAAGTTTTAAGTTAGTATTATTTCTTTGGTGAGAATTTTACATAGAATAAAATTGTAAGTTACTTGTAGAAACTAAAAGAGAATGACAGGAAATGGTGTTTTTAGATCTTACAACTGTGATGTTTAATTTTCTTTTCCTTCCTTTTTTTTTTTTTTTTTTTTAACCTCTGGGTAATATCAATTGACAGGAGTCAAGTAAATTCATAAAAAAGGCACAGGTTGGTGTTCCTATCAACAAGCTTTTAGAAATCTGTTACCCTAAGCTCTTATTTTCCAGATGTTACCTAGTTTCTCAGTCCAGGTCTGCCTGCTGATTTAGTGTGTATTTCATTTAGCAGAGCAGGGCTATTAAAAAAAAAAAAAAAAATACAGTGCTCTGCCCCCAGTAAGCCCAGAAGTGAGACCAAGTCCTTTTCAATGAAAACTATTCCTTGGGCCAAGAATCATCCCCAGAGTATTCTTTGGCCATTTACAAATTTCTTTACATGAGTTCATTATGTTTATGCCCAGAAAGCAGTGATTCCAGATGTGGGATCAAGTTCAGAGCTCTTAGAGGTACATGTTAATGCAACTTATCCTCTCTGGTTAAGTCTGTGAGTGGTCAGCAACAGATATGAAGCACCTACTATGTCCCAGATACAAATTTCCTGGTTAGAACAGTGAACAAAACTGTCTCCCTTCACATTCTGCTGTGGGGAGACAGACTATAAGCAGGTAGGACAAGGGTCAGATAGTAAAAAGCCATATATAAGTATCTTAGGTTTTGGGGGGTCCTACAGTTTCTGTCACAACTACTCAACTCTATTGTTTTAGCACAAACGCCATTTAAGACAATGCAAAATGAATTAAGCATGGCTGTATTCCGATAAAACTTTATTTATAAAAGTAACATGAGTGCTAGATTTGTCCTATGGGCCCTATTTTGCCGGCCCCTACATAGATCGATAAATAAGTGGGCTGTTCTCATGTACTAATAAGAAATAAGACAGAACAGGATAATATAGAAGAGAGGGACTGGATGTGGCTATTTTGACATCAGTGGTTCTTTGTGACTGGAAGAAATCAGTATCCAAATGATCAAAGAGCAAGTTGACGGTGTCATCTGTCTTTCTCTTAAAGTATATATAAACCTATTCAAGTGAAGTGGCAGATCATAAAGGTATAGAAGGTCGAGACTGTATAGATTAGCTAGACACACACAGGGACCTAATAATAGTTGTACTCTTGCTCAAGAGAATTTCAGATATCTTCCCATAATGCCCCAGTCATCACCAATTTGTATTGTCTCTGAATTTCCATGGCATATATTGAATGATGGTACTAACTAAACACCAAGAAAATACAACATTGGCCAGTATGTCTTTTGTGGATGTTGCCTTTTGCTGCTCTGAAGTGTATGAACCCTGCTTTATACTAGTTTCTATCTTAAGTGCCTAGTTGGTGTCCTTATGTCATTGGCACATGATGAACCATTAGGTTATCATATCATGAGGTTCGAAAAAGCTAAAAAGGAATACAGCTAGGTATTCCAACAACAAGGGGCCCCACTTGATAATTTGCTTTCACAATGTGTCAATGATGGTAAGACATTAATTAAAGAAGAAGGAGGGACCTAACTTTGAATCTCAAGTGGTCTCTCTGATAAGGTCTGTAGGATTTATCATTTTCTGTGCAGTTATTGTTAAATTCTGAGCCATACCACAAATCAGAGAGTACAAGTTTATCAATAAGACTATTGACAGTTAAAGCATGTGGAGTAATCTGTCAGACAAAAGATATAAGGAGTTGAATCGAATTTATGGCTCATAACTCAAAAGATACAGTTGGGAAGGGATCCAAGAATTAATAACACAAATAAAATTTAAAAAGAAAAAATAAAGGTTGCCATAAGACAGGGTATGATTTCAACTACAGATCCAGCCATTCATTTGACAAAAATTTGCTGAGCACCAACAATGAGCTGGACACTATTCCAGGCACTGAAAAATTTAGAGACAGGTGGATCCACGTGCGTGGGATTTATCTGGAAAGCCTTCAAAGAGAAAGTGGAAATTCACCAGTGTTTTGAGAAAGGAATGAAATCTGGGTGGGGGAGAGCAATTTTGGAGGACAATAGGATCAGCGTGGTGTAAGAACAGGAGGAATTCAGGAGATGTTTAAACAGTGAAAAGGCCAGGTTAGCTGGAGCTCACACATGAGCGTTTAAGTAGGGAATAAGGTGATAAAGGCACAATGGGGGCAACTGTGGAGGGCCTTGAAAACAAAGTAAAAAACTGTTCTTTTTGACATTAGACAGCAACTGAAGGTGTTGATCAAGAGCATGATAAAATTGAAATGTAAGGCAATTAATTTGGGAGAGGTTTATATACAGAATTATTGATTGCCGCAGGAAGAAACTCAAGGCAAATGCAACTAAGTAAGAGGTTACTCATAGGATACGAACATCGATTAAAACGGTGACAGAAAGAATGGAAAAAGAAAAATGTGACTAGTATTTGAGGGTGGGCTTCATTGGATGTTAATAGAACAGAAGAAAGAGGCAAAGAAGAAACTAGATTTTTGAAATGGTGATTTTCCTTTTTTTTTTTTCAAGATTTTATTTATTTATTTGACACAGAGAGAGATCACAAGTAGGCAGAGAGGCAGGCAGAGAGAGAGGGGAAAGCAGGCTCCCTGCTGAGCAGAGAGCCCAATGCGATTCCGGGCTAGATCCCAGGATGCTGGGATCATGACCTACGCCGAAGGCAGAGGCTTAACCCACTGAGCCACCCAGGCGCCCCGAAATGGTGATTTTCTTATAGGAAGTTACCTCCCCCACCCCCCAAAAAAAATCATAAAAAGAAATACAGTTTTCAAGAGTCTCTGAGGTCAGTGTGATTCTGCCATCAACTTGCTGCATAACTTTGGCCAAATTTTTAAAAATCTCTGTAAGCCATCCGTCATGTGAATTATAATAGTACTCGTTTCAAAGAACTGAGGGTTCTTCATTTATTTAGTGGGTATTACATAAATCATCTTCTAGCTTCTGAGAGGGGAGTGGTGAGTAGGACACAGTCCCTCACTGCCCTTGAGGAGAATGCTCTGTAGTAGAGACAGATTATCTTCAAGTAAGCAAATACACAAGGTCATTGGGGGTTCTGGTCAATGTCAAAGGAAACATTTTATGCAGCAGAGAATAATGGGATTTAGGAGGAGTGACTTAGGTAAAGCTCTGAAGGATGGCCTCTTCAAGGAGGTGATCTTTGAATTAAGACCTAGACCAGGAGAAGGAGTCCGACTTGAGAAAAACAGGGAAGGAATGACAGGGAGATCAAGTACAAAGCTCAGTGTATTTGAGGAGAAATGTAGCAGATTTATTTATTTATTTATTTATTTATTACCTTATATTTGAACAGTTCTGGAAAATGAGACCAATTAAAGCATGCATCCCTACAGTCCTAGTGGTGGGTTGTCAGTCCGTGGGCGGAAATCGCAGCAGAGGCAAAGGGAACACCTGCCCTCTAGTGTCCTCCCCGGGTTATTTAATCCTTTTTATAGCATTTTCCCAGCTCAGTGCAGCAGGGGTTGTTGAAAGAGGTTATGCATTCACTGGTTCAGTGGAAGGCATTAATGTATGTAGGAAACAAAGGGAAAAAAATCTGAGAAGCCAGCTTCTGTCAAAGAGCAGATTTATATTTATTTCTTTATATTTGCAAATGAGAAGGCTTGGAGACAGAGGGGAACAAGAATTGTTCTGTTGAGAGAGATGACTTGCATATTTTGGTCTGGTCTATTCATTCTTATATAAACTAGGGCAAAACAATGGTCCCATTAAGCGTTGTCTTATCTCCCTTCAGTATTTTTCCTTTTGGGGAGGGGGAACGAGAATCTGGGACTACTTTGATTCTCTGGTGTAGGTGTAAATTCTAACTCCTCACCCACGAGAAAATTTCTGAAAAAATGGGCCCTGGAATTTTCTTCCTGATGCACTCTTGTCCTCTTTCTCATTTTTTGGTCCATCCCCCTATCTTAGAAAGTGATGGGGAGATGATGGAGAATAAAGTGGAAAGTTCTGCACCCTGACTTCCTCTAACCTTACCTCTGGTGTCTTTCTTGTTCTGTTCTAACCACTGGACTTCTCTTCTTTCAACACATGTGTTGTTTCCTCAAAGGTCTTTGGAAATATTGTTCTTTTTTCTGAAATGCACCTCCACTCTCTGCCCATTGCCTAACATCTCATTGTTAAGTCATTATTCCATAATGTCCTGCCGTCCAACAAAACTTCCTTCCTCCCCATGTTTGGCCCCTGATCATTCAGTTTCTATGTTAAGGTGCACTGGTCCCAAGCACCCTATAGGGACTGGAGGGGTACATCTCATGTTGTGCCCACTGATTTCTCTCAGTACATCAGACTCCCAGTACTTGGTCTTGCATGTGAGAGTTACCTAATATTTTCAACTGTATTGCCCTGAAATAAAGAGATATTGTCAAGACATAATGCAGAATTCTTGAAACTTGAGGGACTCTGAAAACGAAGATGTGGAAAAGTAATTTCATTGGTTGGCTGTGATAGACACAAACACAACATGGGCAGCTTAAAGAAGGTAGATGTGTATTTCTCTACTGTCAAAGTCCAGGGCTGCTCGGATGACTCTGTTCTTCCAAGTCCTCAGGCACTCAGGGTTTCTCAGCTCAACTCTCTGCCATCCAACACATGGTCTAAGATGTCTCTGTGCCCCAGGCAGAAATATGGAAGAAAGGATGATGAAAGGGGCACCGTGCCTGTGCACTTAAGGAAAGTTCCAGACTCACTTGACTCACCTCCCTGCAGGGGAGACGAGGTAGGTGGCCTTTATACTAGGCAGATGTGTGCCAACTATGTTTCTACTACTCTCAAGGAAGATATGAGCTACCGTGAGTGGACTGTGTCTTTCACCAGATATCAGAGTAAATGTCACAGAGATCAGGTGTGAGCACGGTGACCACAAGGCTGATCAGCACGCATTAATTGCAGCCTTGGATTTAAGGCTTTGGTTCTGTAATTTGCAATAAAAATGAAAGGCACAAGAGTCACAGATACTAAAACCATCTCTTCTTCTGAGCAGCGGCTTTTGTTTTTGTTGTGCTATAATCCATACAGGAGACGTACGCATCCAGGGAGGCTTTTAAAAAGAAAGAGCACACTTTTCTCATGAAATGTGTTGACATGCAAGCAGTTTAATTGTCACTTGGATTCAGGATTACATTCAATCAACCACATAAGTCTCTTGAGTTTCAAACAGTGGGATGAAAGAGAGCAAGTGAAGTTTAGAGACAAAGGAAAAAGAAGAGTCATGATGCTTGATGTTTATTTAATGCATGATGATTGACAAAGCCCTTTGAATTAAGGACATTTGACCTCCTGACAGCCCCCAAAGCGAAAGAGAGCTGTGTGGGTAAGAACCGTAGACGTTAACAGACCAGGCCAGTGTCAGGCAACTTACAGGAAATGGAAGTATGGATGAGAAAAGATCCACCTCCTAAATGCCCTTTTGGTAAAGCAGGGCAATAGGAGAAGGAACCGTTTTCTTTATGATCTTTTTATGGATCGTGGTTATCCTTTAATCATAGTTCTTAGGGAAATTCTTTATGGAATCTTCCATGGTCAGGGCTTTTCATTACTTAATTACTGCAGCAAAGGCAGCAGCGCAGTCTGCCAAGGCACACTGCTTTCAACAAGGGACAGTACACACACACTCACACACACACACACACACACACAAGGCACACTGCTTTCAACAAGGGACAGTACACACACTCACACACACACACACACACACACTTGCACACACACTGAAGATGCTGGGGTCTACACTCTGCTGTCACTAAGCAACCAAGAGCAGATTTCTTTGTAATCGGAGTTATTCACTCAGCTGGGGCAAGGTGGGGGGGGGGAATCTCCCAGAAGGCCCTTCAGAGCTAGACCTTATGGAGCGCTGGATTAAATGAAATTCAAGGATATTATGGCTGTTCTCACAGGAGCTCCATTTCCTGACGTGGGTCCCGCCTCTGCTTTTACAGCAGGTCACGTCTGAGTGCAGCTGCCACTTGGCCTGACTCAGAATTTTTCACTCACAGGTTTAATTAAAATTTCTAGCAAGCACCATCTATCATTTCTCTTTTGTAATTTTTCTCCCTCAGAGAGAAAAGCTTGGCGCTCGTTACCCCTCGTGTGTTTATGGTGCCCGTGTTTCTGTAGGAAGAGATTCATAACCCCTTTAACAACTCACAGATTTTCACTGGGAACCTTAATGGAAAGCCGATCATCACGGTTGGTCTGTGCTTTTAATTAAAGATGTGTGTGTAAACTCCCTGAGGTTTATTGGACTCAGGATAAAATATTATAAAATATAATACAATATGGATGGGGATTCTTTTTATATTAATATGACAAAGTAGTTCCCACCTTGATCTCCAGGTCTTTGCTTGCAGACATGGGGGTCCATAGGCTAATTTTAGCATCTCAGAAAGGAAAAGTGGAACTTGTATCTTCACCAAAGGTATCTTCACCAGCGGTGCCTGGGCTCACCAAAATATCAGGGCTTAGGTCAAAGTAGTATACTAATTGTTTCTTTATGCTAATCAGTTTGTGTTCTGTAGAGCACAGCTTTGTTTTTGATTAATTAGAATGGGATACATTATTTCTTAATATGTTTTGCAGACAGACTTTCTCAGCACGAGATGTGTAAAGAATGTAGGTTTTAGAATAAAATACACGCTGCAGCCCTGGTGTTTCTATGTCCCTTTGAGGAAGGCTTGCAACTACTGTGAGAAGGAATTCTCTCTGTACAAAGGAGATTCGTGGCATCTGTGACAGATTTGCTGGGAGAACTAGAGATCCTACTTGGCCATGTAACTGGCACGCAGTAGCCTCTGTTTGAAGGCTCAGCAAAGTTAAGACTCAGTCAATCTGGGTAAAGCCGACTTGGACCAGCCATGATATCATTTCAGATCTCCTCGTCTGTGGGAAAAAGTGGGAAAGCACTGGATTGCTCATCTTCAAGACATACTTTCTAGCCTAGATTGTGTATATTCCTCACCACCCAGTCTAGACCTCCCCTCCCCAGCTCTGCCATATTTGAACAATGTTGTCTGGAACATCATGGCTCTTCTGTGAGCCTATTGTCTATTAAATGGAGATAAAAATATCTACTTTCTGGGGTATACAGGAAAATCATGGCATATATAAAATTTGCTTAGATGAAGTGGCAGCCAATAACTCACAGAATTCACTCAGCCCTTCCCACCAGCAAGGTGTCCTGGGTTCTGTTCTTCACCATCCTGGCCGTGCTCTCTGGGTGCGGGCCACATGACCCATATCTTTCCTCCAGGGCCTGGAAACCAAACCCAGCCCTGCACACATGTTCTTGCAAGTCATCTTCTAACTCTGCTCTTGTAGGAGGACATTTAACCTTCATCTCTGAGACATCTCTCTTGATACTCTTTCTACCTGGTTTCATCAACGGGTGGTTGACTCTCGAAGGTCAGAGGTCATGGGTTAGATTCCCTTGTAGACCATTTTGCATCATCTGGCACGGCCACAGAAGGCTCTGGTAAACTTATCATAGGCAAAAGCCTGTGGTTCCATTGCAAGGACATCCTCTCTCCTCAAGTACAAAAAGGAGGAAAAAATTAAGACAACTCCAAAGTTCCTCTATCACATTCTACACCGGGGATGGCTTGGTTCACTTGTGCGGGTTATTGCTGTGTCATCATCTAAGTCCGGCCTCCACTATGTACCACAGGCCCATGCTTCCCAGTGTCATTGCTGAGGGAAACAAGAAAGGGCCCACAGCACTCAGAAGGTTCCTCCTTATAGGCTGCATGGACAAAGAAGGTCAGGGGCACAGAGCATTTGGTAGCCTACCACCTCCTCTTTTTCTATTCATTCTGAGTGAGTGGGTCTTCAGCTTCTCCCACACTCTCACCCGGTTTCCCTGACTCATCCTGACACATCATCCGCATCGGAAACTATCTTCCTTTACTCCTGACGCGCTCATACTGTATCAGAGCTGTGCTTACCAGGGAAGTGCCAGATGGCACTGAATCACCAGCTGCTTAATATTCGAGAACGATAGTATAGACAGAACAGAACAACGTACGTGCCGATTACAGGACTTTGCTGGCGTCTTGGGAATCTGGGAATGCCCCAGTCACCTCCACAGCTGCGCCTTGACAATCTGTATGGATCACAAGCCTCTTTGGGCACTCTTTGCCACGCGTGTTTCCAGCTTGACTTTTGTCACCGCACCAGCACGCAGCACTTGGATTTTTCGCTCTGAGCTTTCTGCCATTCAAAGCTGGATAATGTTATTACCTTCATGGGAAGGGATGTTAGCCTCCAAGTGCTGAGTGCTGCTCCTCAGGATGGAGGCTACAGGAAGACAGATACAAAAACAAACGATTAACATAGATGATTTTACTTTGATGGAGAAGTTGGCATTGTAATTCTGGAAGCTGCCAACATGCCAGCACATCCACAAATTGCTTTTACGCTGAGTTACAGATAGCGATCTTGATTGATTCTGAACACAGAGGAGGACGATACGTAACAAGGCAGACCTCTGCTTGGGTAAGTCCTGCAAAAGGACTTCGTTTTTCCATGAAAGCTTTGGTTAAAAACCAAAGCAACACAAACCAACCAAGCAAACAGCAACATCAAAAAAGCCCCACTCACTTATTATTTTGTCTTTCCAAAGGCAAACCACTTTGGCCGTGGTGACTTCAGAACAGCATGAAGTGGTCCTGATTATATCTCACAGTTAGGTTAGAACCATCATAAAGCTTTGCCAGACCCTTGTTTCTGAAAATGGATCTGCATTTAAATCAGTTTGTTTAAAAAAATACGTAAAGGAGAGTCTTATTGGATGTGTCAGCATCAATCTTTATTACTATTTTAAAAGATTTTATTTATTTGACAGAGAGAGAGAGACAGTGAGTGAGGGAACACAAGCAGGGGGAGTGAGAGAGGGAGAAGCAGGTTTCGTGCGGGCATGGAGCCCCATGAGGGGCTCAGTCCCAGGACCCTGGGATCATGACCTGAGCTGAAGGCAGAGGCTTAACGACTGAGCCACACAGGCACCCAGTCTTCGTTATTTTTTAAACAATTGGCTAGATAGGGATGCTGGTAAAGATGATCAAGCAACCCTCATAGTGGGCTTTGAAGATTAACCAAGAAGACCAGCCATGAATCTTCTCCTCACTTAGCAAGTCACTCCCCTTCCACTCACCCATGTACTCGTATAGCAGTCGGTTACCACTTGTCCATCATGTTCAATAATTGTGATTTAGAGTTGGTATTAATAAAAAATCACATCTTAAGATACAGCTTGAACATCTTGCTGAAATCCTATAAGGTCATCAGTAGTGTAGGACAAAGAAGATTCTAACTGTAGGCACCACTAACTTCTGTGAAGTTTGGCCTTGCATGAATATGTTGTTAATGAAAATAGACAAAAAAAGATTCCCGTCTTTGTCACTGAAGTCACAAGATTGATTACATAACAGAACACACGTGGGTGTGATGTTCTCAGTGTGGGTTCTACTTTAGGGCCAAACATCATTTTCATAACCTTCTCCATGCTTTCTCGCATTTTCCATTCTGTATTTGAGGACTCATCAAAAAGAAGCAAGAAAACTACTCAAAACTTTACTCTCATAGTCACAACTATAGGGTGTCAATGATAGCTGCATATTAGAGTCAACTGGAGACTTTTAAGAAAATTACTCTCTTTAAGAAGTTCTGGTTTAATTAGTCTGGGGCAGAGCTTGGTAATCTGCATTTAAAAAAAAATACTTTATTTATTGGGGCACCTGGGGGGCTCAGTTGATTAAGCGTTTGCCTTCAACTCAGGTCATGATCCCAGGGTCCTGGGATGGAGCCCCACATCAGGATCCTGGCTCAGCAGGGAGCCTGCTTCTCCCTCTCCCTCTGCTGCTCCCTGCTGTTCTCTCTCTTTCTTTCATATAAATAAATAAAATCTTTTAAAATAATATATTTATATTACATTTAAATTATAATGCATAAATAGATAATATAAATTTCTGTTATATAAGTATAATAGAAATAAAATCTTTTTTTAAAAAAAGAGGGGGCTGGGAGGGAGCAGAGGGAGAGGGATCAGAAACCCAAGCAGACTCTGCACTGAGCACAGAGCCCTGCGTGGGGCTTGATCTCACAACCCTAAAATCAAGACCTGAACTGAAACCAAATTTGGGCGCCTAACTTGCTGTGCTACTTGGGTGCCTGGGTAATCCGCATTTTAACATGCATCCATGCACTGCTTTCATTCTGTCACATGAATTATATTTCCTTAACACCATCAAATAGTCACAAGCTATTCTTACAACTGATCTACTACATTGGTAGCACATACCCATGTTTGGTGAGGGAAAATAGAAATTAAGACGAGATTCTTGATCTCAAAAATCTTGTAGACTTGGAGCTCACTGAAGTGTACGACATGAATCCCACTTACATAGCTACTATACTGCGTGAGTCTGGTCAGGTTTTTCGATCTCTGTGATTTTTAGCAATTAAACTGCAAAGGGAGAAAGCTAATACCTTTGCATAAAGTTGTTAAAAGTATTAAATGAGATAAAATGCTCAATAGAAAGTAACTGACATTATCATTTCATGTTCACTATCATTATTGTTATAGAATGAATGTGTATCACTTTTTCAATTACAAGCAATATATATACAACTTATGTACATGAATATAATTATATGTATATAGTGTATGTATAGAGAGAGTGTGTGTACACATGCACACCTAGCATTTGTTACTCTCACATAAGCAAATATTCTAGAGTTGAAAAGTATATTTATTCGGAAGAAAAAGCAACTGCAAAGTTTTCAGTCCAGTAAATTAAATAAAAGGCAATGATGAGAAATACTGGGAAAAAATCATGTTTACCTCTCTTGTTCAAATGGATTTAAACAAGAGCAACACTTAATTTTTCAGGTGGGGATGAGCCCGCATTTGTGTGCTGCTGCCACCTAGTGCCCAGATTCATAACTGCAATTCTGCTACATGTTACATTGACTGGTATTCGAGGTTGAAAACAGCTTGGTTCCTTGCTAGTCCTTTTTTTTTTTTTTTTTTTTTTTTTTTTTTAAGATTTTATTTATTTATTTGACAGAGAGAGAGAGAGAGAGACAGCTAGAGAGGGAACACAAGCTGGGGGAGTGGGAGAGAGAGAGCGGGAGAAGCCCTGATATGCGCTCCATGTGGGACTCCATCCCAGAACCCCGGATCGTGACCTGAGCCACCCAGGCACCGCCTTGCTAGTCATTTTGAAACAAATGTTAAATAATGTTGAGATGTGTCTGTGGAAATTTATGCATTTCCCTCCCCTTTTCAATTATGTAATAGGGCGTAGCTGCTGGCCCAAGTGGAATGGCTTCCTGACTTCTTGCTTGTCACGTGGTCATCTGTCTTTAAGGTGTCCTAGTGCCTCTGCCATAGGAAATGCTGCACATTGCCTCCTCAAGTCTGGTTGTAGCAAGGCACTGCTGCCCCGCAAGAGAAATGAATGTTGCCACCACCATCATCTCTTCTATTATTCCTGTAGTCAGTATTATTTTGTGAATCTTGCATGTTAATCTCATGTGAGTGAAACAGCAGGAGAAACGAGAAATGGCTGAGGTTGGGTAGATGATTAAAACGTACGTGTGTGTGTGTGTGTTTTATAGGAATGGTTTCAGTATGATTTGACTTCATGGGAACAGCCATATATTATAGAACAAGGTTTCTCAGATTTGTCACTATTGACTTATAAGCCTGATAATTCCTTGATGGGTGGGGGTGGGGAGTGTCCTGTGCCAGGTAGGAAGGTTAGCAGCCCCCATAACCTCTACCCACTAGAGGCCAGGGCAACTTCCCCTCCCACTTCTGAAACCCAAAAATGTCTCCAGAAATTGCCAAATGTCCCCTGAGTTGAGAACAACTCATGTAAAAGCATGTGATGATAACTTCATGAACACGTGATTTTTAGACTTGTTCATTAGTCTAGGGTTTGTACTAATAGGGGAAAGACTTATAATGCCTCATGAATCATCAACAAATTCAGTCAATCTATTCATTGGCTTACTCACTCATTCATATATTTAAGAGAGGCAGTATCATATATAAATAAGTGCTCTGAGTTTGAATCCCAGCTCTGTGACTTACTATTTATTGTGATTAAATAAATAACATCTCTCAGTTTCATTTTCCTCAACTCTAAACTGGTAATTATATCTGCTTCATAAGATTAATGTGAAAATTAAATGAGATGTTGCATTTAAAGTCTGTAGCACAGTGTTTACTAATTAGTAATTACATGATAATTATTTGTTATTGTTTAATAGATATTTGTAATTAATGCTATATACTGGGGATTGTGTCAATCACTAGGGAGATAATTCTAGCTAACCTATTTTTCTAAAATAGATGAAGTTGTGGTGGAGAAAGTAGTTAAATAAAGGTATACGTAATTATTTTTATTACTATTGTGATAGAGGAAGAGGGTGATAGAGGGTCTTATGAGGTGTCATTTGTCTTGGGATTGCCAGTAACGTGACAGAGATACTTTTAGAAAATCACCTGCTAGTCAATAATTGATCAGCTGAAGTAGAAAAAAATCTGACAGCCTGGAGCAGTTTTATGACCCCTAGATTTAAGAAAATTATATCACTTTACACAATTAATTAACAAAAAGGAAATATGCTTTACCTCTGAAATATGTCTTATCTGTGTTTATAGCTTCGTTATAGGCTGTTATAAAATATGAAGCAATTTAAAGTAAAGGTCAGTTGGGGCACCTGGGTGTCTTTGTTGGTTAAGCGTTTGCCTTTGTCTCACTCAGGTCATGATCCCAGTGTCCTGGGATAGAGTCCCACAAAATAAATAAATAAGTAGTATTTATTTTATTTTATTTTTTTAAAAGATTTTGTTTATTTGACAGACAGAGATCACAAGTAGGCAGAGAAGCAGGCAGAGAGAGAGAGAGGAAGCAACGTACGTGGGGCTCGATCCCAGGACCCTGGGATCATGACCTGAGCTGAAGGCAGAGGCCTTAACCCACTGAGCCACCCAGGTGTCCCAAGTTGTATTTATTTTAGAGAGAGAGCACAAGCGAGGGCAGGAGGGGAAACAGAGGGAGAGGAAGAGAATCTCAAGCAGACTGAGGGCAGAGCCCAATGTGGGGCTCGATCTCATGACCCTGAGATCGTGACCTGAGCCAAATCAAGAGTCAGAGGCTTAACTGACTGAAACACTCAAGTTTTTCTAACATGACATGCAGACTTGGATCTGAGTGCCTGTTCTGGAAGTTTCTCTAAAGTCGTGAAGTGTTTGGTAAGGCATATTGCCTTCTGTGTCTCACTTTTCTCCATCAAATGGGGAATGTGTACCTTCCTCCCTCCACCTTCCTCACATCATGTCAGAGAGGATGACATGATTCCCACCTGTGCACCAGCGGTACATTCTAGGAAGACGATCATGTCAACCCTGGGGGTGCTGTGAGGCGAGAATGAGGTCATTGGGACACTGTAAGAAATATTCTGGCAGCCATCCATCACCTTGCCCAGGCAACCATCTTTAGCCGGGACCACCGCTCTGGCCTCCAGACTGGTCTACTAGATCCACTCTATCTAGTGATCACCATGTAGCTAGAATGAGCTAATAAAAGTGTAAACACATTATTTACCCCCTCAGAGTCCTTAAAAGGTTTTGCATTGAATTTAGATACCAGAGTCCTTAAATGGCTCAATAGGACTCCTGCCTGGTACTTCCGGCTGGCATACTGATGCTCTCCCCTTTGTTTTCATCACCATGATCACCGCATATGCTTCTGCAGCATCTCCAGTGAGCCAAGGACTCCACATCAGGGCCCACCTTGATTCCTATGCTGGAATGTTCTCTGCCTGCTGTTGCCCCCAACTTCCTTTGACAGAGGAACACACAAATCCCTCAAGGCTCATCTTCAGGCAGTTTTCTTGGACTTCCCAACACTGTCAGTTTTCCCATGGGGCCATTTGGATTGCCTTTGATGTGATGTAACAAAAACTGTGTTGACAATGGCTTGAACTTCACAAAGAGTGAGGCTCAGAGATTGGTTACCCCTGCTTTTCATTAACCAACACACTGATCCCATCAAGGGACAAGGGCTTCTTTCATCTTTAGCTCTGCTGCCCTTAGTGTTATCCACTTCCTTGTTCACCTTTATTCCCTCATGGTTTTAAGATGGCTGCTGTGAGCTGGAGACAGTGAGTCTGAGTTTAAGGCAGGAAGAAGGTGGAAGGAGTGGTGCCAGTCATGGCCTCTTTTGAGTTCCCCTTACCACTTGTTGGCCAACAGAGTTATAGCCACCCCTACTGCAAGGAAAGCAGAGAATGTGAGTATTTTGATTTATTAGTCTCTAGCATAGAAGCAAAAAGAGAGGGATTTGAGAATGGTGGCTGAGTCCGTTAATCTAGACTGACTGTCAGAACATGGTTTTTGATCCCTTAGCTCCCTGGAATTGTCCTCTATGGCACCCATCACATTTGCATTTATTTGGTTCATTGTCTGTTTCTTCAGTAGTCTCTAAGCTCCATGAAGGCAGGGAAATGTTGGATTTATTCTATATGATAGATTCCCAGTGGCTAATATATTATCTGCCATATGATAGTTTCTTAGTGAGTATTTTATGGAAGAAAGAATAGAAAGGACAAAGAACCTAGTGTTGCCACTGTGGAGGATAAAATGTTGGGTGGGACGCAATGTTCACAATAAGCATTTCTTTTCCCTCTTCTTCATTTTATAAGAGATGAAGGAAATAAACAAACAATTACAATAAAAAGTATTCCAAGAGAGTGATTCAGAAGAGGGGAAAATGGCATCTGATTTGGAAATAGGAAGGTATAGAAGCCATGAAAGCATCCAGGAAAGGAACAGATTTAGGATAAATTTATATATGTTATTAAGGAGAACATTTTGTATACAAAAAAATGGTAACATTCAGGAAACAGCAATGTTTGGTTAAATGACTGAGTAAGGTAGGTATGAAGGGGAAGAAAGCTAAAGAGTTGGGTTCGGGCCAAATTTGTAAGAACCAAAAATGTACATGTCAAAGATTCTCAAGTAAAGAGTCAGTTCAATCTTGCAGCAGTGTGTACATGGGCCCTGGAAAGAAAGGCAGAGCAATTGGAAGCCATTGTCAACATGTTTTTTTTGTTGTTGTTGTTACATCTAATCAAATGCAATCCAAATGGCCCCAAATAAAAACTAGCAGTGTTGGGAAGTCTAACCAGAACCATTGCTTGTTCAAGAAAGAGAATAAAGTCTTGACAATGGCCAGTGGGACTAATCGCGGAATCAATTTAAGAAAGATCAGACATGCAAGCCTATTGGGCTTGGCGACTGCTTAATGTGGGTTGGCTTTTCAGCTTATGGGTCCTGTTTTGAGTCTGTTCCACCCATCCCCTATCCAGAGCCATGTGTCATGGTGCACTCCCTAAATCATCCTTTCCTCCTGAGAACATCTCTGTGAACAAATTCTTTCCATTTCTGGGATCCTGTAACTATGTGGTGCCCAGCCTCGGGCCAGGAGAGATGTCAAGATAAAGCGTTGAAACATAATGCTCACCATCTTCTGTTGTCTCCCATAAAGCAGAATGAATGTCAGGAGCTGGAAGGGATAGCTCATGAAGCTACTTACCAGTGAAAGTACAACAGACAGTTCACCTCAAGCAACCCCTTTCTCTTTATTTCAGTCAAAATCTTGGTCATTTTCACCTCTTCCCTACATACTGTGTCTCTTATCTAATCTCTTTTGCTCCATGCAAGTCTTGACTCTTCTGTGGGTCTCTGGGTGATCTCTGTGCAGGAGACATCTTGTCATGCCAATCCCTTGCCTAAAATATGTCAGGGACCTTTTTTCTCTCATGTGCATGGAAAGGGATTCATGGTCTTCTTACGCTTGGTCACTTTTTAACTCACTGGACATATCTCTTAGATGTTTCTCTCTATCCCTCTTGCATCTCAGCTGTGGAAGTAGTGAACCATTCACTGTTATACATAGACTGCACTATATTATGTTCCTGTCCCTTTGCACATGCTTTTCCCACAGACTGGGATGTCCTTCTATTGCTTCTTTATCCAGCAAGATCCCAAGATGGCACTCTTTGAGCCTCAGATGACTTCCTCCAAGAAATATTAATGAGAACCCTTACTCCTCAAGGTATTTCCAGAGGGCTTCCATAGCATCCTTTGCAAACCTTTATCAGAGCAAACTTGATGAAGACATGTGGGAGATGACTCAAATTATGTTAGAATAAAAAGAAATTTAAAACATGGTGTACACAGAGAAGACCTGCTTTTGCTCCAGAGCATCAAAGAACATGGAAATAAAACAGCCTATAAAAATTTAGCTCAGGGGATGAATAAAAATAAAATGAGGGCATAGACAACAGCAAGATTCGTACAAAGGTGAAGACACTGTAACAGGAATAGCTTCCATCCAAGACCAAATAGTCTCCGAATGAAAAGCAAAGACAGATCAGGTGAGATTAAGTCCCCTTCCTGAATACCTCTTAGGATTTGGGAGAGACAGAGAAGAAATGGAGTACGTTTGAGATTTAAGAATGAAATGAACAGTGAACCCCTGGGTGGCTCAGCGGGTTAAGCCACTGCCTTTGGCTCAGGTCATGATCTCAGGGTCCTGGGATCGAGTCCCGCATCGGGCTCTCTGCTCAGCAGGGAGCCTGCTTCTCTTCCTTTCTCTCTGCCTGCCTCTCTGCCTACTTGTGATCTCTCTCTGTCAAATAAATAAATAAAATCTTAAAAAAAAAAAAAAAGAAATGAACAGTGAAGGGTCTGGAAGGCTGGATAACGGAGTTTTGTCAAACTGTGTGAAAGGCTAGAAAAGATAAGGAAGGAACATTCTCCAAACGAACTAGGCAAGGAGGGCAGGAAGGGCAGGAAGGGGAGAGGGTTAGGTCCTGATGTCACACTTCGAAGACCCTGGCATTTTGGTGTTGATGGATAGTACATCCCAGCCGGAAGGTCCTGTGCCCTTCCAGACCTCAGACAGTCATGCTTTTAATAAGTACCTTAGAAGCTAAGGAGCAAAATATGGAGTATCCACTTTCATTAAATTATTTGTATGGATTCTATTATGTACAAATGAGAAAGGAGAGATCTAAAATCTGATAGCTACCTATGGGACTTTAACATGAATTATGAAATGTTTGTTTTCATCTTGCCACAGAAGTTTGTTAGATGCTAAAGAAAATGAGTCGCCGAGTGACAGGAAAGAGCTCTGGGTGGCCTTCAAAGATATGAGAACAAACAAAAGAGGACACTGAAAACAAAAAGAACCAGAGTGAATTACACTGTTGTCATCTCGGCTGTCTTGGACCCATACTTTAGAGACGGGGATGGCCTCAGTCTGTCAGTCAGGGTGATATTTCTGTTAACAAGTAAGGTTGGAGTCTGGGTACAAGGTCCTGACATAAACGAGCATTTGACTGGAGGTTTAGCTGAATCTGAAGCAGGGTGTTAGGAAGTATAGATTCTAGTTGTCGGTGAGGAGTCTAGTTGTCGGTGAGTAGATAGTGCTGTTTGTCCATCATAACTGAACTTAGAATAAAAGGGACACAGGAAAGTGTTTATCAGAAAAACCATAGCTTCTTGTCAACTTGAAGAGATAGAGCGATGCTGGAAAGTTCCTGAAGTATATCAATACATTTGTAAAAACAGGAACATGCCAGCACATGCTGTGGGGTTGTTGAGAGGAAAGGAAGTGGCCAGAAGACCCAAATGGCTGAGGATGTGTTCTGTGCACTTTGTCATGAGGAAATGTACATTCTTATTAGAGTAGGACTAAAGAAATATACAGTCATTTCGTTGGGCCAGCCAGGTCCTCATTAGACAAACAACACCCCCTCTAATAGTTGAAGGGAAAAAAAAATACGTGGGGATATGGATGCATGTGTATCATTTACATGGCATGGAATAAATTTATGTAAGTTATTTCTCTAACTATATGTGTGTATATAACACACCCACACCACCCCCCAACACAGGCACTGACGAAAGACTTTAAAAATCAAAACTACAGAAAGGAGAGAATAGGGCTATACAATTATAGAAACAAAGAAGTAAAAGATGATCTGGTGAAAGTTTCAGTATAAACTCTGACATGAAAGGTACCAGCTTTCTGAGAGGCAAAAGTCAATTTAAAAGCAAAAAAAGTCAGCCTGGGAGTTTGGAGAGTTCATGCCTGGAAACGGTGAATCTGAGCAAGCAGTGTTTGGTGATAATTTTTTAAGGAATGAGTTGTGTGTGGCTTTTATCAAGACCATTTGTGTCACCCTCCCTAGTGGGACCTCTGGGTGGCCCCAAAGGAACAATAGGCTCCTTTGTAAGTGAGCATGTGACTCATCCCTGAAGCAAGAAGGGATAGACAGTGTGTGAAGAATTGTTCAGTTCTTCTGGACTTCGTTTTAAAGAAGACTGGATAATCAGAAATGAGCTCCAAACTTCACCTACTCATTTTGAAAATTGAAAGATGAACATTTTTATATTATTCTTCTATTTTCTTGAATGGTTTAAGTAGCATAAGAGTTAGAGGGACATCTGTGTAGCTCAGTCTGTTAAGGGTCTGCCTTCGGCTCAGGTCATGATCCTAGTGTCCTAGGATGGAGCCCCTGCTCAGTGGGGAGCCTGTTTCTCCCTCTCCCCCTGCCTGCTGCTCCCCCTGCTTGTGTGCTCTCTCTTTCTGACAAATGAATAAATAAAAATCTTTAAAAAAATTAATTAAGGGAAGAAACTGAGTTAATGGAAGAGAAGCACTTTGGTGCCTCAGAGAAGTTTTGGGGAGCCAATTAGGATTACAGGAATGCAGCGACCGAGCCGTGGAAGGTGCCTGGCAATTTATTAGAGTGGAGAATGAAATAGGAAGAACAAGCAATCCTGATTTAGAAAGAACGTTTCTGGAAGAGAAATGCTGAGATTTATCATTGTTCAAGACTCAGGAATGTGGGAAAGGGAAAGATAAAACAAACAAAGGAAAACCATGCCAATCACAAAACTTTGCATTCCTAAGTTCATGTCATGGTCTTATCTGAGGATATTGTGATGATTTTGTTTGATGTTGGGAGAAATCCAAATATGCGTAATCTGAAAATAATTTGAACAGTGACTTTAGAGGATAACATGAAATGATGTTAGAAAGGATTTTGTAAACCATAAAGTACAATTAAAATGTTAGAACACATTTGATATTAGGTAGCCACGTTGTGCCTAAGGTCTGAGTGTTCTTCTGTGAAGTATGTCAAAGGGGAAAAAAAGACCATCATTAATTTTGCAGTGATTTCAGGTAAAATTGCATCCTTATATCAGGAAGTATATGAGAGCCTGCCTGCTAGTTTGCAAAGAGGAAGAAGGTCTTCATCGCAAAAAAATAATTTTCTGGATGATTAAATATATATTTTTTCCTGTTTCGGAAACTTGATTCTTTTTTTGGATTTTGTTTTCTTAAATTTAATTTTCATTTTTATATAGAAATACAGGTACACAGGTAACATAATGGTGCTGTAAGATTTATGATCCCAAACTATAAGCCTGCCCTGCTTCCTCCTGCCTCCTCCTACTCATTCCTTCTCTTGAGTTCCCTCAGAAGTAGCTCATTTCACCTTTTATAGCTGTTTCTTCTATTTATCTCCAGGTTTCCAAATAATATAATTATGCTAGTCTATCTTACTTCTTCCATTTTAGACATTTTTCTATGGAAGACTCATAAACTCAGAATAGCAGGAGTAGGAAGATGATGAGTGAGTGGTCTAAGGTCCCATCCACCTCACCACACCACACACGTCGACTTCCTTCCTCTTGCTTGTCCGGCATCGTTGGTGATACCAACGTTGGTCAAAGAGGTATTCAGTGTTTACTTTCTAACAACCATGTAAATATTGGAGTGTGCCATGATTACTTTTCCTTTTTGTTGCCAGTTCTCTTTTCCTAAGTAGGACTGCGAAACCTTTACCAGATCCCCTTAGAGAATGGTATAGCCTGTCACAATGCCGTCATAGGCAGATACACCAGCCAATCTAGGGGTTTCATTTCTGTCCCTCCGTGTCTCCCCCTTCCTCAGGTCAGCCTCACAATGTCAACCGAGACTTTAATTTGCTCTTATGTTGGATCCCCTGTTTCCTGGATCACATGTCTTTTGTGGATTACTCCCTTGTTTTCTTAGGGGTCATCCTGAGAAAATGTGAGATCATTTGTTCAACATACACTGACTGAACATATATTATGAAATAAGCACTGGTTGAAAACTAAAGATATATCAGAGAAAAACACAGACGAACCCTGACTTCCTTGAGAACCTTTTTGTTCCTCTGTGCGTTTCTTTGTGTGTTGGCGTGGGAGGTTGCCAGACTAAAAACAGAGAATGTATATCATTTCAGGTAAACAACAAATACATATACATATGTCGTGTTCCAAATATTGCAGGGGACATACTTAAACCAAGAGAATATTTGTTGTTCATCTGACCTTCAAACTTAACTGGGTTTCCTGTATTTTTGTATGATAAATCTGGCAACCTTAATTTGGAGGGATTATATTGTTCAGACAAGGAACATAATAAATATGTAAACACTTGGCTAGAAAGTGATAAAACCCTTGATAGGTTGGGAAAGGAAAAGTAGGGCAGGGTCAGGCAGGTTGGGAGTGCCAGAGCAGAGCCTCCTCAAGAAAGTGGGAGATTGTCAGGGCATCAGGGAGTTGAGGGGTTAACTTGGCAGTCGTGGGGCAAAGTGTCTTCTAAACGGGAGGAACACCAAGTCAAGAGCATGGCTGAAGTAGCCTTGGTGTGTTTGAGAAATAGCATAAAGGCCAGTATGGCTAGTACAGAGCATGGGAGAGGCAGTGATCTAGGACGTGAAGTCAGAGAGATAACAGGAGCCAGATCATCTGGGAACTCAGAAGCCTTTAGAAAGCTGGGTGATGGACGTTGGGGAGGGCATGTGCTGTGGTGAGTGTTGTGTACTGCATAAGACTGATGAATCACAGGCCTGTACTCCTGAAACAAATAACACATTATATGTTGTTAATAATAATAATAATAATAAATATTTTTTTAAAAGGGCGTAGTAGTTTACTCTTAGGGAAATGGGGAGTCACACAGGGTTTTGAGCAGTTGTAGCATGAGGTAACTTCTGTTTTAACAAGATCCCTCTAGTTTCTCTGTTGAGAATTTGCTAAGGGCCAAGGGGAAAGCATGAGGAGCAGTTGCAGGATTATTATAGTCATTCAGGTAAAATGGAGGGAATTTGCACTTAGGGAGCTAGGAGTAGAGATGGGGAGAACAGATGGGATTTAGGGTGAATTTTTCCTCTAACATTTTCTCGTGAAACCTTTCAAACATGCGGAGAACACCCACAGAACTCCCATCTGGGCTGTATAATGAACACTTTGCTGTATTTGCTTTATCATGTATTTACCCTTCTCTCCATCCGGCTCCTGTATCATCCCCTTGTCTGGAGCGTCTCTGATTCAAGTCGTGCAAAGATAAAGCTTCAGGGTCTTGCTGGGATAACAGAGTCATTTGCATTGTGGGTTACTCTCAGGCAGAGCACATCGGGAGTGGGGCACAGGAAATCCGAGGGGCTAGCCAGTCCTTAGACTGACTTTCAACCAGTTCTCCTTTCTTGAGCTGCGCAGCTCTTCTCACCTGATGGAAGTACCTGCTGATTCTAAAATCTGAATTTCCTATCATTTCAAGGCATGATTTGACTTCCTTCTTTTTAGCAAGCTTTCATTTCAGGCTTCGAGGTTCAACTCTCTCCACCCTTGATCACGACTCATCCTTCTGTTGTCCATCTTCTAAAACTGTGTTGACCTTTCTGATCTACCATCACATCCTCTCAATTTCCCTTTGTCCTGTGATTTTAGAACATTTTTATTCCTGGCCTTTCACTTGAATGGGACTTTGAGAAGAAAGAGACTCATGTTTTCAAATATTTTGTCCATATAAAAGATTTAACTCTAACTGTATTTATTCATACTCTGTTCCATTTTGATGGATCCACCCATATGCTAAAGATACATTAAAAACAGTAGCAAATTAATAGTTTTTCCAGTGTCTGCATTATAGGCACTGTTGTTATCTTTCAGGATCCAGGAAGACACCAGATTGGGAACCACTGGTATGCATCATTCTCATGAAAAGTTACCCTTTGGCTGTCTCAGTGCTGTTGGGGTCTGGTGTCTGTGTTTAGTTGATAGAATGGGAGCTCAGATTGAGTCAGACAAAGGTGACCCCATTTGATGAGTGAAAGGAACAGGTTTTCATGGCCCCTTGGAGCCCAGCTCCCTTTGCTGAAGTTGTTATGTCTTTGGGGTGGATGAATCCTAGTTTCAATCAAGCTATACCAGCTACAAATCCTTCTTCTAGTCAGCTCTCCTCTTGCCGCCGCCAGTATTTTCACCTCATTGCTTTCACTCTGCTGAGTGTTCTATGAAATATTTATCATAACTGTGCCTTTCCTGCCTGAAATGGTGCTGTAGACTGGTAATTAGACTGCAGCTAAGGCTTCTTAATTTCATTTGGTGCAGAGCTGGGAGAACGGAGACCTTATGTAACAAGTCGCTAAGAACTGACAGGCAGTTGGCATGAAGTGCTCCTACACATATTTCCAAGCAGATGCAAATGGAACTTTTTGCCATTCGCTCGTTACATTCATCTGCAGGCTGCTCTTCTCACGTTTGCTTCCAGAAAGCAGCTACTGAGAGTCGTTTGTCTACAATGAGCCTGGGAAGAAAACTCTTCCCTCCCCCTCTCCCAACAAAAGCAGGCTAGGAATTTTTTTCTGGCCAGTCTCAACAGCCAGATTTCTGACTCAAGGCTCTGTTCCTGTTGGAGGATTGTTTGTCACCATCAAGGGCACAGTGATAGTTCAGCCTTCACACGAGGGTTTGAGGATTACATTCTCCCTAATGTACAATTTTATTTTCAAAGGCAACAAATCACAAAACTGGGAATCAAAACACCAGGGCTACATTCTTGCTGTGTGTCTGTGAGCCACCTACCAGACCTTTCTGAGCCACAATTTCTCCATTTGTGCGATGAAAGCAGTAACAGTAGCCTGAGGAACGACTGGGCAGATTGATAACAAAATGAAATAATTGAAGAGAAGGTATGTTGTAGACTGTCAGGGGTCCCTCCTCTACAGTTTCCCATTAGAGTGGGAGATCCATTGCTAAGCACTCTGGGTGTACCTAATTTCAACTTTTCTGTATGGGTGAAACATCAGGCTCAAATTCAACTACATTCTTCCAAGCATGAATTAAAACACTTTGTTTTTTTGGGTCCAGGACACATTTAGAGCTGAGCAATATGATCATCCGGGAGATGCCGTAAAATGTCAACATGTATTCCTTGAAAAAGAGAGGCATTGTCCATGGACATAGTCTAGATAAGAAAGCAAACAATCATAACCCCTGGCAAAGCCCCTTTGGGGTATATAGTTAAGTGATAATGAATATTGTCTTTGAAGTGGGGGAGACTCAGGTTCAACTTTAAACTTGGTCACTTCCCAGGTAGGTGACTTTGAGTGATTTACTTCCTCTTTCTGGAACTGCCATTTTCTTATCTGTCAATGCAGATAACAATGCAATCCACCTAGAGTTGCTGAAATAAAATCTGTGAGAAGCTTCCTATCATCATCACAATAACAATATTAATATAATAATAATAATAACAAAAACAAAAACAGTAGCAGATGATTGTTGGATACGATGTACTAGGCAATGTTACTACATGCTTACACATTCTTGTCCAAAAAATTCTATGGTATAAACTGTCGCGGCTGGCACGACAAATCGACCAGGAATGTGAGGGTAAGAGGATGAAGAAAAGAACTCAAGAAGAAGAGAGATGGGGGCAGGAGGAGCACTGAGGAGGATGTCCAACAGTACTAAGTTGATTCAAAGCATTAAGGCCATATATATAGTGATGTTACAATAGGAGAAGCAATACACCTGTGTCTAGTTAAACAACCACAAGTTCCCATAATAAGTTTCACAAGTAACTATAAGCAGACCTTGTGATGCCAAATGGCTGATGCCAGTACCATTGTTCTGTATTGATACAGCAAACCTGAAAGTAATTTATGGGCTGTACTAGGGCAGCAAGGACCAGCCACGAACTTATGACCCCAACCGAATTGCTACTCAACTTTTCCTGTCCTAAAACTTTTGGTAGGTTATTCGGACATTTTTTTTTAAAAGATTTTATTTATTTATTTGCCAGAGAGAGAGAGAGAGGGAGAGAGAGAGCATGCGCAAGCAAGCACAGGCAGACAGAGTGGCAGCAGAGGCAGAGGGAGAAGCAGGCTCTGGCCGAGCAAGGAACCTGATGTGGGACTCGATCCCAGGATGCCAGGATCATGACCTGAGCCGAAGGCAGCTGCCCAACCAACTGAGCCACCCAGGCATCCCAGGTTATTCGGACTTTAAAGGAGGCGCAAGTCAGGGCCTGGTTTGGTCCCCGTCTCAAGCCTTATTGCAGCCTCCCACAATAAACATTCTGCAGATGAGAGAGTGAGGCATAGAGAGATTAAATCGTATCTTAGGGCCATCCAGATAATCAGTGGTAAAGGTAACCAGGTATTCTGGTTAAGGACAAAGCAAATGGCAGCTTCTCTCTGCTGACTGTTGCATGTATTTCTGAAGCTTCATCTAAGAAAAGGGCAGACAGGACTTTAGGAAGACAAAAGTGAAACAATAAACGTGAAAAATGTTGTTGCAAACCAAGTGATAATTCCAGCTTGTCTATTGGGGTAATATGTAACCATTCATAATTTCAATTTAGAGGGGCTGAGTCGAATCTCCAACCTTTGACAAGGAAGCCTTCACATGGCATCTGTGGCCAGCAAAACCTCACTCGCCCTGTTAACAGGTGACCTTTTCAGTTACCTTGAAGATGCTGGGAGCAGGTTTCAACGTGCAAACTAGCAACTAAACACCTGCCACCTTACGCCTCCATGTGTCCACGTACCTTAGGCAGGCAGCTGAATTCCCTACTGCCCGATTTTGAGCATATGCCATTTCAGGATAATATCAGTTGATGACAGAGTCTGTTGTTCTATAAATTAATTTAACACTCTTTCTCTGGAGAGCAGATAACTGCATTCTAAAAACAATATTTTCAGTGAAGTTACGATAGCTTGTAAAAACACACAGCGAGTGGGGTTGATGAGGAGGTGTTAGGAAGCATATGATATCCCAGGAGGCTATACTGATTTAGATTTAGGTGGCTTGCTCCTCGAGGCAGTCAGTGTCAGAGACAGTTGTCTCTTAAAGCGATGGCTGTGGTGGAGAGCAGTTCACGGATTGGGCAGAAATAGGAGCCATTGTGGTCAATGTTGTGGGGAAGGGATTAATGAGACCCAGAGTTATGCTGAGGGACCCAAGACACTGAAGCATTAAAAGAGAAAAAAGGATTGTGGGTCTGTTCAAATTTTCTATTTCTTCCTGTTTCAGTTTTGGTAGTTTATAGGTTCCTGGAATTTATCCATTTCTTCCAGATTGCCCAATTTGTGGGCATGTAAGTATTCATAATATTCTCTTATAATTGTTTGTATTTCTGTGCTGTAGGTTGTGATCTCTCCTCTTTAATTTGAGTTCTTTCTTTTCTTTTTGGTAAGTCTGGCTAAGGGTTTATCAATTTTCTTAATTCTTTCAAAGAACCAGCTGCTAGTTTTGTTGATATGTTCTATTGTGTTGTTTTTTTTTTAAAATTTCTGTATCACTTATTTCTGCTCTGATCTTAATTATTTCCCTTCTTCTGCTGTTAGGGTGTATATTTGGGGGGAGTGAAATTTTTATTAAGTAATTTTTTACTATGATAAATGGTATAGTCTAAAAACTGCATTCCACATGTAATGAGAATCTGTGAAGAGAGATAATGAAAGGAATAATATACTTGAAAAAAAAAAAAAGAACAATATACTTGATTCTGGATCCATTCAGGACATTTTCTTATTCTCTCCTCCCTCCTTTGTCTCTTTTCTGCTTGTCCTGTCCATTGCTCTACTGATTCTTAATTCAACCTCCCTCTCTCCTGTATGATTCCTGTTATTCTTTGACCCAAATGTATCTTTCTCTCAAAGGAATTCTCTAATAAATACATCAAACCTTTAAAGGGGGGGGGGGCAGGGGAGGCACCTGGGTGGTTCAGGCAGTTAAGCGTCTGCCTTTGGCTCAAGTCATGATCTCAGGGTCCTGGGATCAAGCCCCGCATCTGGCTCCTTGCTCAGCAGAGAGCCTACTTCTCCCTCTCTCTCTGCCACTCCCTGTGCGTGTGCTCTCTCAAGTAAATCAGTAAAATCTTAAAAAACAATGACAACAATAACAACAACAACAACAAAAGGAATTCTCTAAGCAGTAGTTAATGTGGATTTTCATTCACATCCTGGTTTTCTCAGACTCTCCCTCATAAAGACAAATCATTTCATCTTTTCCTTTTTCTTTTCTGTAAATAATAATGTCTTCTACGTATCACACATTATAATTGTTGTCAGGTATACAAAGCTGAATAGGATGTTGACCTTTTAAAGAGGTCACAGGAAATTAGAGAAAGATGGACAAGAAAATGAGGGAACAAAATATAACAAGTACTGTGCTAGAGGTCTGTGCAGGAAAATCTCAATCCCCACCCCCCACCCCCAATAATCTGAAGGTTGGAGAGTATGAAAATATTCTATAAAGGTGGTGATGGCTGGATGGAGCATTAGTAGGCATTAACATTGTTTCTTCATTCATTTAAAGGAGCATTTCTTGAGTGCCCATTGTGTACTTGGAACTGTAGTAGGCTGCCAGGGGCTGAAATTTACTAAGGAATAGCCTTGCCTGGCACTCAGTAAAAACTCAGTAAATGTTTTTTGAATGTCCAAAGAAAAGGACTCACTTTAATTTACCTGGTGAATATGGAACAATTCTCTGCCTTCTCTCTAGATCATCATGAACTTTTAGGGGATTCCAAGGAGTCCAGAATATTTGTGGGTTAGGTAATTTGGAGTGAAGGCATGGACACTGACAGGCAGGGCCACACAATAGCTGCATCGTTGTGTAATGTGTAACTCGGACAACAGTATGTGATCATTAAGGCATAGCGAGGAAGAAGGTGGGAAGGAATAGTAGCAGAATCATGAAATGCTTTGTGTGAGATAGGAGAGGGGGTTTCAGAATCACTAGCAAGTTGTTTCTTC
This sequence comes from Mustela nigripes, assembly GCF_022355385.1. Taxonomy (NCBI): domain Eukaryota; kingdom Metazoa; phylum Chordata; class Mammalia; order Carnivora; family Mustelidae; genus Mustela; species Mustela nigripes. Next base: position 29,828,804 of record NC_081557.1, on the reverse strand, counting down.
AAATTACGTGTGCTTCTCCCCACCCTCGAGATGCAGATTCTGCCCTGACCCCGCACACGTGTGTTCACCCCACTGCTCTTTCACAATCTTTGCCACAGGCTTCTTGTGCTAATGGGAATGAGTCATATTCCTCAGGTGAGCGGGAGCTAAAAATGGCTAAGAAGCACTACAGACAATGGAGACAATGGAGACCCATGCTCGGGTTTTTAAGCAAGGCAGTGGCCTGACCAGATTTTCCTTTTAGAAAGACCCATCTGGCTCTGGAGTAGAGGGTGGAGTAGTGAAGAGTCAGAGAGGATGAGGGCTTCCTGCTAGGAAGCTTTCACGTCTTAAGGGGCTACTGACAACAGTTTTCAGAGAACTTGACAGATACTCCTGTTTCTCTGTTTTCAAGGTCAAGGACCTAAGATTCAAATCAGAATAAAAAAGACTTATCAGTGTTTTGCTGAGAAGGAGGTGACACCTGAAATGTTTCATAAGAATTATGATTTAGGACAGATGCAAATATTCACACATATTTCCTGGGGAATTGATAAAATAATGCTATCAAATATGAATATGAAGCATATAAATTATGTTTATCCAAAGACACTTCTTTTACTTATTGTTTGTTTTTGTTGGTGCCTTTTTTGTTCATTTCTTGTATAATATAGCTCTAGTTAGCTTGGTCATCTTAAAAAGACATACATCATCAATAAACCCATAATATTTTGGGTGGGTTTCTCTTACATGACTTTTTTTTTCACTTAGTGAAACATAAGATTTTCTATGGTTTACATAGATATCAGCTGTGCCTTGTTAACAAAAAGTGAGTTGATGTTCCCAAGAAGAAGAAAAATACATATTTTCCTTGCTTTAAGCTCCTTAATACCAACACATAATGTAATTCAAGTCTGTCTCTCCAAGCTACAAAACTAAGGGGAGAAAAAATATCCTTTCTGAAATCCTTTTGTATTATAAGAGCCAGAGCTCTGAACCCCTATACCACAGTGACCCCAGTGACCCCAGTATTTATAGAGAGCTGTTGGTGAATCATTTCTACAACTTTAAAATTTTCTGTTGTGTTCTAACTTGATATGGGAGAATTATTTCCTTTCAGCCATTTTTTTTTTTTTCCCCTTTGAATTAAGTGTCTGGATGAGCTACAGAACTGGTTGGTTATGAGATAGTTTTTTACCTTATAATGTTAGGAAGATAAGATTGAAAGGTGGTGCTAAGGAAGCCGGCCTTAGATTCCACATTGTAGCCTTACAAAATGTACATTGTATCCAGTAAAAGAGTTTACTGGGCATGTTACGAACCCCTGCTGGATCAATATATCAAGCGATTCATCCATCTTTAAATATTGGATTTATTTTTAGAATAATAGTTTCTGGAAGACTACAGCTCTTTAGTTGTAAGCCCCTGTGCTAGATGAGAGATAAAGGAGATGCGATTTCTAGCCTGGCTCTCTCTTCACTGATTTGTACACCTGTGAAATGGGAGCATTGCCAATGGTTTGAGTGTTGTTTTTTACTCATTTTAACAAGGTGTGTTTGTAGGTCACCAGATACCTAGTAGGTGCTCTAATATTATGACTCTGTGTCATCTAAGGAAAAGGGGTTCCCTGCTGCTGGCACATACGAAGAGGCCTCCTTGGAAAATGACACATAATTACATCATAAGAGAACAAGGCATAAGGCAAATGCCCTTGATAAGGGTGGGAATTTTTTTCCCATTACCAAAAGGAATTATTAAAAAACATAACTTTGAGACATATGGTTCTCTTCTTGGGCAAGGAATGTATACTACTCACAGCTACCAAAAAAGAAAATATTTGCATGTCTCCAACAGCCCAAATCTGTCTGAATTTCTCGAGGCCATTGGGAGAAACGTGGACAGATTTTTTGGTATTGTTGGTTTTTTTTCCCCCCTTTCAGCATTGAAAGATGTTGGTAAGTCAGTAATGAATCCTCTTCCTTTCAGTAGGACCAAAGGCACAGTGAGGAGTGAGGTCCCCTGGAAAAACTAGTATCAGCCAGAATACGCTTAACATGCAAACACTATCGCTTTGCAACGTGCAGTCTTGGAGAAGATTTGTAGCAATTCTAACTTATTTTTCTCTCCTTGAGAAGACACACACCAAGGAAAACCAATACTAAATACTCAATTGTCATGTGCACGTATGCTACCAGTCAAGAGGAGTCGTCTTTTGGAATGGAGAACACAAAACTACTCAGTATTGTGAAACACAGAAAATAAAGGCACTGTAACTGTACAGATGATCAAAGCCTAGTTCTACTTACACTGACAGCTATCTGGCTATAAATATATTCTATCCTATTACCTGCACTTGACACAAGTTTATTTCTGAAGTAATTATAGGACCATTGCAAGATAACCTTCTGAAATGAAATTCGATGTTTATATGGGGTTTATTAGAACATAGCACCATAAATCATTTTACATGGGCATTTAATTTGCTTAAGCTGCTGATTACTGTTTCTGACATTGACAGTTCCTTGCCTGTGCTAAATTTCACTAGCAAGTAACTAAGCAAATATTTTATAGAATCAGTGGGTGTGACCTAATGGGAGAAAATAATTCTTATTCAGCTCTGCCATTGATTTGTGGTGTGATCAAGCACAGATGGCTCGAGGACATTAGTCCTTCTTCTAAAAGCATCAGTTTTCCCATCTATAAAATGGAATAATTCTGAAAATGACATCATCAGCTAAGCAAAGTTAAGTAGAGCCTGTGGAAGCATACACGGAAAAGAGTATTAATACGATAACAATATTGATACTATTCCGAGCTTGTATATGGGAAATTTAAGAAATGAGATGCATCATCACTCTCTCTGGAGAGCTCACACATTATTTTTATTTTTTTTATTTAAAAATTTTTTTTTTTTAAAGATTTATTTATTTGACAGAGAGAGAGATCACAGTAGACAGAGAGGCAGACAGAGAGAGAGAGAAGGAAGCAGGCTCCCCGCCAAGAAGAGAGCCCGATGTGGGACTCGATCCCAGGACCCTGAGATCATGACCTGAGCCGAAGGCAGCGGCTTAACCCACTGAGCCACCCAGGCGCCCTCACACATTATTTTTAAAGATTTTATTTATTTGACAGACAGAGATCACATGTAGGCATAGAGACAGGCAAAAGTGGGGAGCAGGCTCCCTGTTGAGCAGAGAGCCTGATGCGGGCCTGGATTCCAGGACCCTGAGACCGTGACCTGAGCTTAACCCACTGAGTCACCCAGGCGCTCAAGTGCACACATTATTAAAAGAGGCACGCAGGTAAATTGACAGTTACCGTAGACGGAAACAATGAATCACGGGCAACCTAAAGAGCATACAGGAAGGAAGCATTCGCTTATCTGGTAAGGAAGGAGATGGTGAAGAATTTTTCAGGCAGAGGTGATGTTTGAATTAATATTTGTAGTCCTGGTAAGCAGGGAGGGCAAAACAGAAAAGACACTCCACATTTAGGGGCAAACATGCAAAAGCACGAAAGAAAGGCTGTGCCATAAGGGAACATAGAACTAAAATAATTCATGGGTCCCCAGAGCTCAGGGAAGGGCAGGTGAGGCCAGCAGGAGAGGTCTTGGTGTAAAGGGAACTGAATATTAGCCTGTGGCGGGGAGGGAGCTAGTGAAGGCATTTAGGCAGGAGACAATCCACCAGGCACTTGCGGAACTCCCTTCGGTGGAAATGGATTTACTAAACCAGACTCAGCAAGGCTGGAGGCAGTGAGATCCTTCCAGTGGCCCACTGAAAAGAATGAGGTACTGAAATGAATAACAGTAACAATAACATAGACCCTGAGAATCATTTGGGGGATAAATGAATGGTTTTGGAGTCTGACTAGTTACAGAGAATGCCCATCCTGTTGATTCTTTTAGGAAAAGCCTGTGGAGCCTTCTAATTGAAGCGGGAAGGTAGTGGGCTTGTTATGCCCTTGCATTTGGAAGCTCGGGGAAGAGGCAAAGTCCAGAACTATAATTTGAGAGATAAAAGTAGATAGTAGAGAAAACCGCGAGGTTCCAGATACAGAGTGGTCAGAATGGGAAAAGCAGTGGAGAAACGACAGAATCCTTCAGAATCATTTGCAACAACAAAGCTTAAAAGTAGGCAGAAGAAATAGCACCTATGAAAGAGACAGAGAAAGTTCAAGGGGAGAGGTAGGAGGAGGTGCAGGAGAGAGAGTCTTGCTCTAGAGAATAAAGCAGAAGGGAAGGATTGGTCAGTACTAATCAGATACCTTGCCTGAGTGATCATGAAAGATACGGATTAAGAACCATCCGTTGAATTTGACAATTCGAGAAGTCAATTCCCTTCAAAGTTTAGTCAGTAAACAGGTGGGGGAAGAATTAACTAATTAACAGGAAGGTGGAAGCAAAGACATCAGGTGTAAGCTTACCAGAAAGCTCAGTTATAAGGAAAACATATGAGAACAAAGAAAACTGGTATGGAAGGAGCAGAGTTTTGCTTTGTACAAGAGTGAGAGAGGCTTGGGTATGTTTATGCCCTGAAAGCTAAGGGTACAGTGAGTTGGAGAGAGAGAAGAGAGATGTGATGTTTGATTCAGGATCTTCTGCATGGTGGTAATGGGAATTAAGATATATGGGGAGGAATTGACTTTGGACAGGAAGACTTCTTTCTGTGATGAGGAAAGTGGAGAAAAGGATAAACATAGATTGGAGTAAATTAGCCAGTGGAGGTGCTGAGAGAGGAAGCCATACCTGATGATGGTGAAGCCATCAGTAGAATGAGAAGGACAGAGATGAGTAGTGTGTTTGAGAATAATAAGGAGGAATAAGAAATTGAGCTAACCAAACCAAAAGGATCAATTAATTGCAACTGGCCTAATGTTACTAATCCCCGAGATGAAAAGAGTTCTTCCAGCAGGAGTTCAACTTCTCTACTGTGATTTAGAAGATTATACAGTTAATTCAAGGCTGGGGTTTTTAGAGTAAGCACTGTGGGGGGTGGGCAGGAAGAGTTGAGAGTAGTGTGGTTTATAGCAGGTTAATTTGCTATTAGGTTAAAATAGTAGGGGTTTAGTTTGTGGACATTGGGATGGGCGTTATTATTATTATTTTTTTCTTGAGACTTAGCACATACTAAGATAAGACATGGAATTTAAATCTCTGCCATCAAGGGTGTAAGTGCTTATGGCCATGAAATCTTAATCCCCTGCTTGAAACTGTTGTTCAGTTTGACCACTGACCTTCTTAGAGAATTATAGGTTACTGCTTAACTGTTGAAAGGATATGGAAGATGAGATGGGCAGAAATTTAATTCCTATGTTCTTCACATTCTGCAGAACAGTTTCATGTTGGATCCACTTTGCACACGTGGATTCATTAAAGAATCTGCAAGAAGGGTTTGTATTTCAATGATTATATATGCCAGGCAGAAAAACATTTCTTTTCACTGTTTTCCAGAGTTAGCTAATTATCTAAAAATTGTATGGACTGGTGGTTCCTTCTGGTTGAAATAGTCTGCTCATAGGCGAATTTGGGCATTCTGCCAGGCATTCATAGCTAGGAAGCTTAACGACAACTCTTAAATGTAATTTGCAGGGCTAGGAAGAACCAGAACATCAACAATAGGCAAAGCTGTTTTCTAGAATAGTGGGAGAAAGGGTCAGAATACTGTTTGAATGCTCGCCTTTGCAGTTTTTGTCCCAGTAACTCCAAGTTTTGGAAGCAAGCAGTAGAGACACACCAGAAGCTTGTGGGAATGAAAATGGGTCAGTCGAATTTTAAAAAGCCTTGATGGATTCTGCCGTACAAAGAAGAACAGTTGTGGGGCAAGTATTAGACTGGAGTCAGGAAATCGGGGCGCTAGTCTCAGCAAATTACACCAAAGATCTGGGCCTCAGGATCTTCATCTGGAAAACAAGATCATGGTATTATTGGCAGGACCAGGGGAGGCGAAAGAGATACAGCCAAATCCTGACTCCTTTTGCCTGCTTCATATGACATGACAAGGCTTCCTGTTGAGATTTTAACGAGTAGATCCTGATGTCAAAATAAGTTTAAAAACTTCTAGCTAATGTTTCTGAAGGTCCTTTATTCTAATTCTATTCTAATTATAATTGTTATTCTCTCAATGAGAATAACCAGTAGAGTAAAATTTAACTTCATCCTTTTTCACGAGTCTCCATTTTTATTGATATCCAGCACATTGTTACTTTGTACAACATCTGAAACTTCTTCACATCAACCACCTGTATCAGGATTTATCTTGAGTCCATGGGTGGATTTCTGGGTGTCTGCAAAGCCCCTAAACACACATGCAGATTTTTGTGGATACAAGGATTCAAAAAGAGTCCAGCACTTCCATCAGATGCTCAGCAGGTAAATGAAAGCAGTAAGCAAAAATCATCTTCCACTTGATGGGAGAAAAAAAAAAAAAAAAAAAAACAAACTCCAGATCTTCAACTGACACAGCAAGAGAAATTCAAGTAGATTTGATAGCTTCTGTGATGAAAATGATTCCTCAAATTCCCTCACACATCACTATATGTCCTTCCCAAGATTATATTGCTTTGTGGGCAGGGAACAGAGTCAGCAGGTTCTTTGATGATGGAGGAACAGCTCCCCTTAACCTTACATTTTCTGATATTTGAAAGAAGCCAAGATCAAATTCTTTGGCTCTCCACGCCAAACCTCTGCAGCTCTGACATGGTTTTGCTAGATCAAAAGAACCATATATTCTTCACTTTTTTAACCGGCAGCCTTGTTAATCTGGAACTCTAGATGGCCCATGGGCCTGGAAGGTAAGTTATTCTTTTAAGCAATTAGGTTAAAAAAAAAAAAAAAAGTAAAGAGAAACAAATGGCCATTCAACAACATCTGACCTTGAAGGGCTCAGTGCCTGGAGAAGACTTCAGTTTGGGGGGTACTTTTCCATTCTATTTCATATTGAGTATTTGTGTGACTATTCACATGATAGTCAATGGCAGACATTTCCATGGTCTTTTGGGTCCTGGTTCAGAGGGGAATAACATGGTGAGAAGAATGTAGCACTTAACTGAGGCAATGGGCAGAAAATGGGGGCAGTGATGAGTCTATAATGGAACATCAGAGAGAACTTTCCAGACACATTCAACTAAACAAGGGGTTATACATAGATCCCTTAGATTCCCATAGCAGGGTGATGCTGGATCCTGGGCATGTGTGCCCGTGATCCACATATATGGGAAAGAGAAAGCCTCTTTCACAAACTATGTAAACTCAGAGGCTGGGCACCAAGTAGGAAAACAATGGGGCATGAAAAACAAGACAGACAAAAAACAGTAACAGGGGTAGAAATGAAGGTGGATTTGAGATACTGTAAGAATTCTCAGAACATAATCCTTTTGCTCTTCTTTCATTTCAGATGCTGCACAACAAACATGTCATGGTCCGTGTGGGAGGAGGATGGGAAACTTTTGCAGGGTATTTGTTGAAACATGACCCCTGCCGGATGCTGCAGATCTCCCGTGTCGATGGCAAAACATCCCCCATCCAGAGCAAATCTCCAACCCTTAAGGACATGAATCCAGATAATTACCTGGTGGTCTCTGCCAATTATAAGGCTAAGAAGGAGATTAAATGAAACTAGTTGGTCGCTATAAGGGGACTCTCATAATGGCCTGTACCCACTTCTCCAGTGTAGTCAGTTTAGTCCACACGCTCTGAAAATTACTTTGAAAAAAGGAGTAACAGACAGAAAAATGTCATTACTATTGAAAAATGTTCAGAGAGTAGCACTATTTATTTTGTTGCTTCTGTAGAAAATGACCAATTAAATTCTAAACTCAGATTTAAATTAGAAAAATTGTAGGCAAATTATTATTTTTCAGTATGTGAACACAGTATTTAGTACATGTTAGAAATACAATCCTAGCTAGAGATAAAAACTGCTCTTAGAAGAAAATATTTAGGATTTCTAGATCAGTCAACAGGAAGTGCCTGCCTTATGTCTACAAAAAGCACCCCAGACACTTTTATAATTGCAGGCTTTTTAAGCCAAATTTTAAAAAGGTGACAATTAGTGTGATAATATGTACTAAAAAATCTTCAATCACACCATGAATAAGTGCAGAACGTTCACAACAGTAATACTTTACTGGAAAGGCCACTTTAGAAAAGTTTACATTCGCTTGGAAGATGCCTTAAAGTTTATTCCTTATCTATGACCAAATATCTGGGGTACTTTTGGAAGTTTTCAGTACACCCTTTAGAAGATCGCTTATGAAGTATTTCATACATTCCTAAGCACATGGCGGTGTTGAGACTGACTTAGTGTAATTCACACACATAAGCTGACATACGTTTATATTTTGACAGTAAATTGTACAGTCAAGTGTTCATTGACTTCATGTTATTTTAAAGCATTTTCTTATGAAAATATATCTTTAGTTAATCCTACTTTGCTATGCTGTCTAGTAAAGTAAGTACACTGTAGCTTATGTTGTTACAGACTCATGTATACCCTTGTATACCTAGGACAGGGCTGTTTCATACCCATAAGCAGCAAACTATTGTCCTCACTGATTCAAAAATTAAAAAGATAAATTTAAAAAAAATTACCTGTCTCTATATCGATGCTTCATTCCGAAATAAAGATTATCAAGTGGCGACTTTCCCGGAGAGTTCTAGGAAGGGTCAAATTAGGGCTAGCTAGTGCTTCTTCACTTTGGGCAGCTGGGTGATGGCATTGTTTGTTCCCCTGGGCAGATAACCTAGATATTATCATAGGTAATCCCTTAAGTGCTATCTTGAGTATCTTAAGTATAGGCAGAATTAATTTGTCATTCCCTCATTTTTCAACAACAACAAAAAATCCACCTTTCTTGCTCCAGTAAGTCAGGGAGGAAGCGTTTGTCACATGACTGATTTAGTTAAAGTGTATACAACCTGTTATTTGTGAAGTTTTTAAACAACAGGCATTGTATAATTTGGTGGTACTGGAAATGGTGGTAATTGTTCTGGGGGAAAAAAAAATTAAAGTTTTGTCAGAAATAAAATCCCCTTGGAACAGTAATAATTGTAGTATATTTTAAAATACATTGATTTGATTTTTATGTTCCTAAACTAATATGAGCATTGAATTTCTCTGTATCTACAATAATGTTTTCAACAAAACTTTCTCCAGTGCTTACCTTTTTCCATAAATAAACCTATGTCTTTTTTTGTTTGTTTGTTTAGATTTTATTTATTTATTTGACAGAGATCAAGTAGGCAGAGAGGCAGGCAGGGGTGGGGTGTGGGGTGGGGAAAGCAAGCTCCCTTCTGAGCAGAGAGCCTGATGCAGGGCTCAATTCCAGGATCCTGGGATCATGACCTGATCCGAAGGCAGAAGCTTTAATTCACTGAGCCACCCAGGCACCCCTATATCTATATCTTTAAGAATTAAAATTAATTTCATTAATTTAGTTTAAAAATGTATAGGTTAAAAAAAATCATTTATTTTGTTTTCTATGCTAATGTGCCAAATTACCAGAAACTTAGTAGCTTAAACAACACAAATTTATTGTTATAGTTTCATAGGTCAGAAATTTCGAGATGGTGTGGCTGGCCTAAAATCAAGGTGTCAGCAGGGGCCTAGGAGAGAATCCCTTTGCTTTTTCCGCTTTACAGAGGCTGCCTGATTTCCTTGGCTCATGTCTTTCCTCTGTCTTCAAAGCCAGCAATATAGTATCTCAACGATACTACTTTATTCACATCTCTTTGGAACCACAGGTTGGAAAGATTTTCTGCTTTTAAGGATCCACGTGATTAGATTTAATCCATCCAGATAATACAATATAATCTCCCATTTTAAGGGCATTAACTGAATTACATTTGCAAAATACCTTTTGCCATAAATATGCAATGGTGTCAACCATTTAGATTTTTTTTCTAACTTCTCAACTGTGTTTTATAGGTTTTAGTTCAAATCTTTTACTTCTTTTTCCCAAGTATTTTCTTCTATGTGATGATACTATCATTGAAATTATTTCTTAATTTTCAGATTATTTATTATTTGCACATAGAAATAGCAATGACATTTTCATATATTGGTTTAGTATTCTGGAACCTTTCTTAACTCCTTAGTTCTACAAATTTGTGTGTAGCTATTTAAGGATTGTCTGCATGAGATGCTTGGTATTTTTTAACCTATTTAACCTATTTTAAGTATGTCTGTTATTTATACCCTAGCTATCTGAGAAATGTAGAATGAGAAAATACATCTTAGGAAGTAGGTATAGAGTAAGGAGTTAGGATAACGTGACTTCTGACTTCTGTGACAAAACCGATTTCAGAAAAATAGCTTAGAAAGGGTCAATCTGTGTGCAAAACTAATTAGGTCCATTTGAGATTATATTCGAAGTACTTGCAAAAATGTAACTAGAATGGATTAATTTGAAACTTAAGTATGGTGCTATAAGAATAGGCAGTGTGATCAAAGATATAATAAAGTATAATATCCAGGTCAAGTAATTTATGAATTTTCAGTTCTCAGGCCATAATAATCCTATTTAGAGGCAATATTTGCAAAATGAGACATATCTAGAACAAGGAGAACAGGATAATAAAAAGGTTATGTCATATGAGAAATTTAAACTGTTTGAGTTGTTGGAACAAACTTCTCTGAATCAACCCAAAACTTGTTCAAAATTTGTGAAATATACAAATGCCTTCTAAGTGGCTTTTGAGAAAATCAAAGAAAATGGCTATGGAGCCACATTTGCATCAACTTAAAGCACATGCGATAGTCATGGGGATTTGAGATGCTTGTTTGAAAATGTTAAAAAAAAAAAAAACACTGCACACCTTAAATGTCAACACAGAGAGAGATGCCTAGCTACCTACCTCTTGGCTTACTGACCTATTTACTCAGATATTACTTGAAACAAAAACTGACAAGTTACTTTTTCTTCTAAGGGCGTAGAATAATTCTTAGCAAAGATAAACACATTGAACTGTTGGAGGAGAAAAGGAAAATTCAAAGCTGATGTCAATTCTCCTGGGGTACCAAGGAGGAAAGCTAGACACTTTGTATTATTTTGCTATTTCTCTATGAAAACAGGAAACTAACAATATCATCTCTCCTTTGGAGTATAGAAAAAGAACCATGCCTAGCTATAAATTCAGAGATTTTATGAACATACCAAAAAGCCATTAGCTCTGTTGTTCTCGTTCATCCCAAAGAGATGAAAGGGTCATGGTTTCCCTAACCATTCACCTAACTTCTAATTATTTAATACGTAGTGAAGATGAAACTTGTTAAAGAGGGAACCCGGGTGGGTCAGTGGGTTAGAACCTCTCCCTTTGGCTCAGGTCATGATCCCAGGGTCCTGGGATGGAGCCCTGCATTGGGATCTCTGCTCAGCGGGGAGCCTGCTTCCCCCCTCTCTCTGCCTGCCTCTCTGCCAGCTTGTGATCTCTGTCAAATTAATAAATAAAATCTTAAAAAAAAAAAAAACTTGTTAAAGGACAGCCAAAGTCAATTTTTATATAGGAAAAATGTATATTTGTGTCCACATAAGGCAATACAGAATTTATAACAAACCATGTGTGTGAAAACTATTAATTACATCCCAAATACAATCGGTGGAACTATAGTAGCACGTATAGATGTTTTAAAACAACATGCAGCATGTCAACAAAGGGGCTGTGTGATGATATACAGCTTTTTGTTACCACTCTTGTTAGCTTGATGATCAGAATTAAGAAGCCATAATTTTAGCTTTTTTACATCTGAACATGATAGTTAATATATATGCATTTTACTGTTTCAGTTATATTTTAGTAATTTTTTGGAGGGTTTGGGTCACATACTAAGCATTTTACTATATTTTCCTATTTAAATGATGATTTATGGGAAATTGGCTCCAAGTTAAGATTCCCATCAGGAACTGATTCATAACTTGATGAGGGAGATGCTTGGATGTATAGGTACAATTTTTTTTTTTTTTTTTAGTAGTCACTTACTGGTTTTCTATCAAGCATCTCATCTCCTCTTTTCCCTTCCCCTTCCTAAAACTATTCTTAGCATTTTAGTATCACGCCTTAGCCGATGCTTCCCTTATGGTTTTGGGGAACGCAGATTAAACCCACGGAAGCAAGCCATGCATGACTGGCTAGAGCAGCATATCCCATTGTTCCCAGAAGGCAAAACACCAACATACATTCATGGTTCAAAAGTAAATAAACATGCTATTTGGATATAAACTCTATTAGAAATAGGGCATTATCCCCTGGATATAAACCTTTGTTTACACCAACCCAAATTGTAATTCTTAAGGTAGTACAGATAAAATTGTTCTTTATATATTAAAGCAGAATGAAGGATTTGCACAGTTCAAGGATAATATGATTTGGTTCTATATTCAGTTATTGAGGATCTTTCTTCCTTTCTGCCTTGGAAAAATCAATCATGTTCATAAAGTCAAGAATTTTATTTCTAAAATAAAGTTTAATGATTTCACTATCCTTTGTGAACAAAAGTACCACTAATATTCTAAAGGATGAAGAAAATTGAGCCTGTTTAAATATATGTCTTGACTGGATATTCACAAACTATTCTATACATAATAGAAAAAGTAATTTTTCCAAACAAGAGTCAAGAGACTTACACCATAGTTCGATCTCTTTAAAATTAACATATACAATATACTGCTATATAATGTGAGCCTTGTGGGAGGGATGAGCACAATAACGGCTCAGATTCTTTCTGTAGATCAATGAGCTGGTCTATTTAATTTATAATCCCTATTGGTACTTACTATATATGAATTTTAATTTAGGGCTCGGATTGTGGCCCTGTCATCCAAAAGAGCAAACAAATTAAAAGATAGAGAAATTCTTGTATTTTAGCTTATTATACACAAGGAAGGAAAACTCAAAAAACAGAAATACTATAAACTCATGTTTCTAATAAACACAAACGTGAAAATTTTATGACTCTGAATCCCACAGAATTAACCTCATAGTATTTTATGCTTAAAGTAGACCTTTTAAAATACAGTACTGACATGTTTCTATTTCATACATTCATGTTTGTATTGGCAATTTCACATCTGTACAAATCTTACGATCATTCTTTAATAAATACTAAAGAATAAAAACACCTGTGAAATTTGGAAAAATATATTGCTACTCAGTATAGCCCATCCAGATTCTTAGTTTAACTCACTCAGTTACCACAAAGATCTTTAGAGCTGAATCTGATATTGCAGAATAGTCCATCACTGCCCTCTGATGGCACTACTAATATATAATTTTAAATTCAGCAAGCAAAAAAACACTTTATTGCAATGTAAAACACCATATATTAATTTTATAAGCCACAGAAATAGAAAATAAATTAGGAGAAATTCATAATTTTCTACAAATATTACTTAGTAAGTTATAAAAATTTATAGTGTTCCTTCACATAAGCCCTTCAAATGATTTTTCAAAATTTTCCCTGATGAACTGTTTAAAGGCACGAAGTCCATATGTTTAAGCAAAAGCCTTCATAAATAATGAAATAAAAAGAGATACAAGATTAAGCAGAAAACTATAGATTGCAAGGTCATTTTATAAAGGAGAGAAAATACAATAGCAAACTTTAATGTCTGAGGTGTAGGCAGACTTTTTACATGCGATATATATTTATTCACTATTTAGGTCCCTGTTTTAACTACTAAATAAGGGCAAATCGCCTACTGTCTGCAGAAGAGCAATTATAAGAAAATAAGTATTTAATGAAAGGTCTGGCATTTTCTAAATTTGAACATCAAAAGCATTTTCAGTATATCAATATTGAAAAGTACTGACTGCATTTAATGGCACTAAAATTGCAAAGTCTGAATCTTGATTTATTCAAAGAGAAGAAAGTAAGCTGAGGACGTCCACTTGATTGCAGATATTCGTTATTGGCAATAGACTTTTCCACCCATGTTATGCTTATGAAACTGTCCACTAGAAAAGAAAAATATATGGAGAAAAGTAAATTTTATTTAAAGTTATGTTAAAATATCCTTGTGAACAAAAATAGGAATGTGGGCTATACAAATGCAAAATGATTTCTGTGCATAGTAGTGATAAGTATAATTTTCCATTATGGTCAAACATCTAAAATAAGATACATAATTGTTTAAAAACACGAAGAAGTGAAACAAAATATCTGGGCAGATTAATGGGTAGTTAAATCCCAAATATCTAATAATTAGTTCAGGAAAAAAATAAAACATCACAAAATAAAAACAATGAAATCAATACAATAAAAACAGAGGAATTCCTGTTTGAGGCGGGGAACTAAGAACTTGCAGAAATTAAGTAATGGTTTGTCCAAGTTCTTTCCTTGCTTGACTTGAGAAACTTTGTTGTTCTGTTCAAGCAACTCTATAAAATCTGCAGTAGTAAATTCTGGAAAAAGCTACTGGGATGGTACCAGGTATTTACCAGTCTCTTGAGGAGTGGTTTTCATGTACATCCAAGGAATTTTACTGGGTGTTACATATTCTTTTAAATATCTGTATTTCAGTTTTGAAAGTTCAGGGTTAATCCAAGTAAAGATGCTTTTGTTTATTTTAGGACTTCTTAGAGACTTGAACACTGTGCCTTTTTTTTTTAATTTCTAAAAAAAGGATTCAGTGTACAATATAGGATCCAGGATTTAAATTTTTTTGTTTCATTTTTAGCCTGGGACTTTATTTCCCACAATGTATCTCTGAAGACTAGTGTTAAAAACACTAGAGTTGGCATTAGGTTGAGGAGCTTAAGAACGTCTTGATGACTAAATTCTACTCTCGCACTTTCCGAGATTCTGATTGGTATGAGGTGGGACCCAAGGGTCAATCTTTTTAGAAAGTTCCTCCTTAGTTCCCACCACACGGCTAGGGTTGAAAGCCACTGCATGAAAGAACATGCACTACTCCTGTTCTGTTATATCCTGTACTGAGATTAGTGTGCACCCGGATGTCAGCACCACACTCACTTCTTAAAATAAGGCTGCGTTGCCACTATGGAAGACAGTATGGGGGCACAATCCTCAAAAATTAAAAATAGAAATATTGTTTGATCTGGTATTTCCACTACTGGCTATTTACCCAAAGAAAATGAAAACACTAATCTGAAGAGACCTATGTACCTATATGTTTACCACAACATTCTTTACAATAACCAAGATATGGAAGTAATCTAAGTGGCCATCAATAGATGAATGGATAAAGAAGGTGTGCTGTGTGTGCCCCCCCCACACACACAATAGGGAGTATTACTCAGCCATTAAAAAAAGGATGAGGTCTTGCCATTTGCAACAACATGGCTGGAATGAAAGGGTATTAAGCTAAGTGAAATAAGTCAGAAAAATAAAAATACCATATGATCTCACTTACATGTGGAATCTAAAAAACAAAAAAAATTTTAAAAAGCAGAAGCAGAGTCATAAATACAGAGAACAAACTGATGGTTGCTCGTGGGAGGATGGGCAAAATGGGTGAAGGGTAGTGGGAGATACAGATTTCCACTTATGGAATGAATAAGTCATGAGGAAAGAGGATATAGCTTGGAGAATACAGTCAATGGTACTGTAACAGGGTTATGAAACATGGAGCTACACTTATGAGTATAGCATAATGTATGGATTTGTTGATCACTATGTTGTATACCTGAAACTAATGTACTGTATATCAATACAAAGAAATTAAAAAGGTAAAAAAAAAAGCTGCCTTTCCAGAAGATAGTGAGCATTGCCAATGCCAATTATCCTAGGCAGAGCTAGTCAGGAGATGAAGATGTAGTGTTTTCTTCATACTATGGAGTCTGGTTAGGAAGAATCTAGCTACATAATACGACACTCCAGGCCAGTCGTAGAACAGGCCTGGCAGCAGTCTTTACAGGACACTAGGCTAAGAAGGGTTGAAAATTAAAGTCATACTCTGCCTTATGTCCCCCCTTCTGTTAGTTCTGAGCCTCTAAAAATTGATTTTGAACTTCACTGTATGCTTTTGATGATCTACATAGATGGTCAAGGAGAAAGGAGTATGTCCCTTAAAGCTAATGTATTTATGGTAGAAGTGCTTAGGAATATTCTAAAGGAAAATGACACAGTATGCAACAGTTGTGGTTTATCTGAATGAGTGACTGTCCAACTTTGATGGCCTTGAGGGTGATTTTTATTAACAGAACCAAAGAGCTCTCTTGTAAGAACAGTACACAAAGAAAAACAGGTACTTAATTTAAAATTGGGATGATTCTGGGGCACCTGGGTGGCTCAGTGGATTAAGCCGCTGCCTTCGGCTCAGGTCATGATCTCAGTGTCCTGGGATCGAGTCCCACATCAGGCTCTCTGCTCAGCAGGGAGCCTGTTTCCCACTCTGTCTCTGCCTGCCTCTCTGCCTGCTTGTCATCTCTCTCTGTCAAAAAAAAAAAAAAAAAAAAAAAAAAAAAAAAAAAAAAAATTGGGATGATTCTAATTCTGAGCACTTCTGAAGGGACCAGAAGCAGTACATGGCCCAATTTATTTTTAACGTATAGGTTTCAGGCTATGCTTCAAGTTTAATTCAGAAAGGTTCTTTCTTTCCCAGAGTTTAAAAGCTGATGTGAAACTGGTTAGGTTAGAATATGTCAAATAAGTACCTTCTTAACTCTGGCTATAGGTAAGTATCGTTTTCTTATAACCCTGTATGTGATTTTAATTGCTGCTCAGTACCTCAGCATCATTTCCAGTCCTACAATTTTTCATAATTTTTTTGCTTTTGAGAAACTTCCATAAAGTAAACCTAGTAGCAGAGACCTATATCTCAGTAGAATAATTAAACTTCTATACTTCTGATAAATATTTGACTTTGTATCAACCAACTATTTCACTTTATGGTGGATTTATTCTACTCTATTGTAGAAGTATATTAAAAAATATAAGCACAATGGTCACAGTTATTTACCTTACCACTGAAACCAATTAATCTATACATTGTTAAAAGTTAATGATAAAGAATTTGTTTTCTAGTAATTTAACTTATTAAAAAAATTAGATGAATATACAATGATGAAACACACACAGATAAATCTTATTTCTGTGTTATAGCACTGAGCCAGAATCACCTCTGATCAAGAGGCTCCTAAGTGGCCTGCTCCACAGGTTAGGAGGATATATACATGTATGTATTTACAGATATAGTTTTAGGAGAAAAAATAAAGTCAGTAGTATTGTCATAGGGTTGTATGGTGATAGGGTAGCTACATTTGAAGTGAGCATAGCAAAATGCATTGAGAAGTTGCATCACTATGCGGTACACCTGAAACTGAGGCAACATTGTATATTAACTAGATTTAAAAAAATAAAATAAAATTTAAAAAAAAAGCAAACCATTGAGAAGACAGTAAATCAGCAAAGTAAGTGCTAATAAATCATTGACAAGTTAAATATAAACAACTAAAATTCAGGATATTGATTTTCACAAGTATACTTTAGAAATTTATTTTCTTTAAAAATGGATCAAGGAATAAAATCTTAATATCTGAACAAATATTTTCTTGAACTTTAGTGTGTAAAATAAAACTTAATAGTTTGGCAGACAATAAAGATCCCCAAGTTCTGGGACCTGTTTAACTTGTCCATCATTATATTTCCAGTGTCAAGAACTGCAATTGCTACATTGGGAGGCACGAGGTACATGTATTACATGCCCCACCCTCCCGTACACCCTACTGTCCAATTTACTTAACCATGATAATGACTGATAATAGAAAACTCAAAAACCTCAAATCACTGAGTAAAAAAATATAGGTTATATATAAAAAAGAGAATCCATAGTGTAATCCAATTTAATAAGATTAATGAATAAATGGATATTAGAAATGATGTCTGTCAAAATGACACAGAATTGAGGTGATTTTATGTTCTTCGTTATACTCTTCATATTAAGTTTCTGATATATTAGCATTAATTATATCAATATAAAGTACTAAGATGTAGTGTCAAGATAATCTGGAAAAACAATCTATTTTCCTTTTGGGAAAAAGAAGGCAAATCTATTACAATAAATGTTGGAATGTCCAAATAAATTGGCACTTCTCCCAATCTCTACTTTTCATGCTTTTAAATTTATTCAAAACTTCCTGATAATCTATTGCAAGAGGGAATTACTCAATAGACTATTACTGAAGGTTTTAAAAACTCCAGGTAAATTAAACCTTTAGTAAATTTTAATACTTACCCTAAGTCCACCTTCCGGTGGGGGCCTGGATTCAGCCATTTGTTTTTCTAGTTTTTCCTTTTTCTTTCTCTTTTCTTCCACAGACCGAACATCCAGAATGCCCCGAGATGCAGCCTTTAGAAAATGTATTAAGTGGTACAGAAAAACAACAAAAATCAGTATTCAGTATCCAAAAGGTGTTTGTTGCTTTTTTGGTTTTTCTTTGGAGGTGACGGGTTTTATCTTTGGTTATAAAGAAGAAGACTATTTCTATAACAGCTTTATATAAAACATATTATCATTTCTTCATTGGGTATTTTTTCCCTAAATTTCTCATGTGTCAGTGTTTTATAAGGCATCATCATATAATCCCAAGGAAGAAAGTTATTAAAGGGGCATCTCACATTACAGAAGACATCTATAATTTTCATGCATTAAATGATATAAATGCATTAACATGACCTATAGAAATATAGAGATCATTTTGAAAAATGATTACATGTAAATTTACAGGTTATCAGACACCATTTTCTTTAGCAATGCTAGTAATAAATAGAATGAAGTACCCAATTATCTACATGAGCAGAATTTTATTTCTACTCTTACCTCTTTCTGTCTTCTCTCTGCAGCCTCTGCGAGCTTTGCTCTTTTCTCTTCCTAAAGAAAACATGTCAAAAAAATGTTTTAAAATAAAATGAAACATTATCATGGATAATTTATATCTTAAAGATAATATAACTGATTTACAAAAATATTTAGTACTTGTTCAAAATGTCCCACTAAGACTGCCACTATTTACAATGTTTGTGAAATACTTAACTTCCTGAATTTCATTCTTCTAATCGATAGGTCTTCAAATAAGCACAAGATAAGACATATACATAATATATATTACATATGCATATATATATATATATTCAGGTTAGCCTATAAAATAATTCATTTGCTTTTTTTTTTTTTTTAAAGGTCTTACAAGCTAGTCAGGGCAATAATACAACAAATGACATTTAATAAGGCGAAGGAAGGAAATAAGTGGTTTGAAGTAGGCTGGTATTTTCAGGAAATGTTCATGAATGAAATGGGCTAATCTCATTGTGTAGGACATGAAGCCCCGAAGGGAATTTGTAAGAGGTACTGCTCCATGTTGGGAAACAGTGGATACTACTTTTATACCACGTATTGCTACTATTAACAATTATAAGTTATAAATTCTTTAAATACATAAGACAGTAAACAATTCTCTTGGCAGCTGTGTTAATAGCTCCTTTGTTTTTCATACCACAATACATACATTCATTCATCCACTGGACAAATAGTTACTGAGCAGTTATCATGCCTCAGGAACTTTTCTTAGGTGCTGAGGTTGCAGCAATGAAAAAAACACAGACAAACATTTCCATACGCATGGAACTTACATTCCTATGAGGGGGACTCAGGTAAATATAATCAAGTAAATACATGTCTGTTAAAGAGTAGTAAGTGCTTCCAGAAAATATAAAGATGAGTACGGTGGATAAGAAATGGAAGGATGAGTGGGTGGTGTAGTAGGGGATCTATTTTAGTTAGGGTGGTCCCCAATAAGCTCCAAAGATAAAGTGACATTCAAGTAGTGAGCCATGTGTTTATCTGTGGCGACGAGGGGCAGGGCTTAACAAATGCTAGTATATTGGTATTTTACTAACAGCCATATAAACAAAGTTAATAACATTTAAAAATAACCATACAAGAACGACCAGGTAAATTTTCCCACATCGACTTCCAGGTCATTTTCAGTACCCATAATCAAATGGTTGAAGAGTTCATGTACTTCCCTAAACAACTCAGTTCCTTCAGCGAATTTTCAGATAAGAGAACAGAGGAATTTAGCTTTTCTGTTATCAACAACCTGTAAGGACTATTAATGTAAAGACACTGTTGTAAATAGAAAGCTACAAAAAGTATATATGGATTGTACCACCCACCACCTACTTAAGTAGGAATTTCATCTAGACAATGACTAATTTCTAGTGTAAGTGTGTCCCAAATATTACATGAGGCACATCTATTTTTTAAAAATGTATTTTTTAATCTAAAATTTATCTAAAAATTCTAATTTAAGTAACTTAAAAACAGTGGGCACCCGGCCCTTTTATTGGCCAAACATGGATTACAAATTGTACCCCCTTTACCATGTAACATCCGTATTCTTTTAAAAGGAAGAACTTGAAAGAGAGAGAGAAATAGTAACACGAAGTCATCGATTACTACGATATCCAATGAAGCACAGGAGGAGCGTAAGAGCCTTTATTGAGCACCTTCTTTGAACAGTTGGTACAGACAGAGGAAAACGCACATCTCCTAGAAGATCAAGCACGCCGGGAGTCGAGGAGAGGAGCTCTTTCCGCACCCCGACCCCAGCACCGCACGGTCCGCGCACGCCTGCGTCTTACGAGCTCCCGATTTCGCCCAAGTCTGCGAAAGGTAAACACCGCGGTGCCGCCTGCGGGCAATTTTTTGTAACGGAAGTGGAGAGAGCGGCTCGGAGGCGGCGGCGGCGGCGGCTCAGGTCCCGCCGCCTGACCCGAAGTCCCTGGGAGCGCGTCCCCACACACGTCTTCGCCACCAGACACCCACCCGCGGCCAGCTCTCCAGCCCGCGCCCCCGCTTCCAACGGCCCCGGTGCCCACAGCTCGGGGCCTCCTGGCGCGCCTCTCGGGAGAACAGGTGCGCGCGGCGCGGGTCGGCCCCGCGGGAACCGGGGGACATGGGGACGCGGCCTTACTCACCAGGTCCGGCGAGGGAGGCGCGGTCTCCCCCGGACAGGGAAAGCACAGCCCCATCGGGAGCGCGGCTGGGGGTCCTCTTCTGGGCCCGCCCCAGACCCGGCAGTGCCAACTGCGCGGTCAGACAGGCTTCCCAGGTTCGCAGCGCTTGTCCCGCCCCCACCCGGGACCTGCGCGTCGGCTCCGCTCCGCCCCGCCCCTCTGCGGCAACGCCCCGCCCCGCCCCCGGCTCCTCCCCGCTCCACCCCCTTCCGAGGCTCCGCCCCCTTCGTCTCTTCGCCCCGCCCCTGCCTCGCACCACCTCCCTCAAGAGGAGACTTCCCAGGACATCCAGCCCTGCCCAGCCCAGCCCGACAGGGCCTGGCCGGTCCCAGGCAGGCAAAGGCCTCCCTGTGAGGAAAAGCCTGCTGCTTTGGGGCAGAGAGAGAGATGGGGAGAGAGAAATCGATATACCGTATTGTATTTATTCATTTGTCAGTGGACACATTAAGTTGTTTTCCTACGTTGCTATTGTAATAACTGCAATGAACATGGGGTTACAGACATCTTATTATGATAATGATCTCTTCCTTTTGACCTTATACCCCAAAATGGAATTCCTGAATCATATATATGGTAGATTTAATGTTAGTTTCTAAGGATTCCCCATATTTTCCATGGTGGCTTTACCAGTTGACAGTTCCAGCAAGAGCGCATAGGGTTCCCTTTTCTCCACATCCTTGCCAGCAATTATCTCGTCTTTTTGGAAATAGACATCATAACAGGTGTGACCTGATACCTCATTGTGGTTTTGATTTGCATTTCCCTGATAATTGATGTTCAGCACCATTTCATGGACCTGTTGGCCGTTCACATGTTGTTGGAAAAATGTCTATTTAGGTTCTTTGCCCATTTTTAAAAATTGGTCATTTGTTTTTTTACTCTTGAGTTGTAGGATTTACTTGTATATTTTAGATATTAACCCATTATTGGATACGTAATTTACAAATATTTTCTCCCATTCCATCGGTAGCCTTTTCATTTTGTTTGTAGTTTCCTTTGCTGTGCAGAAGGTTTTTGAGTTTGATATAGCCCCACTTGTTTATTTTTGCTCTTGTTGTCAAATCCAAAATATCACTAAGACCAATGTCAAGGAGCTTACTGCTTATGCTTTCTTCTAGTTTTATGGTTTCAGGACTTATGTTCAAGTTTTCAATCCATTTGACTTGATTTTTGTGTATGGTGTTAAGAAGTCCATTTTTGTTCTTTTGCATGTGGCTGTGAAGTTTTTCCAACACCATTTCTTGAAGAGGCTACTCTTTTCCCATTGTGTCTTCTAGGATCCTTTGTCAAAAATTAACTGGACATATGTATGTGGATTTATCTCTCTGGCTTTCTATTCTGCTCCATTGATGTTTATGTCTGTTTTTTATGCCAAACGGAACTGCTTTGATTCTAAACGCTTGGTAATATAGTTTGAAATTAGAAAATGTGATGACTCTAGCCTTGTTCTTAAGATTGCATTGGCAATTCATATTCTTCGTGGTTCTATACAAATTTTAGGATGTTTTTCTATTTCTGTGAAAAATGACATTGAAATTTTGATAGGGATTGCATTGTATCTGTAGATTGTTTTTGGTCGTATGGACATTTTAACAATATTAATGCTGATCTTTGAACATGGGATATTTTCCCATTTATTTATTTCCCATTATTTCCCCATATATTCCCATTTTCCATAAACATTGATTGCTTTCTATCTCTATAGGTTGATTATATTTCTAGAGTTCCAGATAAATGGAATATCATATGTGCTTTATCTTTCCATTAAAATAAAGTTTTTAAAGTTCATCTGTGTAATTGTGTGTAAGTTCCTAAAGCCAGCGTATTAACAAACAGTATTGGTTTCTATAATGTACAATATAGTGATTTGGCAATTCTGTACAATACTCCATGCTCATCAGATAAGTAACTATACATTTTATTTTTAGTTTTCTTTGAAGATTTTTTTTTTAAATTTACTTGAGGGAGAGAGAATGGGAGCGGGGAGGTGGGGGTAGGGAGATGGGGGAGTGGAGAGGTAGGGGGAGGGAGAGGAAGAGAGAGAATCCCAAGCAGACTCCATGCTGAGCACAGGGCTCAGTGCGGGGCTGGATCCCATAACTCCAAAATCATGACCTAAGCCTAAATCAAAAGCCAGTGCTTAACCAACTGAGCCACCCAGGTGGCTGATATACAACATTTGAAAAATCAGTTTTTCTATCTGTGGACTTAATGGGCTGTTTGCACTTTCAGGCTGTTATGAACAAAGCTCTATATGGTCATGTACAATTCTTTGAACATGTTTATTTCGCTTCAATGAACAACTGAGTGGAATAACTGGGTCATATTTCACATGTATGGAAAACTGTTAGGAATTTTTTTTTTTTTGTAAGTTATGGTGCTTTTGCCATTTCTATAGCAATGATGTAAGTAAGAAAGTACCAATTGCTTCTTATTCTAGCCAAAGTTGGTACTGGCAGCTTTTTTTTTTTTTTTTTTTTGGTACCATCAGCTTTTTAAGTTTCACTAATTCAAATGGGTGTAGAGTGGTATTAATTTGAATTTACCACATTTTCATGTACATCTTGGCTATTTGAATATCTTTTTAGAAATAGTTAATATCTTTTGTTTACTTTATGGAAAGTTTATATTCTATAATTAGTTCTAAAACCTTTTTTTGATTGTGTGTGTGTGTGTGTCTGTGACCAAAATACATATTATCACTTCAATCCTATGAAATCCACCTGGAGTTACTTTATGGCCCAGTAGGTGGTCTATTTTATTGTCTCATGGTGTACTTTAAAAGTATATGTGTTCTGTTTATGTTGGGGTATTCTTTAAATATCAGTAAGGTAATTGGCTGGTAATGTCATTTAATTTTCTCATCTATTTCTAAGATGAGTTAGAAACACTATGAGTTAGTTAAACACTATCTAGAGACATATGTGGCAATCAAATGATTTTTATGTCTTGTAATTTTTATCAATGGGCTGAAGGCCCACACCAGGATCCTTCCAGGGGTGGTCGTTTTAAAACTAATATCAGTCCGGGCTCCTTTAAGCTACATTGCAATAACCCTCAGGTCCTCTAGAAGAAGATCTATTTCCATTTGGAGGTTTCAAATTCTACCCTCAGATGCCAATGTGTGCACTGTGAGGAGACGATTAGGCCCAGACTCTTAGGGTATGATCCATGATCCTGAGCAAAAAGCAGTCCCATCAGGGGAGACTCAGAGAGTCATCAGCTCCACGCCCACTCCTGCCCCCCCAGTGCCACCCTCACAACCCCCCACCCCCATGGGCCCACGCCTCTGCTCCCCTGCCCGGGGCCTCAGCCATAGATCAGAGAGGACATGGCAGGGTTGGCTGGCATAGTACCACAGACCCAAGGGAAACAGAATGTGCCCCTGGGCCATTTCCCACCCCCCTTAGCTCCTAAGAGAGGCAGTCTGCCCTAGTGCTGTCCTGGAATAAGCTGCCTCTAGGTCAGGGTCCCAGGAAGAGGCCAACCCGCCCTGTCCCCCGCCCCCCGGCCCCACTCTCTCTCTCTCCCTGCCCTTTGGAGCCCAGGCAGCCCAGAACTAGGCTCTCTGTGGAGGAAGTGGAAGCCCCAGGGTAGACAAGGTAGAGGCCCCTCCAGGCTGTGGTGAGACTGGGGTGTGCGCTCTCCTCTCTGTGCTGTGTGCGATGGCTCCCTAGTATTCTCTTCTGTACATATATGCATGCTTGTTCTGAAATAAAGAGGATTTAAAATGAAAAAAGAAAAAAAAAAAGAGAGGAATGTTTATATTTCAGTTATAATTGTGGATTTGTCTGTTCTTTGAATTCTTCCAATCCAGTTTTTGCTTAATATATTTTGATGCTCTGTTATTGAGTGCATATGTTTATGATTATTATTTTGTGTGAACCTTTTATCGTTATAAAATGTACATCAAGCTCCAATAATATGACTTGTTCAGACAACCAACTTATGTTTTTAATATAGCCATTTTAGTTTTAAGATTTTTGTTTTCATTTTATATATTTAATTTTTAAACCTATTAGCATTTATATCAAAATGTGTTTCGTGTAGTTTGTAGTTCTTTTTTGCATTTCAAAAATTTAGTTTGACAGTATCTGTCTGTTGGGAGAAATTTTTCTATGGGTCTTTCATGTTTCTTCTTTGTAAGCAAAGGTTTTAATATTTTTTATCCTAGACTGTCTTTTCAAGGATGTTTGTACAATAAGCAAACTTGGAAGATATATTCTCCTCTGGAGCAGGTTTGCTTGCTGTCTAGCATCATAGAGATTATGTCTCCTCCAGAGAAAAAGTTGGGTAGGTTTGCTAGTAACCTCTTATAGAAGATTGGGGCTTCCTTAGCTGTGATACAAACCCACTGTATGCACAGCATCCACCTGGGCCTACCTGCCCTCCATGGGACTTGGGAGTCAAAGGAAACCAATGTAAGCATGCACTTGAAGTGACAAAGTCCTTTGTTTTCTGCCAGAGTCTATGAAAGTATGGTAATCTAACTTGTTATATTGCACAAATAAAATTGAAAATCCTTCACAATTCTCGCTACTTCCTTTTAGTTGGAATGTTTAGGCCATTTGCATTTAATGATGCTTTTGATCAGTTTGGGATCGATCGTCTTGCCATTTGTTTTATTTTCAAATCCGTTTTTTTTTCTTCTTCTTTGGATGAATTTTCAGCATTCCATATTTATCTTCACAAGTAGCTATATCTCTTTGTGTATGAGTCAGTTTCTCTAGTATTTACAGTATGTATTCCTTAAAATCTGAGTCTCCCTTCAAACAACATACTTTTTTGTGTAAAATATAATCTTTCAAGGAATTGTATTTCCATTAGCCCTCTCCCACCCCTTATTGTTGCCGTATATTTTTATCACCGCATGTTATTAACACCAAAATGTTAGTTTTGCTTAAAACAGTCAATTATTTTATAAATGAAAAATTGGAATCCTTTCATATTTACACATATATGTGTCATTTCCAGAGCTCTTCATTGTTTCATGAAGATCCAAACATTTATCTGATATCATTTTCCTTCTGCCTAAAGAAACTTATCCTGCAAGTCTGCTAGTGATATGCTTTTTTTTTTGGCTCTTCTTTTCTGGAGAAAATATTCTGCATTTTTCCTTTCAGTTTTGAAAGATATCTTTGCTCCATATAAAACATAAGTTGACTTTTTTTTTTCCTTTAAAGATATCATCCTGGTTTACTTGTTTTCTGATGATGTTATACCCTAGTCCCCCATGATGTTTCCTTTCCCTTTTTGGTGTTTTTCAGTAGTTTGACTCTCAGGTACTTTGGTAAGTTCTGGTCTTTATCTTGCTTGGTGTTTATTAAAATTTCTGGATTTGTGGGATTCATGTTCACCAAATTGGAAACATTTTGGGATTTTTTTTTTTTTACTCCCATCCTACTGCATTCAGATATTTCTAATTATTCATATGTTAGATCACTTGATATTATCTCACAATTCAGCAAGGAGCTAATCATTTTCCATTTTGCTTCAGTTTGTACTATTTCTATTGCTATAGTCACTATATCTTAAATTTCAGTGACTTCTTTTTTTATACCAAATATACTGTCACTTGGTGAAATTCAAACTTTCAGGTATTTTCCAGTTCTAAAAGTTCCATTTAGTCCTTTTAAATATCTTTCATTTATGCCACATTTTTCTTTAAACTGCTGAGCATAACCAACATATGAATAATAGATGTTTAAGTCTGTCATCTCTTTTCATTTTGGATCTCTTTCTATTGACCTGATTTCCTTTTGATTATATGTTACAATTTTCTATTTCTTGGCAGGCCTAAGAATTTTGATTTGGTAATAGACATTGGGTATTGATAACAAAGAGTAAACAGATCTGTACAGATCTGAAATACTCCTCCAGGCAATAAATGGGGTTCATTTTGTTTCTTTTATTTTGGAAACTGCAAATCAGTCACTGAATATAATATCTTTGTTAATTCAGTAGTCAGTAATATATAAAATAATTGTGATACTTGCATTTACATGTTAAAAATTACTTATGGAATTAAGACAGCATTTTACAAAGACAGATGTGATTATCATTTTATATGTAAAAGTAAAATTTAATTCAATATTCAAATTTTACCTTAAATGAAAATTTTAATTACATGATAGCTTATTTGCAGTATAAGATATAACATAGTCTTTAGTTATAACTCTTCCCTAGGACTGTGTAAAGATTTTAAACATTTTGTTTAAACATATGTCATAAATATATAACAAAGGAAATCTCTTTTCCTGTATTATTTTTTTTTTCAGATTTTATTTAAATTTTAGTTAACATATAGTGTACTGTGAGTTTCATGGGTAGAATTTAGTGATTCATCTCTTGTATATAACATTCAGTGCTAATTACAAGTGCCCTCCATAATGCCATCACCCAT
Source organism: Mustela nigripes (assembly GCF_022355385.1). Lineage (NCBI taxonomy): Eukaryota > Metazoa > Chordata > Mammalia > Carnivora > Mustelidae > Mustela > Mustela nigripes. The sequence continues at coordinate 29,801,447 of NC_081557.1, read as the reverse complement.
TTACCCCATTCCCCCACCCACCTCCCCGCCAACAGCTCTGTTTGTTTCCTATAGGTAAGAGTCTCGTGGTTTCCCTCCCTCCCTGTTTTTATCTTATTTTTCCTTCCCTTCCTCGATGGTGTTCATCGATTTTGTTTCTTAAATTCCATATATGAGTGAAATTGTATGGTATTTGTCTCTGATTGTCTTATTTCACTTGGCATACTACACTATAGCTCCATTCATGTCATTACAAATGGCAAGATTTCATTCTTTTTGATGGCTGAGTAATATTGCACTGTATATATATATGGTAATATTCCATTATATAGATATAAATCTCACAGATGTTACACACACACACACACACACACACTACACATTATATGTAATATAATATATATATACACACACCACATCTTCCTTCATTAGCTGATGGACATCTGGACTCTTTCCATATTTTGGTTATTGTTGATAATGCTGCTATAAATACTGGCGTGCATGTGTCCCTTCAAATCGCTATGTTTGTATCCTTTGGATAAATGCCTGCTAGTGCAATTGCTGGGTGATAGGGTAGTTCTATTTTTAACTTTTTGAGGCACCTCCATAATGTTTTCCAGAGGGTTATACCAGTTTGCATTCCCACCAACAGTATAAGAGTTTTCCCCTTTCTCCCCATTCTTGCCAACATCTATTGTTTCCAGAGTTTTTAATTTTAGTCATTTTGACTGGTGTGAGGCGGTATCTCATTGTGGTTTTGATTTGTAGTTCTTTGAAGCCAAGTGATGATGTACATCTTTTCATGTGTCTAGCCATTTGTATCTCTTCTTTGGAGAAATGTCTGTTCATGTTTTCTGCCCATTTCTTAACTGGATTTTTTATTTTTTGGAGTGTTGAGTTTGATAAGTTCTTTATAGATTTTGGATACTAGCCCTTTATCGAATATGTCATTTGCAAATATCTTCTCCCATTCCATAAGTTGCCTTTTAGTTTTATTGTTTCCTTTGCTGTGCAGAACATTTTTATCTTGAGGAAGTCCTAATAGTTTATTTTGCTTTTGTTTCCCTTGCCTCCAGAGACGTGTCTATTAAGAAGTTGCTGTGGCTGAGTTCAAAGAGGTTTCTGCTTGTGTTCCTCTCTAGGATTTTGATGGATTCCTGTATTACACTTAGGTCTTTCATTAATTTTGAGTTTATTTTTCTGTATGGTATAAGGAAGTGGTCCAGTTTCATTTTTCTGCATGGGGATGTCCAATTTTACCAACACCATTTATTATAGAGACTATCTTTTCTCCATTGGATAGTCTTTTCTGCTTATTTGATTAGTTGACCACATAGTTGAGGGTCCATTTCTGAATTCTCTATTTTGTTCCATTGATCATAGCTGTTTTTGTGCCAGTACCATACTGTCCTGATGATTACAGCTTTGTGATGCCATTAGCTTCAGTTTTCTTTTTCAAAATTCCTTTGGCTATTCTGGTTTCATAAAAATTTTAGAATTTTTTGTTCTAGCTCTATGAAAAATGCTGGTGGTATTTTCATAGGGATTACATTGAATGTGTGGATTGTTTAGGTGGTGTAGACATTTTAACAGTATTTGTTCTTCCAATCCATGAGCATGGAATATTTTTTCATTTCTCTGTGCTTTCTCAATTTCTTTCATAAGTGTTCTGTTGTTTTCAGAGTACAGATCTTTTACCTCTTTGGTTAAAAAGAGGTATCTTCTAGGTATCTTCTGGCTTTTGGTGCAACTGTAAATGGGATCAATTCCTTAATTTTCCTTTCTGGTGCTTCATTATTGATGTGTAAAAATGAAACAGACTTCTGTGCATCTTAAATCCTGTGAATCTGCTGAATTACTGTATAAGTTCTAGCAATTTTTTGGCAGAGTCTTTTAGGTTTCTTCATAGAATATCATGTTGTCTGCAAAGAGTGAAAGTTTGACTTCTTCCTTGCTGTTTAGGATGCCCTTTATTTCTTTTTGTTTTCTGACTGCTGAGCCTAGGACTTCCAGTACTATGCTGAATGACAGTGAGCATGGGTGGATATCCCTGTCATGTTCCTGACCTTATGGGAAAACCTCTCAGTTTGTCCCCATTGAAGAGGATATAAGCTGTGGGTCTTTCATATATTGCCTTTATGATGTGCAGATATTTTCCTTTTATCCCTACCATCTTAAGGGTTTTTATCAAGAAAGGATGCTGTATTTTGTTAAATGCTTTTTTTTTTTTTTTTGGATCTGTTGAAAAGATCATATCATTCTTATCTTTTCTTGAATTAATGTGGTATATCACAATGATTGATTTATGGATATGAACCACCCCTGCGGCCCAGGAATAAATCCCAAATGGTCATGGTGAACAATCCTTTTAATGTGTTATTGGATTTGAATAGCTAGTTTCTTGTTGAGAATTTTTGCATCCATATTCACCAGGGATACTGAGCTGTAATTTTTCTTTTATAGTGGGGTCTTTGGTTTTGGGATCAAGTAATGCTGGCCTCATAGAATGAGTTTGGAAGTTTTCCTTCCAGTTCTGTTTTTTGGAAGAGTTTCAGAAGAATACATATTATTTCTTCTTTAAATGTTTGATACAATTCCCCTGGGAAGCCATCAGGCCTTGGACTCTTTTTTGGAAAATTTTTGGTTACTTTGCTGTCTATGGGTCTGTTCAGGTTTTTAATTTATGCCTGTTTCAGTTTTGGTTTATGTTTATGTTTCTAGGAATTCATCCATTTCCAGATTGCCTGATTCGTTGGCATATAATGCTCATGACATTCTTTTACAGTTGTGTTTCTGTGTTGATTGTGATTTCTTTTATTCATGATTTTATTTGGGTCCTTTCTCTTTTTGTTAAGTCTGGTTAGGGGTTTGTCATTATTCGTTCAAAGAAATAGCTCCTAGTTTTGTTTTGTTGATCTGTTCTACTTTTTTTTTGTTTGTTTGTTTAATTTGTATATCATTTATTTCTCCTCTGGTCTTTATTATTTCCCTTCTCCTGGTGGATTTAGGTTTTATTTACTGTGCTTTTTCCAGTTCCTTTAGGTGTAAAGCTAGATTGTATATTTGAGGCTTTTCTTGCTTCTTGAAGAAGGCCTGTATGGCTATATACTACTTTCTTAGGACCCACCTTTGTCACATCCCAAAGGTTTTGGACTGTCATATTTTCATTTCATTTGCCTTCATGTATTTTTTTTAATTCTTCTTTAATATCCTGGTTAATCCATTCTTTAGTAGGATTTTCTTTAATCTCCATGTATTTGTAATCTTTCCATTTTTTTCTTGCAGTTGACTTCAAGTTTCATAGTGTTATGGCCTGAAAATATGCATGGTATGACTTCAGTCTTTTCATACAGGTTTAGGCCTGACTTGTGACCCAGTATGTGATCTATTCTTGAGAATGTTCCATGTACACTGGAAGAGAATGAGTATTATGTTGCTTTAGGATGGAATGTAATGAGTATATTTATTAAGTCCATTTAGCCCAGTGTGCCATTCAAAGCCCTTGTTTCCTCATTGATCTTCTGCTTAGATGATCTGTCCATTGCTGTGAATGGGATGTTAAAATTCCCTACTACTATTGTATTATTATCAATGAATTTCTTTAAGTTTGTTATTAACTGATTTATATATTTGGCTGCTCCCAAGTTAGGGGCACTTCCCCTATTATTAAAGTATAATTCTAAACTTTTAGATAAGTCATAAATTTAATTGCAAAAATTTAAAGAGGAGTATATAATTTTTAAAGGCCTGTATAATTGTTTGTTGAAAAGTAGCAGATCTCAAATTTACCATAGAAAAGAAAGTGATAATGAGTTAAGTTATTTAATAAAATTCTAGACCCTCTGGCTTGGATGTTAGATGGTTGTACTGCATTTATTTTGTTGAAATGGCAGAGTATGGCTTTTATTTTTCAAATGAAGTCAAATTAAAAAATGCCACTTGATGTTATTAATCTGCACATTTTCATCTGGCATGATTTCTTCCACATAGACTCCAGCTTTATGTCCACTAGAAAAAATTTAAAGTAATAAAGAAAAATAAGTTCAATTGAAATGTATATAAGGAAAAATTTATACAAAGTTATAAATTATCTGGGAAAGATATCAATGGGAGTAGACTTTCTTACACAAAAAGAATTTCATGAAGAGCTAAAAATGCTATTCTAAATTATCACAACATTACATTCAGATAGTAGCCAGATATGAAAAGCAATATTATGAAATAATTCATATGAATATGATATAAAGTGTTTTTTTTCCTCCGAGTTAGATAACAAACACCACAAGCAGGAAGAATTTGTAGAAACCAAAAATAACAGGGAAGAAAGGGTTAAAGTCACTTCTAACCATTGTGGATGTGATAGAGTTTTTAAACATAGGGGTTTTCTTTTCCAGTCTTATGGTCTGTGGTGGGCCAAGAAAGCATGCTATGTGTATCTGTTGAGAATTTTTTAATCTTGAATTAAAGTAAGCAACAGCAACAATTAAGTAAATATAGAAAGGGTATATATATCAGTATTGGCAGGAACTCAACCATAAAATAATATTTCATGATTATTTTAATGTCCATGATAATGATTATTAATAAAATAATTAGGAGACAGCTTTGTTATAGAGACTTTAAGCAGACAAACATCAAAATAAAAATTCTTTTCCAAAATTTTTACAACTAGTTGCTCTAGCCTAATCATACATCCTCTGTCCTACCGGGCACAACTCCTATATGAAAACTACCTGTATGTATGGACTCATGTTTTTATCTTTATCTCAAGCCATTTAAGTTGTACAAATACTGTTGTTATACTTTTTCCTGAGGCAAAAAAACAATTTAAGAAGAAAGAAAAAGAGAAGAGGGTATTTAGTAGGGGCGCTGCTTATAACCCAACAATTTGCAAAAGATGTAAGGGGAAGAAAGTGAAAGGACCAATACAATTTAAAGATGTTATTCTGAAAAAAAACAAAAAAGATGTTATTCTGTGTGGTCTGGTTTTAGTCTAGCCTAACAGTCATTACACCTTACAACAAGATTAGTTAGACAAATTGAGAATGAACATTTATGTTCATTTATAATAATTTGATACTGCTATGACATTTTGATCATATGTTACAAAAGGACAGTCCACAGTGGTTTGAAAATTAAACTGAACCAAACCAAGCCAAATCACACAAAATTGGTCCTGACCTCATTTGAGAAGCACTGAGAGTTCAAGCTTAAATATGGTACACTAAACATCTTGGTCAATATATAGAAGAAACACTAGAATAAGATTTTCACAGTAGCTCCTTGCTATTATTACTCTTTGGTGAGTCCTGAGAAGCCTGTTAGCATAGTGTGTACTTTGAGGCTTTGAGTCCCTTGATGTTCTTTCTTGGGCAAAGGGTTTATTTTCTCTTTTATAGGATATCATAGCTCTCATGACTGCCTAATACTGCCAGGGCAAAAATATCTAGCTGTTTTGAAGACAATTCTAAGAATCCTTATAGTAAGGAGAAAAGGTACTAAGTACTAGACTGAACTCCAGCTTCTCATACATCATGCTTTTGTTTTATATATTTTTATTTATTTGGAGATATTTTGTCTCTGAAAGCTCAAGTGTGTTCATTGGATCATTGATATAGAACAAGTCTGTAGGCATTTCTATAAAAACCATCTAGTAAATCAAGGAAAAAGGTGGGGGGAGCTTTTTAATGGAAGAATCCTAAATGGTTTGGTGTTGAGGGGCAAGTCATGAAGGGAGAAGATTGATGGCCCAAGATATGTGAACTTGCAGTGAGATAGCAAAATTAGCCAAACTGATGTGTAGAAATGATTCAAAATTTAAAGGGCTCAGAAGTGGTGGTAATTGCCTTAGAGAAGGGTGGTCTCTGGAATCACTGCTTCCCCCCATCCCATATAATTATACTTTACTAAGGGATCACTATATAGATGTAAAATATGTTGTGCAGACATATTTTAATGCATATCTCAGAGGCCATGATAATGTGGGTGGTATTTCAAACACTAGCATATCTGCAAGGGAAGAACTTTGTAGATATTTAAGGCAGTGCAGTAACTATAAGGTTGAGGATCCTGAGTTTCTGGGTGGCAATGCATAGGCTCCCTTGAGTAGGCAAAGAAAAACAGAAGGGAAAAAAAAAAAAAGCTGAAGAGTGGAACTGTTACTCATAATCTGTATTTGTTCCAAAACTAAAGGAGGAGAGTGAATTATAGGAGGAGGACCATCACAGCCTGAGAAAAGAAAGTACTTTCATCCACACTAATGGAACCTTAATTCTCTTCAGAGCAACAAAGAAGCCAGGTCAGCTTTTCACCACTTAAACATATTGCAGCTTTGGGTGGCTAGTGACTCAGTTTTGAGCAAAGACATATAAGTGGGGGTTTCCAGTCTGACATGTAAAAGAACTTGGGAATCATCAGTCCCATCCTCACAAGAAAAAAGCTGAAGTAAAAATCAACAACTTTTCTTAGATCCATTGGAGAATTGAGGTCATGGGACAAACAAGACACAAATGATGTTGTTGGAGCCAATACTGTTCCAACAGAACACTCAAACTTTAATGAATGAATTGCTGAAACTCACTGTGGATTAGCTTAAAGGTTCCAGATTTAGGGTGGGGGAATCTGTCTTAGCAAGGCCTGCATATTCCTTGAGTTTTACCTCTAGAAGTACCCCCAGGTCTTATTGTGATAATTAGGGGGAAAATCTTTTGCTTCCAGCAGTGGGAGAGGAAGAGTAGCTATTATGAAAGTCTCCTGAGCTCTCTCTCCTCCAACAGATCATGCCATCAAGGGAAACTATTTTATCACAACCAATTTGGGTTTTATTAATCCCTTACTGATGTAGGGAAGGAAAATAGCCAAATCCAGACTCTTCCTACCTAGCAGAGGGAAATACGCAACTCCAGTCCCCTGTAGCCTTCCTGTTTCACTTAAGGGTAAGGGTAGCTAAGTAGTTGTTGGGAAAATCATGTCCTAGGGACACAGGCTCTCTAAAAGACTGAGATCTATTCATAGGTCTATAAAATGCTCCCCTCCACAACAACTTACCACCAAAGAATAAGGCTTCTATATAACATCAGGGAAGTTAGCTTAAAGAACTACAAGCCTCAAATCTTATTTAAGAGGCTCTAGGGGAAATAAAATACAAGAAGAGACACAAAAATACAGAGTAAATTTTTATCTCGTATGCCGCAGCTACAACAAACAGACAACACAGCCTAAATCCTAGCCAGGTATACACAAAACCTACTCTAAAGGTTTATCTATCTCAGTTTCTAACTTATTCAGTATATCATGTCTGGCTCTTAACATCAAAAACAGAAGACATGCTAAAAAGTAAAAACAGTCTGAAGAGACAAAGGAAGCATCAGATTCAAACTCAGTTATGGCAGAGATTTGGGAATGATCAAACTGGGAATTTAAAATAATTATTATCAGTATGCTAAGGGCTCTAATGGAAAAGTGGGCAAGATGCAAGAACAGATGGATAATGTAATGCAAAACTGTAAAACTCTTAAGATAACGCAAGACAAAAGTCTATGTGATCTTGGGAGTTTTTAGATACAATACCAAAGGCATGTTCCATGAAAGAAATAGTTAATACATTAGACTTCATTAAAATCAAAAACCTCTACTCTGGGAAAGACACTTTTAGAAGAATTAAAAAAGGCAGAGACTAGGGGAAAATATTTATAAAAATGCATATCTTATAAAGAACTGGTATACAAAGTATACAAATGGTTGTTAAAACTCATGAGAAAATGACTTCAATTAAAAAGTGGGCAAAATATTGAAACAGACACTGTGCCAAAGAAGTTATACAGAGAGCAGATGAACATATGAAAATATTTTCAATAGTATATGTTAATATGGAATTGCAAATGAAAACAATGAGTTGTCACTATACACCTGTCGAAATGGCTAAAATCCGAAACACTGATCATATCAAAGGTTAGCAAGGAGATGGAACAACAGGAACTCTCATTCATTGTTGGTGGGGCTCCAAAATTATACAGCTACTTTGGAAGACAATTTTCCAGTTTCTTATAAAACTCAACATATTTTACCATATTATCCAGCAATTGTATTTAATTTACTCAAATTAGCTGAAAATTTATGTTCATGCAAAAACCTGTGCACCAATATTTATAGCAGCTTAACTCATGATTACTAAAAATTGGAACCAACGATGGTGTCTTTCAATAGGTACATGAATAAACTGTGATACATCCATATAATGGAATATTATTCAGTGATAAAAAAAAATGGGTTATCAAGCCATGAAATGCATATTGCTGAGTGGAAGAAGCCAATCTGAAAGGTTACATCCTGTAAGATTCCAACTATATGACATTCTGGAAAAGGTAAAACTATAGAGACAGTAAAAACTTAAATGATTGCAAAAAAAAGGCGGGGGGGATTGCACCTTGGTGGCTCAGTTGGCTAAGGGTCTGCCTTCAGCTCAGGTCATGATCTCCAGGTCCTGGGATAGAGCCCCAGGGCAGGCTCCCGGCTCAGCAGGGAGTCTGCTTCTCCCTTTGAACCCCTCCCCCACTTGTGCACACGCTCGCTCACACTCGCACGTGCTCCCTCAAATAAATAAATAAAATCTTTAAAAAAAATTGTGATTGCTAGTGGCTTGAGGCAGGTGAGGAGGAAAGAAGGAGGGATGAATAGGTGGAACACATAGGATGTTTGTGCAGTGAAACTATTCTGTAACTGTCGTGGACATTATGCTTTGTCAAAACTAACAGAATTACACAACTCTGAGTAAACCCAATGTAACATATAAATACATATATATTATCTGCTTTATTGAAGTATAGTTGACATACAATAAATTGTGCATATTCAACATGCACATTTTAGGGGTGCCTGGATGTCTCAGTCAGTTACACTTCCACCTTCGCCTCAGGTCATGATCCCAGGGCTCCATGCTCCTTGCTCAGCAGGGAGCCTGCATCTCCCTCTCTCCCTCCCCACTTTCTCTCTCTCTCTCTCAAATAAATAAATAAATAAAATCTTTAAAACAATAACAATAAAGTGAACATTTTAAAGTATTTTGGCACGTGTACAACTTGAGACCATTACCACAACCAAGACTTTATTTATAAATATATTTTATATATTTATTTCATATATACATATATGAAGGAGGCTCTTTTCCTGATAAAATGGGTGTTGACTTAGCTGCTGGCATATACTTTTTGTCCTTAGTTCTGTACTGTTTTCTATTAGAATGTAGACACATCTACTATTGTAGAAGCCTCTTGAGACCATGAGGATGAAAGTCATGTGAAAAGTTTGAAAAGATCATAACGATGGAGGGGAACCTGGAACTTTTTTTTTTTTTAAGATTTTATTTATTTATTTGACAGGCAGAGATTACAAGTAGGCTGAGAGGCAGGTAGAGAGAGAGGAGGAAGCAGGCTCCCCGTTGAGCAGAGAGCCCAATGCGGGGCTCAATCCCAGGACCCATGACCTGAGCTGAAGGCAGAGGCTTTAACCCACTGAACCACCCAGGCGCCCCGGAACCTGGAACTTCTTTAGTGATTTTTGGAACCATCACATCAGCTTTAGGTCTAGGTCAGGAGCTTTTCTTTGGAGAAAAAATATACTTCTATTTGGTTAAGCCACTAAAGTTGAGATTCTCTGATAAGGAGCTAAAGTTAACAATTCCTACCTGCCATAGCTGTTCATTAATTGTGCTTATAAAATATTTTCTTTCAAAAACAAAACCAACAGAAAAAAATCTTGATTACTGGAAATATAATTTTTTCCAAATCTCTTTTAATAATAAAATATAATTCTGATCCTGAAGATTGCCTAAATAAGGCCAGGACTTACTACTAGTGTTAAAGAGGAATGGATGAGGAAAATGGGGATTTTCATCCTGAGGAAAAGCTGAATATGAAGGAAGATAGTAGTTTTCCTCAAATATCTGAAAGCCTTTAAAAGGGAGGACCATTGGATTTATGTTTGGCTACAAGAAATATAATTAACACTACATATAAAAGTCTCATGGAGGCCATATGACAGGTTATTTGGAAGCACTTTTTAAATCCATGCCAAAGAGATGCAAAGATGACTGTTGGTGGGAATGTAAACTGGTACAACCACTCTATAGAACAGTATGGAGGTTCCTCAAAAAATTCAAAATAGAGCTACCTTATAATCCAGCAATTTCACTATTAGGTATTTACCCAAAGGATATAAAAATATAGATTCAAAGGGGCACATGCACCCTAATGTTCACAGCAGCATTATTAATGATAGCCAAAATGCGGAGAGAGCCCCAATGTCCCTCAAGAGAGAAATGGATAAAGATGATGTGGTGTGTGTGTGTGTGTGTGTGTGTGTGTATTCAAAAAAATAAAGTCTTGTTATTTGCAATGATGTGGATGGAGCTAGAGTGTATTATGCTAAACGAAATAAGTTAGTCAAAGACAAATACCATATGATTTCACTCATATGTGGAATTTAAGAAACAAAACAGATGAATGTATGGGAGGGGCTAGATGGGCAATGGGTATTAAAGAGGGCACTTGTTATGATGAGCACTGCGTGTTGTATGTAAGTAGAGAAACCCTGAGTTCTATTCCTGAAAACAATATTGCACTGTATGTTAACTAAAATTTAAATAATAATAAAAAAAAAGATGTGCAGAGAGGCAATAAGCTGTGATTGGTGTAGACTTTCATGATGTTGCAAGTTATTAAGCCTAGGCTGAATAACTATTTGCCAAGAGATTTATTTTCCAAGTAATATAATCCAAAAGATTCAAATAATGATTTGGGGCAGTCAAGATCATATATGGTAAAGCAAAAACTGGAAACCAGAATAATGTGGTTTCCTCAGATCATGCTCTTTCCATTAAACCACATCATCTCCAGGAGACTGTTGGAAAGGAGATTTAAATAGGCTCTACCCTCCTCCCCATTCAAAACCCAGCCACATCTTTTTGTTCAGTGCCACCCAGGTCCCTGAGACACAATGGCAAAGGTTAAAGTAAATGGATGGACATAATGGGTTCCTGGTCATCAGGGCTGCTTTTAACTCTGAAAAACTGGATATTGTCACCACTCATGACCCTTTCATTGATCACAGCTACATGGTCTGCATGTTCCAGTATGATTCTACCCTGACAAATCCAATGTCACAGTCAAGACTGAGACCTAGACCTAGAAACCCATCATGTCATCTCCATCTTGCAGGAGCAAAAGCCCACTGACATCAAATGGGGTGATGTTCTTGTTGAATATGTTGTGGAGTACATTGGTGTCTTCACCACCATGGAGAAGGCTGAGGCTCACTTGAAGAGTGGAGAGAAGAAGGTAATTATCCCTATCCCTTTTGCTAATGCTCCCATGTTTGTGATGGGTGTGAAACATGAGAAGTATGACAACTTCCTGAAGATTATCATCAATGCCTTCTGCATCACAACTGCTTGGCCCCTTTGGCCAAGGTCATCCATGACAACTTTGACATTGTGGAGAGACTTAAGACCACATTCCATGCCATCACTGCCATCTAAAAGACTGTGGATGAGCTCTCTGGGAAGCTGTAGTATGATGGCCGAAGGGCTACTCAGAACATCATTCCTGCTTCTGTTGGTATTGCCAGGGCTATGGGCAAGGCCATTGCTGAGCTGAACGGGAAGCTCACTGGCATGGTCTTCCATGTCAACACCCCCAGTGTGTTAGTTATGGATCTGATCTGCTGCCTGGAGAAAGCTCTCGGGAGAAGGTGGTAAAGCAGGCATCAGAAGGTCCCCTCAATGAAACTCTGGGCTACACTGACCAGGTTGTCTCCTGCAACTTTAACAGTGACACTCACTCTTCCATCTTTGATGCTGAGGCTGGCATTACTCTCAGTGAACACTTTGTAAAGCTCAATTCTGGGTATAACAATGAATTGGCTACAGCCATGTGGGTGGTTGGACTTTATGGTCCACATGCCTGCCAAAGAGCAGGAGTCCTCAAACCTAGAGAGAGCACAAGAGGGAGAGAGGAGCCCTCAGCTGCTAGGGAGTCCTTGCCCTAACTCATTTGCCAACACATTGAGACTCTCCTGGCCTGGAATCCATCTCTGACTCTCTGAAGAAGAGAGACCCACCTTGTCACATACCATCAATAAGGTACAGTTTATCAGACAAAAAAAGAGAGAGAGAGAAAGATTTTAATAATAAATGAGAATTTGATTGGAGGACTTTTAAGGTAATTTCCCAGACTACAATTACAGATTTTTCAAAGGAAAGAGGAAAAACAAAACTTAGAGTACTACATAAATTAAAAATGAGGTTGTCTTTTGCAGTTAAGGACCTGTTAATTTTAGTGAAGTCTCTCTATTGTACTTACTAGGAGTCCTGGTTCTGGAAGAGGAGCAGGTCTTGCAAACCGTTTAGTAAATCTCCTCTTCTCCTTCCTTAGGTTCTTCATATTCTCAATACGTTTATCTCGGGACTTTTGGAAAATTAAAAGGAAAACAAATCATACTTTTTAAACCATAAAAATTCAACATGCTTATTATATTTTTGGTTAGTGTCAATAAAAAAAGATAAACACAATCAGTGGATATGGTTTACATAGCTACATAAAAGTAGGAAAAATCTTTCTTCAAATATGTGGTTCATAGATGAAGAAAACACATTGGAGCGTCTCTAGAGTTTTCTAATGAGACTATTTACTCACTTTACCAACTGCGGGATCTAAGGCTCATGGATATATATGTTTACTTTTATTTTAAAATAAATATTAAAAAAATAATGTTAATTAAAAGACCCAAAGGAATTTTCTTTGTAGAAATAAGAAAACAAAATTTGTGCACATTCTTTAGTTCCCTTAAATGCTGCGTATGTGAAGCAGAGGTTTTTATGTCCCTATTACATGGCAACTATAAGTGGAAGAGACCTAAGGATTCAAACTAGAATGCTTTGAAGATAATAGAGTATTAGGGTGTAGAGTATATGAATGAAAGAAACTTTTATCCACTTCCAGTGGGAGTGCAGATGGTATAATTGCTTTGAGAACTATGTGGTATTACTTCATAACTATGAAAAAATTGGTTTCTCTATGATCTAGCCATTCAATTCCTATTACATTAAAAAATAAGAATATAAAGCATTTAATAGTAGTCACATTATTCTAATAGTAGTCACAAGATCCTAGATTTCCATGAAAGATAACACAGAAATTTCTAGCTAATAAAAGTTCTATCATATAGGGACCACGACACATAAAAAAGACAAAGTTACAATTTTGAAATACCCAGAATTATTTATTTAAACATTACCTGCCTTGCAGTGACGTCTGAAGGATGTTGCCATCTTGGCCCTTCCTACATAATATGTAAAATTAAATTAAAACAAAACAAACCATAAAAAACCATGAGCAAACAGAAATACCAGTTATTGTAATAGGAAGCCTATGCTACTGTTTTTTATTTATGTAATATATGCATATTATCTCAACTACAGGAGGCAGGAGAGAATGAGAACATTAAGGTAAAAGTCACGGGGAAGGATGGCAATTGTTTGAGGAAAAAAGAACCAGGCTTGAACCACATTATAGAAACATATAGAGAACTGAGATTTATCATGGAAGGAAAAGGTGTACAAGAAATCAAATAATTATGTTTCTGCTGGTGTTTGGGGAGCTTGAGGAACCCCAGCAAGTGGTATGGTTTTCTGAGACACAGGGATCTTGGCTGTTTGGTTTGTAGGGTTCCCACAGCTTCCTGCAATTCCTAAATTGTACCTTAAATACCTTCCCCTGCCTTCAGTTTGATTCAGTTGTTCAACCCCAAGACCCAGAAGCAGTCTCCTCCCTGTCTTTCCCGATATTGGGAAACTTAAACTGCGCCCCCCACCTCTGTAAACCCCATCCACCTCTGGGGCAGATTTATGGGTCAGTCAACAGATGATTGTGCCTGGCTTCTAGAGGATGCGGGGGGCGGGTAGGGGGGCTTTTCCTCCTCCTGGGTGGGTCTGTTGCAGTCCAGAATCTAGTCTGTCTACTTCACCCAGGATTCCCCACCCTCGGCACCCAAACCACCCTCATTGGCCACGATCACAAACGACCGTAATCCCAAGTGTCCCAGTAATCCTAGTGCAGGGCTCAGGGTAGGGGCCTCCGAGGCAGGGTTAGGGCCTTGGAAAACTCACGGGGTTGACTTGGATGGCTTCGTCATCTGCACAGCACAGGCACATGCTGCTTAAGATGCAGAGGCCCCGAGTGCCCCCAGCACGCAGTGGGGGACTAGACCAGGTACTGGATGGGTCACTGCCCACCGCCCGGTAGCCCCGCCCCGTAGCCCCGCCCCATCCATCACAATTCTCTTTATCTTCCCGCATGCGCCCCGCCCTGTCCCTGTCTTCCAGTCCCCTGCAGGGAAAGGTCAAGTTCTTGCTGTCCTGAGCTCACCTGTAGAAGAACTAAGGCTGGCAGGTTACCACAATTCTTCAACAAGCACAGAATACATTTCCATCGCTTTAAGTTCCCAACTCTCTGGCTTCCTTCACTGGAAACCCCTCACTTCTCAAGACATCTTGCTTGATTCCATGGCCCTTCACTGCAGCCTGTCCTCAGGGTTCTCAGCTCCATCCCTTCATGGTTCTTCCTTCACCCCTGTCTGTTGGATCCATCCAGCTCTCTACCTTCCCCCTGTCAACACCTGGGCTGAAGGTGGGGAAGGGGGTTTGGGAACCGCCCCAATGACATGTACACAATTCCCAACTCAACTGACTTTTCACCACTGCTTCCCACCCTTCAGTGTTTGCCTGGCTCTTTCGTTTTTGTACCCCGCAGTGTTCCCTTCAAACTGTCTCCTCTGTGGAAATCTTTTGAGCCCACAAGTCTTACTTCACACAGGGAGGGCGGCTCACGCTTCAGGAGAGCGCAGGTCTGCACTGTTGGCTCTGTGTGTATATATATGAAGCCATGAACTCCTTACAGCAACCCAGGAGAATAAGAGCATGGCAATTATCATGGGGGAAATCAGGCATTAGTATGTTAAATACCTTGCAGAGGTGACCACAATTAGAAGGTATTCTGGGACTTAAACCCACAAAGTCAAAGGGCCGGTGCTCTTTGATCTCTCTGCTCTGCCACCAATTGCTTGGAGAAGCCCGGCCAGGAGCTACCTCACTTCCTTACCATCTCTAAGTCTGTTGCCTTGTTTGTATCCACATTATCCTTTTCCCTGTATTCTGCTAAACCGAAAAAGTTGTTGCCTCTCTTTCTGTCTACAATAAATCTGTTCATTTTTATTCCCATGCTATTTTCCTCCTAGGAGCCTCCTCAGGGGTCGTGCTGTAGATTGTTCCCTCCCCTTGCTAACCTCACTATATTTTCTGTTTTCTTTAAGCAGCTAAATACATTATGCTACAAATCATCCCCTAATTAAACTAAAGCCCTTTGAACAACAGCTAGATGTAACTTGTCCATCCCCTGTATTTACAGTAAATAACCCTGAGCGTTGTCTGTGGCTTCCGTGTCCTCTTCCTTATATCCAGTGCAATATTTGGCTCACTGCAACCTGCTTGAATGCTTACTACCCCCATTGGTACTTGTTTCAAAGTGGTCACTGGTGGACCATCCTGCTAAATTCAATGGACACTTTTTATCAGGTGACTTTTGCATAGTGTTAGTAACTGCCGCCAGTTCTCTTGGAAGAGTTAGGCTTAGAAAAATTAGATAATCTTGTCCACCGCTAGTGTTGGAAACCACTGACCACTTCCTTCCTGAAACTCTCCTCTCTGGGAAGAACAGAACTTAGAAAAATTATGTAATCTTGCTCGTGATCACTGCCCAGGAACTGACTTGAAATCCTGTGGCTTCTCCACTATCCCTTGTTGCCTCAAGAACATGTGTTTTGGACACTTACTATTCTATATCTTGCTAGGTCCTGGGAATACAAAGATGAATAATCTGAATTACTCAAGGAAAGCCAGATATAAAAACGATGAAATAGTAAAACTGTGTGTTGGGAGTAGTAATAGGTCACATGTTGTGCAGAAATTCTGTCTTAAGGACGAAGCCTTCAAGGTAATGCTAGGATCCTTACCAGTGGAGAAGCCAGCTTGGCTGCTAATATTGGTTCCATTCTTCTGATTTTCTCATCTACCTTTGCCTTCCCAGGATGATGCTTCCATGAGTGGATTCACCTGTTAGCTATGTAATTCACCCCTAGCTTATGTAATACCTCTAAAGCAGGTACATTAGCTTAAGGACAGAACCCGAAAGTGCATCTGGAAGTGTCTGGGCTATACTTTAAAGGGTGGATAGGAGTTATCCAGTAGCTAAAGACAGAGCATTCCTGAAGGAGGTAGCAAGCATGTCCACATGGCAGGGGGTAGGACTGCTGGGTTTGATGAGTAAGGAACTATTGTCAGGTTGTTATCACTCTTCATTCAACACTATTCAATGCTTTTCCTCTTCCTTTTTTCAACAAAACATATAAACAAGCAAAGCAACCCACAAGGACTGACGCTGAAATGAAACAATGATTCAACAATGATTCACTGGCTTCAGGCACCCTGAGACTGCTGTAACAGAATGCTTCAGAGTGGTGCGGCTCGAGGCTTTTTAGGAAGCAGATGGTGGGACTCACGAGAGTCCACATTCTGCCTTCACTACCTTCACTTGAAAACTGGGTGATCCTGGCCGTTAATGATCTTATATCAGCTACCATTCTCCTTTCTAATTTATGAAATGGAAATGATAATACCTAATAACATAGGTATTGGTTCAGAAACTCAGGAATTTCCCAGGTGAAATCTGAAACTGACCTCTGTTCATGGGGGCCAAGGCGAGACAGATGAAAGAGGCAGACCACTCCATGTTGGTAGGTGTTGGCAGGTTTAATATGCAAGAAAACTTACATAGGAGGCTTGTCTTGGGCATTCAAAAGAGGAGTAGATCTCTGTACCTGCCCACTTGAATCTTAAGTTTGAATCTAAGTTTATATAAAATTTACATAAACTTTATAAACTTTATGTAAATGTGAAGTTTATATAAACTTGAATCTAAGTTTAAATAGAGGACTTAACTGGGTTTAGTTACCTATTAAGTCCATACGGTCTCAACAACACACCTCAGTCTACCAGGGCTCTGTCCTCGAAAATGGCCCCCACAGTGGAAGCAGTAGGCAGAACATACATTCCAAGGACAAGGCGGGGGGCGGTGAGAAGCCTCTGACGTTTTCAGGGTCTGCAGACACATCCTTTCTGTGACCTCCTCCAACAGTAGCATTGTTTATGAGCATTAAGAATAATAGAAGTAAGGAACTGGGGAGTTAATTCCTTGCTAACTGAGGAATTACTCAGTAATTGTAGTTATAGTTACATTTTACCATAGAATCAACCGAATGGAAAAAACCTTGTATTTCATCCAGTCCCATCTCCCACCTGTACTTTAAGTCCTGTCAATATGTTAATTTTGTGGCAGATTCTTCTTTTGATTAAATTAATGGGTAGAAAATTCAGTGCAGTCCATTCCGTTTTTTGGCATCTCTAATGGTTGGAATCTGTTACTTCAACCGGTGAGTTCCCGTTCTATCCTCACGGGCCTCACAAAAGAAACTCATTCTCTTCTACCTGATGATAAGGTTGGGGAAGAAGCCGAAACCGTCAGAATCTACAGGTTTGGAGAAGGGACCCCACAAGTTGGGAACTGGATCTCCGAAGAGGGGAATTTTGCCAGGCTGGACTGGTACCACAGGACACTGGACAGGGTGAGTCCTTCAGAGCAGGGGATCAGAGATCTCTTAGGAGGGGGCGCTCTTTTGGCAGGTGTTGTGTGATTAAGCTGGAGCAATAAAACCACCTCTGGGTGTAGAAAAAAATAGAAACTGGGAACAACTGCTGCTGAGATAAATGTTCTCACCAAGTGACGTGTCACTGCTGGGGTGACACTGAGGGCAAGGAAACCAGCACAAATAAGACCCTTCTCCACTCCACTCATCTTCACATCTTCCTCCAGCATCCTCAACACCCCCCGCCACCTGCCATTGGCTAAACCTACCAGGACCTGAATTGGCTAAATTTCCAACTTTTTATTTCTAAAGAGAAATAAAATGTACAAAGTTCCAGCTCTGGCTTTACAAGGGAGAACAGGGAAGAGCAGGTTTAGAGCTGAAAGTCAACAGGTTCCTGTGGCCCAGCAACCATCATGCCTCAGATCACCCACAGTGTTTCACTTCGATGCCTTCCAGAATGGTTTCGGATCTCTCCACCATCCAGGCTGACAGCCTGTTACACTACAGTCAGGCAATGTCCTGCACCAGGCACAAAGCTCAGAGTGTGATGTGACCAAGAGGGAAGGGGCGAGAGCATTAACTTCCCAAGTCTGGAGAATATATTTGCGTAAACATTGTCTTTGCAAAAAAAAAAAAAAAAAACTATAAAATAAGTTATGAGAACTCAAGAAAACTAAATGCAAGCATAGTCAGTATTCCTGTGTTTTACGTTTGATTGGTATAGAGCTACATTTCTCCAGGTCAACTCCAGAAACCACCAGCATTCCAAAATGTTTATAATTTTATGTGAAAAATAAAACAAGTAAACCACCTTTTATGTAAAAAAAAAAAAAAAGGATACCAAGTTCAAATAAGTTTGGGACATTCTAGGTTAAATGAAGTTGCACACCTATCTTTACTGCTAGACAATTCAGAACCTATAATATGCAAAAGTGGTTATGAACTTCGAGAAGGGTGTATATTATATGGTGTTTCTCCAATTTACTTGCTTGTGGGACCCTCTTTTACAGTGTGCCATCTGTAATCTCTCTCATATAGAGAGGCTTCTAGATTAAAGATAGTAGTTATTTCTGAATAACTATGTATTATTTCATATTCCTTTAAGCATCACCTTATTATGTCATAAACTACACTGACACCTCTGGAGGTCATTATTGAAATCACAGTTTTTTTCACATCCAATTATTTTTCTCATTTTCTGACTAAGGAATATTTGCTGGTTTTTTTCGCTCTTAAATATCTGTTTCATGATGCAAGTTAGTTGTTGGAGTGTCCCCATAATGTAGCTGGTGTTTTTATTCTCTTTCTCTGGGTATTTGATAAATAGATATATACAGATGAGATCAGTTGAAGCTGCATGATGCTAATAGAGGCTGTATCTGCCCTGGGTAGATAAATAAGACAGGATTTGTGAAACTGAATAGTCACACATTTTTCCTTAGTTTAAAGGTTTTTTTTTTTTTAATTTATTTATTTGACAGACAGAAATCACAAGTAGGCAGAGAGGCAGGCAGAGAGAGAGGGGGAGGCAGGCTCCCTGCTGAGCAGAGAGCCTGATGTGGGGCTCAATCCCAGGACCCTGAGATCATGACCTGAGCTGAAGGCAGAGGCTTTAACCCACTGAGTCACCCAGGTGCCCCTCCTTAGTTTAAATATTAAGTATTTTCTTTCATTTTTTGCTGATGAAAGCATTTGAGGTTTATGTCTATTCAGCTTTTCTTCTGCCATCCCCGGTGTTTTAAAACTTGGGTATTTAGCAACAGAATTCATAGAAATATTTAAATATATCATTTACATCTTAGGAAAAAGCAGCTCATCCTGTTTGTTTGATGTTTCCATAATTAGATTTTATCTCTTTAAATTTGTACAAAAACAGTGCAGTGCAATTCTTTAATTCTTAAAGAATTAACTTGTAGGCTTTCCCCCATAAATGAAACAACTTATGCAGAAATACAAACGGAGTACCAACTTCGGTTTATTTTGTACCATTATTCACAGATTTTCTGTTTTGTTCATTTTCTGGGTTTCCAGAGGGTCATGGAATCTACTTGGGGGAATTGAGAAACTTCAAGTATTTACTTTGATTTCAATGCAACCATTTATCGTTTGATTTGAAAATATTTTACAAAGTAAATGGGACATGTGTGACTAATATGTGCATTTAGGGTTTTCCTGTGACTTTATTTTTTATTTTTAAATAGAGTTTGAGGGAGCAAATCCTTTTCAAGTCCTAAGAATTCTTAAACACTGAAAATATTTCTTATGATTGAAGTCTGTTCCCTTTCCACAATAAAATGCTATTTTTTTGTTGTTGTTTTGTAAGTAGGATGTGGACAGATTCACCACTCTTTCTTTTAATCATTCTTTCATTCAACTGATGTCTGTATCCACTGAGTCCCTCTTTTGTTCCAGGATCTTTGCCTTGTGCTCAGTTTTTGTACTGAGCAGGCAGAGATGAGTCTTCTGTGAATGGGTCTCCTTTAAAAGAATACCAGTGCAAGGGCCAAGTTCATGGTTGTACGGTCTTTGTTGTAGAGTCATTCTTAGAAAGATTAATGCTCATTCTTGTTGTCTTAAACCTCTTGATTTTTAAGTAGCTCTACATTTTTATTCAGCACTATGGACCTGCAAATTACATAAGTGGTCTTGAATCTACCCTCCAAAGTTTGTGAGAAATTGTCTGTCTGTCAGTCTGTCACTGCCATGTCTGAGTTTTTAACAGATTTTCTTTTTTCTGTGCTTGGGCAATTATATTGTGAAATCTGGGTTAGAGACTTAAAATCTTGCTGTATGGTAAGTTACATGTAGATTCAACTTATGCCATCCTGTTATAATACATTCTACTTACTCCCTCCTGTCAAGAGAACTTTTTGTTCTTCTTTATAGCACAACTCCTCCATGTCATTTGCCATGAACCCTGCGATGAGCCCTCAATTAAACTTTCTCCCGGGGCTCCTGGGTGGCTCTGTCAGGTCAGATGGAGCCCCGTGTCAGGCTCCGTCTTTGGCGGGAAGACTGCTTCTCCCTCTCCCACTCTCCTTGCTTTGAGTGCCCTCTCCCTCTCTATCAAACAAATGAATAAAATCTTTAAACAAACAAACAAACAAACAGACTTTCTCCCAAGTTGTTTTGCATTTCATCTGAATTTCCTCCTCCTTACCTTTGCTGACTCTGCATCTATTTATCTGACTATATATATATATATATATATATCCTTTACCCATATAAAGTAAAGCCAGTTCTTTCCTCAAAATTATTCCTCAGAAAGGAGTAAGTCACTTTATACCAGAACCTTTATGAAGTCTCTGTATTTTAGAGCTCTTTTTCACTTACTTGAATTTGAAAATGTAAAGTTTTTCAGAAAAATATATTAGTTGGGAATGGCCTTAATGAATGCCAGTTATCAAGGTGACCTTAGACTTTGGGTAAATTTCCAGTAACAATGTAACCAGATCAAACTAGAATTTAGAAAGGGCTGTATTTTTGAGACATTGAGATGGAATGAAAATTAATGTCTTTGAAAACTGCTCAAAAAGTGGCTCTGGCAACAATTAAGCCAGTGCCATTCAAAATGCGTATCAATTGGTTGAATAAAACTGTTTAATGAAATATGCGTATGGAAATAAAAATATTTTTAAATGAATATATTGTTTATATAATATGGTTTCAAATATGGGTGTGTAAGAAAATTAACAAATTAAATATTATAAATAGATGTTTAGCTATTATAGCTACATCTCTATGAGTATTTAAATAGTTAAGTTGACCAAACCAAAAACAAAACCAAAAAAACTTGGGTTTATTTGCCCTCCTAAAATGTCTCTTTCTCTTATTTGAAATATTTTAACTTTTTATCAATCCTATATTATAAATCAAAATATTGGAAAAAGACAAAACAATTTGTTATCAGAAGGAACCCAATCTTACTATTAGATCATCAGACACATTCTCTCTCTCCAAAGAATGATACTGTTAAAAGATAAACTGAGGCATATTGAAATTTTTTTTTTAAAACTTATTTGAGCAAGAATCAATGCAAAAGAGACAGTGGTTAGGGAGAGGTTAGCGGGATACTATCTTACAGGAGCAAGAGTAAGGGGAAAGAGTTCTATATAGCAAATGCAGAAACAAAGAAAGGAAATTACTTGCTTGGTTATAGCTTAAAATGTTGGCAGTTTGTGATTGGTTGTCTTAGAGTCTTGACTTAGTAAATCTGAGACATTTACAGGGTTAGATTTTGGGTTGCATAGGTAGGTTGTAATGGCATTAGAGTCACCTCAGTCTAATGGCCTCCTTGTTTAATTAATTTAGCAGAATGTAAAACATTTTCTCACCTGTCAAGTCTAGGAGCAGACTTACCTTTCATTACATACAGCCAGCCTAGAGAAAAATGTAGGGGCTTGGCTTCTTATCTCTGCTCTGATTTATGGAAGTCTGGGTTATAAGATCCTTGGTCCCTGCCTCCATCACCCTGAAAGGCAGATCTTCAAGTGCAAGAATAGGCTGATCTTCAGCATTTTCCCAATGCTGAATCAACAACACAAAAAAGACTCCCCATGCTAATGGAGATCAGCTTGCACAGCAAAATTAAAAGGATTTTTTTCTCTACAGGGATGATCTTCAGAGAGGGGCAGAAAACCCCCTTGTGACCTAATTTCTAACTGGAGAAATCTTCTAAAAGTGCAGATATTTTCATGTTTTCTCCTTGGAAATGTTATGAATATAAAGGTGACCTATTAGTGGATTATTTAGCTGGATTGGCTGTTAACTCTCTATTGGGAAAAGCAACCCTGAATTTAAGAATCTAACACTAGTTTTTAGGCAATTATCAAGCAGAATGAATGATGTATAGTCAGACTTTTTAACTGTTGAGTACTTTTAATCTTACAGGGCATGCCTTAAATGGCGGCACTGGATCCATCTTTATTAGATAGAATGTATTTCTAGTAATTGTCTTTTGAAGGTAACGACGCGAGGGTCAGTAATGTTCAAGACTCATGGTTTTTTATAGGAGGTTATAGCTCCTTGTTACTCTCCATTTCCTCTGTGTTCCCACTGTTTTATTTGAGTTTACAGGAAGAAAAAGTTAAAGACTCATTTGAAGATTCTTCTTATTCAGTTCTTTTTTCCTTTTGCAGTCTTCGGTTTATTTAGGTCATTCTTATTGGGGAAAAGCACAAGCAACTTCACAAGCAATTTTTTTTTTAGCACAAAGATTAATTAAGAGTTAGGTCGTAGTGATAAAGAGTATTTCCAATGGTGGGGAAAGTTGGATGGGAAAGGTGAGTATGCTAACACCATCGTCCTGTGTCAGAGGAGATCATTGTATTCAAGTTCGCGGAGATAATAAATCTCTTCTTCATGTATTCTCTAGTTTGGGCTGTCATACAATTTTCTAGACTAAGTTGCTATTTTGAGAACACACAAAAATACATAGTAGACAACTGGAGATTCAAACAGAACATAGACCTATTTGTTAAAATAGAGAAATATAATCTTATTTAAGTTATGCTGAAGATATAGTTCTTTTAAAATATCCGATTTCATCTAATCATAGATCTTTAATTAGTCTACCGAAACTGCCTTGGGTACTTCACATCATAGGAATACATATGAATTGCTCTTATAATTCTATATACAATCACAGGAACATTAAGAGTTGAGTCAGTATTTCATAGAAGTTTTCCAGGTAGCAGGAACTGAAAAATCAGTGTGGGAAATGATCTTCACTTTGTACTGACAGATGCAATGACTTGGCTTTTCTACAAAGGAGAAAAACATGTAAATGCAATGTTGTTTCTTAGAAAGCATTTTCTTTCAAATGCTTATTGTATGACAGATACAGATGCCAGTGACCATCCTGATACACTAACTTACTCAACTTACTTTCTCATAACATTGAGTGACAGTGCTATATTAAATAACAAGTCCTTTGGCAAGTTCCCCATGCCTATCTTCATATGTTAGAACTGACACAGTGAGCAGATTAAGCTTTATTGAACACATACCATGTTTAAGAAACAGTATCGTGGGCACGTGGATTGATTTCTTCAACAGTATGGCAGGTTTATATTTACCTAGCACATTTATAATCAGTTTCCAAGTTTTTCAATTAGAACTCTTTTATTTCATATGGTATTCATTCATTTGACCTCCATCGACCTTGGGAGGAAAGTAAAGTATGGATGAATCCCCTTATTTTAGATTTGAATTTATTTATTTATTATTATTTATTTTTTAAGAGAGCATGTGATTATAAGGATGGGAACAGAGGGAGAGGGAGAGAGAGAATCTTCAGTAGGCTCCATGCTCAGTGTAGAACCCCATGTTGGTCTCCATCCCATCACCCTGAGATCAAGACCTGAGCCGAAATCAAGAGTTGGATGCTCAAACACAGCCACTCAGGCACCCCGTTAATTGAATTTGAAAAAAAAAAAAAAAGAAAAAAAAAAGAAACTCAGAAGTCTTAGGAGAACTAATGAAGGTCATTCCTTTCAACATTTATTAAGTCAATAAGCACTTCTGGAGCATTGTATAATTTAGTATTCCTTTAGTTGCAAAAACAGAAACAAAGTGAAAGGGAGTCTTTTTCAGTTTACATGACTGGGAAATACAGAAGGATACTTCCTTCAGTTGAATAATAATTATTCATTTCTATTAGCATTGCTTCCCTCTGTAGATTGGCCTTTGTTTTGCTGCAAATGGGGTTTTCTGCAGATAATGGGGACCTCTACCATCCTTTACAGTTAGATCCACAACCTGAGAGAAAGTCCGTATTGTCAGCTTTTGGGGAGGATTCTGATTGACATACATGATCAGTCAAGAGAACATTTGAAATGCGTAATGAAAAGCTCAGGTTAAATCACATTAAATATGGCTAGTGTTAGCAAAGTAATAGAGCATCTGTTTTTTTTGTTTGTTTTGTTTTGTTTTCTTTTTTAGAAATTTTAGCATTCTTATTCTTAGGTTGAATCTAATCAACACTCTAAAAAAAGTGACAAATTATTCTTTCTTTCTTTCTTTGTATTTTTCTGTCCAAATACCAATATGGAAGATTTGAATTCATGGTTGGTTTTGGAGATACCCAGGCAGAAGGAAGCCAATGGTAACAAATAGAAAGTGTGTTATTAAGACTGTGGAAAAGTTAATAAAAGGCTATAAAATGATCTTGACTGAAAGCCGTACAGTTCTGTCAAGGAAACATGTTAGGGGAGATTAGAAAACCCTTTAGTAGGCTTTACATATAATCATATATATAGACAGTCTGTATGTACCTGAACTTCATTAAGTAGCAGTGAGAACAGGTGGGGTAGAAAAAGCAGAGACTTCGGTAAAAGCAGGCCTTGGCTCAAAACTCTGTGTGTTTCATTTGGATAGAAGGTATTATAGATAAGGACAGACTATATCTCTGTTTTCCAGGGGGCTAATGAGTTTAATACTATTACAGTCATACAGTTTAAGGAATAATGTACTCAGGTGTGCTCAAGTATTCTTTTATTTTCCTCTTAACCAATGGGTGGGTAATTTTGCATGGGTTTACGGTTGTGTGGGGACAGCAAAAGAAGAGCTAAAGAATGAGTTACCAAAGGAATATATAGCCTCTTTGTCCATTAGTAGAATACATAATAGTTGTTTAGAATATTAGAACATTATCTGTGGATAATTTATGCTAATTCTTAGAATCAGAAGGTCTAGTTATCTGCAAATATCACTCTTTTCTAGGATGAGTAGAAGTCATGCCCTTGCCTCTAATTATTTAGTGTCTCTGCAACACTTCAGTGTTATGTTTGTTTTTAGACCAAAAAAATCCAGCAGGTGGCGCCACAATCATAACATTTACACAGTAACTTCTTGAAGAAAGGGAGAAAATAAAAATTATCATGTAGCCAGAAGATGGTGCTAAGTGATCAATCTTTAAAAAACAAAACAAAACAAAAAACAAAAAACAACAATGTCTGCATTTAAAATAGGCAACTTCAATTTTACTGATTTCCAGGATTTATAATGAGGGTATTACTGACACCATTGTTTGGCATTCTTCAGTATTTTCTTCAGCAGCTTCAACTTTAAACTTCCAATGTGTTGCTTTTACGATAAAAGAACCCTAATCAGCTCATGAAAAGAATACTTTCCGGCTCTTCTTTTTATCACTCACTTCTTTGCAAAGAAAGAAGATAGTATTTAAAATGTTGACTTTTTTTTTTTTTTACTGTTCTATTTTCATTTGCTTCATGATTATACCTTTTTAAAAAAATATAAACACTTATCCACCTCTAAATTCCTTGTCATTTTCCTTTTATTCTTCCTCTAAAATTTTTTCAAGATGAAATGCTAAATTAAAATTTGCAGATATACTTTCTGATGTGTTCAAATTAGAAAAGAACAAATTCGATGAAGTGTTTCTTTTGTTATACCTTGTTGACTTTTAAAAACTAAGGTTTTATTTTCATATCTTTGTATATTCGGTGTTCAAGTCTTTCATCCTCCAAAATAATAGGAAATTAAAATTAAACTGTTTTGTTTTACACTTCTGTATTAGTAAGAACTTCGAAAAATTGTTACTGGTTCATTTGGCATTCTAAGCACTTTTCTGCTAAATATCTCTTAAATGCATTGTTTTTTTTGCCAGCCATTCTACCTCCTTTATCCTCTAGCCTTTGGTATGGAACCATTAAAGTAGCCTGCTAATGCTTGACTTTCCTTCCTTCCTTCCTGCCATCCTCAGATCTCTTTTCTCTTGTGGGATCTGAGCCATATTTGTAAATGCAAATTTGGTTATTGATTCCTGTTCTTAAAACCTTTGGAGAACTTTCCATGGCTCCTAAACACCCAGACAAACCTTAACCACACCCAAAAGGCACTTCTCCAGGGGTATTACATTCTTTCCAGTCGTTTTCTATGCACTTGCTATACCACTTCCCTCAGACTATGCTCCCTCCTCCTAAAAATTGGATTCAAGTCTTCTTTCAGTCCGGAAAGCTACTCTCATGCATCTCCACCTATGTGTCTCTTAAGTGTTCTTTAGATCAGAACTCAGACATCACTTTCTCTGGGAAACCCCCCAGATCCCTGAGGTCTAGGTCAAGGCTTTCTCCTACATGCTCCCACAGCGCTGAATATCTCTCCTTTATGGCACTCCCCTCTGTAACTGGACACGATTTATGGCAGATACCTCGATCAATGTCTTTTTTTGCCCTAACTCTCATGTAAGCCTCATGAAGACAGAGGAATGTTTTCTTTTCTCACTATTGTATTCCCAGAGAGTAAGAGTGTCATACTTGACACGGGGGAAGCTCTCAAGCCATACTAGTAGATAGATAGAATGAATGACCAACAATAAAAATCAGAGGTTTTTGGAAAGTGTGACTGGCTTGATGGGTTCAGAACAGTTTCCATTGGCAAGATGTTTATCCTTAAGAGACTGACAGGTTGCAGGCAATTACTATCTTTCAGATATCTACAAGCCTATTCCATGAAGGAGGGACTCCAAAGTTGATCTAAAATCAAGAGCTTCCAGGAGGATCTAAATCCAAGATTTGAAAAATAGAGTATCTGAAAATAGAACCAATTTCTACCATAGGTAAGGAACTGCCTGCAACATAAGCTAGTAGTCCTTTGGTCGGGAGCAGAAAAGGGAATTCCAAGGCCAACCTGTCTGGTGGCCTTCAAAGTCCCTTTGAGCTTTGAGATTCTATGGAGGTCTCATTTGTTATAAAGATGATTTGTCTTTCCCCACGCTGATGGCATTCTGAGACCAGCGTTGACTGAGTTGGGGATTAGAGTTCTCCTTAAGAGTTTTTGGGATTAAGTTTCATTGTATTTAGGACTTTAAAGAATAAAGGATTTCCTAGCACGGTCTGTACCACCAATTTCAGCTTAAACAATTACTTTCAATCTTTTCTCGGCATACACTTCAAATGAAATATAACTAGAACTTGTTTCAGGTGTATTACTTCCTCTGATAACTGAAGTTGTCTATTTCAAATTATATTTTTAATCTAACTTTTACATGCAGCCTTTTAAAAGAACAAGGTCGTATAATTAATACTGACATGGAAATATGTCCATGATATATTATAAAGAGAAAATAGAAAATGGCAAGCTGTATGTACAGTGTTTTCACATTAAAAAAAAAAAATACTAATGTATGTAATTGCACCAAAAAAGGTCTCGAAGGTTTTACCCAGACTGGTAGCAGTGGTTATCCATGGGCGGAAGGATCTCCTGGGGAGGCTAAAAAAGTTGAGGGGTCAGAAGCTCCCTTTTTATGCATTTGCTATACTTCCTGGTGGACCACATTTTTCCTACATGCATTTACCTTTAAAAAAATAAACTTAAGAAGGACACAAAATAATACCATCTTCTATCAGAAGAAAGGGGAGGAAATGAATCATAGCCAAATAGACATCGATGATTTTCATTTCCAGTGTGCACTGTCAAAATTCAGAGTTCTGTTGGGAGAAGAAGAATAATGAAATCATACGTACAGATCAGAATATGCAAACACATGCTTCTGAATCATCCTTGCTCTTGTTTTTATCCGCTCAAGGAGAAGCCCAGGACTTCTGAAAAGTCTCTTTCCACCTCCACTTTTTATGGGCTCAGGGGATTACCTACCGCACCTCACTCTGTTGCTGTCCTGTCTGATTGGACGCCACAGTTTCCCTGCATAGACTGTGGTTGCTTTGCTGGGCATCGGGGGAAGTGGCAGGAATGTTAGAACTCTTTGCTGCTACAGGACATGTCATGGTTTCTTTCAGCTGGAACAAATCAAAGGAAGTCACAGACCATGCAAATGCATACGTAGAAGCATGAGCAAAGGACATTTCTGGTATGGTCTTCGGTAAAGAGACCAACTTAATTTAAATGAGAGGTTTGTCTTGGAGAGGCATGGAATGAGATTGAAAAGAAATACTTTTGTTACACAAGACAGGTATATATTTAAAGTCAGAGTACAGTGAAATGTAGATGAATCAGCAGGGTAGCATGCAGGAAACAGAAATTAAGTATTTTAAGCAGGAAGGCATTTAATACAAGATATTAGGGACCTACACAATTGTTGAAAGGGCTGAAATATCAGTTTCTGGGCTAGACTTCCTGGAATGGTTTCCAGAGTAATACAGAGCTGATCTGTAAGGAAAGATCCTGTCTCTGCAGCAGCCACTACTACATGCTGGGACAGCTGACTCTCACGCTGTGACCCAGATATTAGCAAGTGAGAATGGGAGGTCTCTTGGTGTTTTCATACCCACAATTGTGGGACAGGCAAAGGAGTGCAGCTGCAGGAAAGTCTCCATTTTCTACGTCACCAGCAACCACAGCCAAGAGGGGTAGGGAAAAGGTGGTTTCTTTATTTTGCCTTCCAAATCTCTCCCAAGTACTCACGGCACATAATTTGCATCCAGAATGCTAGCTGCGAGAATACTGGGGGATCTAGATGATTGCTTTCCAGACCCTCCAGACTGAAGAAGAGTGGAATGGGGATTGAGAGAGTATCCACCACCCACAGAGAACTTCCAAGAAAGAAAAAAGTCACCAACAGAATCAGTGTCCAAATAGACTAGCTGTTAGTATTCTGTCCCATATCTACTATTTTTTTTTTCCATTTTTGCTCATCTACCTATTTATTTAGCCATCTATCCATTTCATCTATTGAATTGGAACTAGATATGATTTTTCTGGCTTGTTCAGCAGACCTTCCTTCCTTTCTTCAGATCAAAACAGGATCCATTTTTCTTTACTCTACTTCAACCCATCTATGTTTTTCTGGCCAGCAAGTCTTGCTGCCTCCAACACTAGCATCCCTGAGTCCCATTTATAGATTACAGTAACCAAAAAGTTCATTTTTTTCCTAGTCATTATTCACTAGTTCTAGTAAGTGGTGTCTGACAATTGATGTGTGATGTGTGATGTGATGTGTGTGTGTGTGTGTGTGTGTGAGTGATATATATGATCATTGATTAGGACATAATTTGCAACTTGTGCTTTTCATGTATAAATATGGGAAGAGAAAGAGAAGAAAGGGGGGAAAGATAAAGGAAGGTTTATTATGAAGAATTGGCTCCCATGATGATGGAAGCAGAGAATTTCCTAGATCTGTGGTTTATAAACTGTAGAGCTGGGAGAGTGGGTGCTCCAATTCAGTCCCAGTCTGAAGGTCTAGGAATTAGGGTCCAATGGCTTAAATCCCAGTCTGAGTTCCAGAGAAGCTAAAATGAGATGTCCCAAACTCAAGCAGGACGGCAGGAAGCAAAAATAAATGAATTCCTCCTTCCTCCACCTTTTATTCCATCCAGACCTTCAACAGATTGCATGATGCCCATCCTTACTGGGGAGGCCAGTCTACTTTACTGAGTCCCCTGACTCAAATGCTATTCTCATCTGAAGATACATCCAAAAATACCCTTAAGATATTTCTGTCCTTAAGTTAGACTGAGGAAAATCTAGAACTTCAATGTAATGATAGGCATTGCTTAATGAATATTGCCTATGTTAAGATTCAGCAGCAAAAATATTACATGTTGTTTTCATTTTACTGATTTCCTTTTCCCCACTATTTAAAACAGCATCTTTCAACAGTTAGTCCTCATGTTGTGGGGACTTTTTAACAGTCTTTTACCCCTGCACCTTTCTGTGCCCCTCACCGGACAAGATTCAACTCCTTCTTCGTGGCTCTGTCCTCTTTCCCTTGTCCTCATGCGTGGCATTTTTGATGTCCTGAAGGATCATTGGTTTTATGGGCAATACCGGCACATATGAAACAGTGTGTTAGGAGATAGCAAATATAAAAGATTTGGAATCAGACAAACTTGGGTTTGAAGACCAGCCCCATCTCTTATTAGTTGCGGGAACTCCTGGGAAGATCTCTATGAATCTCATTTAGCTATTCATAAGGATTTTTACAACCAGAGAATCTATAAAAGCAAGGTGTTTAGCACACGAGAGGTTAACATTCAAAAGACAGATTATCAATATGATTAGTATCCATTCTTTGCAATCTGATGAATAAAACATTAATGAAAGCTTTCCTTATACATTATTATAGTGTTACTACCGCCCTCGTGTTCTGTCTTCAAAGAGCTTTTGCTCCTCTCAGTGTTGAGCTGTTTTTTTGTTTTGTTTTATTTTGTTTTTACATCAGGATGTATAAAATATACTTATTTGAGATGAGAAAAGGCTGGCAACTCAGGTTCAAGGTTGTTTTCTGGAGTTTGCTGGAGTAGGTGATCCCAAGAAAAGTAAAGCTTTGCTGGGAAGTTTCTATTGTGTGGAGGTGATTTCAGCAGGACCTATTCCATTCACACAGACAATGGCAAAGTGTGTTATGTGGGCATGGATATTGACCGAGGACTTTCAGT
Organism: Mustela nigripes; assembly: GCF_022355385.1. Lineage (NCBI taxonomy): Eukaryota > Metazoa > Chordata > Mammalia > Carnivora > Mustelidae > Mustela > Mustela nigripes. The sequence goes on along the minus strand of NC_081557.1, from coordinate 29,770,356 downwards.
GTCGGTGCTGTGATAAATGCTGTTTTAGAGGTCTGTCTGAAAGCCTTCTATTTTAGCAGATAGCCCAGCATTTTTTTTTTTTTTTTTTTTTTTTTTTTTTTTGTGGTGCAGTCCGATGCGTTTTCAGCTGAGTCCCTCTTTCTTCTTCCACATTTCTCACCATGGGTTGCTCAGAGTTGCAGACCTCATAGGGAACAAGGTTTACATCTGTCTGTGACTCATTTCTCTCATCTTGCCCCAGAATGGGCCACGCTGTGTTCCAGGATCCTGCAGAGAGAGCGCTGGTGTGTTCTCCTCCTTCCTGTGGGTGTCTCAGCCCTGCGGCTGCTTTGTCACCCCTACCTTGTGTGCAGCCCAGATGTGGTGAGAGGAATTAAGAGCAGACATGTTGCTTATAGGAGCTGAAGATGATTTCTCATGGGAAAGTAACCAAAGAACTCTTTCTATAAGCAGGAGATTATAATTTTAGACTGCATACTGTAATTTGCAAAGGTATGAATATTAACTAACCCCTTTGGATTAGACTCAGATGGTTTCCAAACTTCTGATTCTCTGGTAATTTTTTGAGAAAAAGGAAAGAACAAGGCTAGCATGTGCACTACCATGCCTTTCTCTAATCCTGCTCAGTGCTGGGATGGCAGACTGGTTTGGTTGTGTATCCCTGTGCATCTCTTCCTTTCTTGCTAACAGGATTCCAAGTGGGCTTGGCTGATAGGGTGCCCAGCATTGTGATATTTTTTGGTCTAGGAGTTGGAGGCCAATGAGATGTAGTCTAGAAAACAGTGAGTCTGCGGGGGAGGTCCTGGGAATAATTTGCCTTCCTGGGGAACGCTATGTAAGCAGAAACCTATTTTGTCCATGCTGTTGTTTTTCTTTTTTTGTTAGGGCCAGAACATTCTTTTAAATTAATTTTAACTATAGCATAGTCAACAGGCAATGACATACTATTATTCAACAATTCGATATATTACTTATTGCTCATCAAGTTCAGGGCACCGTCAAGCCCCTTTGCCTATTTCGACCATTTCTCCCACCCACATCCCCTCTGATAACCCTCTATTTGCCATAATTGAATCTATCTTTTTGGTTTGTTCCCGGTTTTTCCTCGGTAATTTTCTTTTTTTCTTAAATTCCACCAAAGAGTGAAATCATATAGTATGTGTCTTTCTCTGACTGACTTACTCTGCTTAGAATTATATACTCTATGTCAATCCATTTAGTTATAAATGGCAAGCTTTTGTTCCTTTTTATGGCTGAGTAATATTCAATTCCATGTGTGTTTGTGTATCTCTTCTTTATCGATTCATCTATCAATGGACACTTGGGCTGCTTACATAATTTGGCTACAGTAAATAATGCTGCTGTAAACACAGGGAGGCATATATCCTTTTAAATTAATATTTTTCATTTTTGTGTAAATACCCAGTAGTTCAATTACTGGATCTTAGGGTAGTTCTCTTTTTCACTGTTTGAGGAACCTCCATACTGTTTTCCACAGCAGCTGGACCAGTTTGCATTCCAAACAGTGCATAAGGGTTCCTTTTTCTCCACATTCTTACAAACACCTGTTCTTTCTTTTGTTTTGATTTTAACCTTTCTGGAAGATATGAGGTGATATCTCATTGTAATTTTGATTTGCATTACCCTGATGATGAGTGACGTTGAGCATCTTTACTTGCATCCACGGCCATCTATATGTCTTTGGAGAAGTGTCTGTTCATGTCTTCTGCCAGTTTTTAATTGTATTATTGGGGGTTTTGAGTGTTGCATTGTATAAGTTCTTTATATATTTTGGATAATAACTCTTTATGTGATATGTTATCTGCAAATATCTTCTCCCATTCTGTAGGATGAATTTCAGTTTTGTTGGTTGTATCCTTCAGTATGCAGAAGCTTCTTATTTTGGTAGAGTCTCATAGGTTATTTTTGCTTTTATTTCCCTTACCTCAGGAGACATTATCTAGAAAGGTATTATAATAACCAATGTCAGAGAAATTACTCCCTGTGCTCTCTTCTAGGGTTTTCATGGTTTCAGATCTCACAATTAGGTCTTTGCTCCATTTTCAGTTTATTTTTGTGTGTGTATCCATTTCTTCTAGGTTGTCCAATTTTTTGGCTTATAATTTTTCATAATATTCCCTTACAATCATTTGTTATTCTACAATGTTTGATTATTATTTCTTTCATTTCTGATTTTGTTTGAGTCCCCCCCCCCCCCCCTTTTTTTTTCCTTTTTTTTTCCTTTTTTTTTTTTTTTTTTTTTTTTAATGATTCTGGCTTCAGGTTTGTCAATTTTGTTGATCTTTTCAAAGAACAAATTCTTGGTTTCTTTGGTATGTTCTGTTGGTTTGTTGTTGCTGTTGTGTTTTTAGTTTCTGTATCATCTATTTCTGCTCTAAACTTCATTATATCTATCCTTCTGCTGGTTTTGGATTTCGTTTGTTTTTCTTTCTAGTAAATAAAGGTTAGGTTGTTTATCTGAGAATTTTCTTGCTTCTTGAGTTAGGCCTAGATTGCTATACACTTCTCTTTTAGAACTGCCTTTGCCACATCCCAAAGTTTTTGGACTGTTATGTTTTCATTTTCATTTGTTTCTATGTATTTTTTAATTTCTTGGTTGATCAATTCATTATTTGTAGCATGTTATTTAACCTCCATTTACTTGTCCTCTTGCCAGGTTTTTCCCTTGTGGTTGATTTCTAGTTTCATAGAGAGTTGTGGTCAGAAAACAAAAGCATGGTGAATTTCTGTGTTTTTGAATTTGTTGAAACTCATTTTGTGGCCTAATATGTGATCTATTCTGAAGAAAGTTCCATGTACACTTGAAAAGAATATGTATTCTAATGTAGTGATCTGAAGGGGCATGTGCACCTGAATGTTATAGCAGCAGTGTCCACAATAGCCAAACTACGGAAAGAACCTAGATGTTCATCAACAGATCAATGGATAAAGAAGATGGGGTATGTGTATATATATATGTATATATCTATCTATATACATATATAGAATAACATATATACATGTATATATCTATCTATATAGATAATAGCTATATATGTATATAGATAGATATATACATATATATATATATATGATGGAATACTATGCAGCCATCAAAAGAAATGAAATCTTGTCATTTGCAATGACATGGATGGAACTAGAGGGTATTATGCTGAGCGAAATAAGTCAATCAGAGAAAGACAATTATCATATGATCTCCCTGATATGAGGAAGTTGAGAGGCAATGTGGGGGGTTTGGAGGATAAGGAAGGAAAACATGAAACAAGATGGGATAGGGAGGGAGACAAACCATAAGAGACTCTTAATCTCACAAAACAAACTGAGGGTTGCTGGAGGAGGGGGGTAGGGAAAGGGTGGTTGGGTTATGGATGCTGGGGAGGTTATGTGCTATAGTGAGTGCTATGATGTGTGTAAACCTGGCGATTCTCAGACTTGTACCTTGGAGCTAATAATACATTATATGTTAATTAAAAAAAATAAAAAATTTTAAAAAAAAGGAATATGTATTCTGCTGTTTTAGGATGGAATGTTCAGAACATATTTGTTAAGTCCATCCAGTCCAGAGTGTTATTCAAAGCCATTGTTTCCTTGTTAATTTTCAGTCAACATAGTTGACTTTTGCCTGTTTTTTTTTTTTTTTTTTTAACGATTCTGGCTTCAGGTTTGTCAATTTTGTTGATCTTTTCAAAGAACAAATTCTTGGTTTCTTTGGTATGTTCTGTTGGTTTGTTGTTGCTGTTGTGTTTTTAGTTTCTGTAGTCACTCTCTTTGCCTGTTGTTTGGCCCCTGAAGTGTTAGTGGGCTAGACTGGGGCTGCCTTGGGCTTGAGTTGAGGCAGACTACATTTACCAGATATGTAGAAGCACCATACTTTAGGGTGCTTTCCCTGTGTTGTCCTCTGAGAAGCTTTTGGTGGGCAGGGCCTAGAATCAGAAAAGCTGTCGTCCTCCAGTCCACTGCTAAAGCCACCATCTGACTGATGTGTGTGGTTGTCCTTCCTTCTCCTCATGGCAAGAGTCACTTTGGGATGCTGCTGGCCCTTTTTGGGGCTGTCTGCACGTTTCCAGGAGTGTGGCCCTGGTTTGAATGGGCTCTGGCCAAGGGCATATTGGAGGGGGCAGATCCAAACGTGCTGGGGGCGGGGGTGGGGCACACAGGAACTGAAGGGTTTGTGCACCAGGAAGGGGGCATCTGTCACCATTGCTGAGATCAGGGCCAGCTGTTTGGATTCACAAAGTGTGTGTGGCCAGGGCATGCAATTTTAACCTCCATGCCTGTCCTTCATGGGAGGGCATCCACGGCTGCAGCAGCTAGAACGAGGTTTGGAAAAGTGTGTGGGGTGGAAGTTACGATGTTTGCAAGGTTTATGTCAGTCTTCTGAGGGAGGGGACCCACAGAGCTGGGACTGAGGGAAGTGTGAGTGGAAAGGGTGGATCCACAGGGAGGTGGTGGGGTGGGGTGTGAGGGAGCGGCTAGCAAGTCCGGTAGTGAGTATCAGCACCAGGCTGGATTTCATAGGTTGCAGTGTGTTTATGCTGAGTAACTGCAGAAGGGAAATGGTGCCTGCCAGCTCCTTTTAACCTGAAGAGTCTCCCAGGGATTTCTGTCCCTCTGAGACATGCTATGAGATTAGTAAATAACTCTCCTTCCTATATGCCCCAGACCTACTTCAGACTGCTGCTTCTATGCTATATCTCCATAGATTATTTGTTGTGCTCTTTAAGAGCAGGGACTCAGTTTCCTATGCTGTCCCTGCTCTGCCAGATGCAAGCTTGATCATTTTTAACATTCTAGACTTTAAGTCACTCTGGTTGTAAGAACTCAAGAAATTCAGCCCCACTAGTTTTCAAAGCCAAACGTTATTAAGATTCCTCTTCCGTGTGTGAGCTCCACAGTGTGAAGATTTTTTCTCTCCCTTCTCCATGCCTTTGGGTCTCTCCCTGGTCCAGAGGGCAGTCCCAGGGTCTGTTTAGCTCCCCACTGTGTCTCTTCCCTTCTTACCCTCTTTGATGTGGCCTCTTCCCTAAATTTAGTTGTAGGGTTTGTTCTGCTAGTCTTTGAGTAATTTACACTGATGTACGTGTTATCTAGTTGTATCCTTGGGATGATACGGGCTTAGGGTCCTCCTACTCCATCATCTCCCTGGCCACCAATTCACCCAGGCTTCTTTTTTTCTGCTTCAAATGCTATTGTGCCCCAACCTGTGGCAGCAGCCTCCCGGCCATGTTGGGATTCGTTGGCCAGCACAGGAATGGCAGAGAACAAATCTGGAAAAAGTTTGGATCTTTGATAACAATGCTGAATGTCTGCTCCAGTGCCAGTACCTCTTACGTCTAGACTTCTGATTTGTATGATAGAAAGTGCCAGTGCTGTTTTAACTGGTTTTAGTTGGAGATTTCGGGGGCAGGCCTTCTCATTGATCAACATGGTATTTGATACCCTTTTTGATTTTTGGAGCAGGCTGGGTCATCATCTCCCCGAATTTGTACCCAGATGTGGTAGAATAAAACTGAATCAGGAGGGATGGACATCTAGATGAGGAAAAGAGTGTTTGCATGAGTGCAAATGAATTTCCAAGAAGCTTAGAAATTCAAAGCCAAGGAAAATCCTAATATCCAAGTATACCCAAAGCTGAAAATAAGACATAAAACACAAAAGATCAGAAGTCCCTGGGTGGGACAGCAGAAGTAAGAGTATGGGTCAAGTGGGATAATTAAGTGTATTTCCATGAAAAAGATAGGATGCCCAAGGCTGGTAGTTATTGGATGCTTTCTTGCCCCTTAAGGAGTGTGTGATCCTGGCTTAAAAGCATAACTTCAGAGAGATAAATGAGTCTTCTTTCTAACACCCCAGCATCTTTTCAATTCCCCTTTCCCTAAGCTCTGAACTACAGAAGGCATCTTGTGTTAAGAAGTGGATTTGTAGGTTTCTGAATGAAAAGTTCTGCTATGTGATTTTCTGCAGAATAGCTCTTATTCTAAAATCACCAGCCAAAGCAACATTCTGTTCAGAAACTGGTAAAAATATGATTAGGGAATGTTCATATACTGTGCTTTATATAGTCAAATTAAGAAGAATTTCCCAAGAGGCTTTTTTGAGTTTGGCACTGGACCAGTTACCATCTTTCAAGGATATCAGCGCCATATTATACAGGAACCTTATAAAATTCACAACAAAATATAGCGAAGGGCACACTTTCTTTTTCTGTCATGATAGCTTTCCTTTTCAAGGCAATCTTTATCTATTAGAACAGAAGAATCTGTTTCTCTCATACAACATCAAATACCTATCTATGATGTTTCTCTTCCAACAAGTAGATATCAGTAAGGGTTGGCCAGTCTCTCTAGAGGACAGAGCAAAAACATTCACCTGGAAACAAAATATATATATTCCCTAGTCATTTGTCAAGGCTTCCTGAAACATCTGAATTTATGTATTAGCTGGGGTATTAGGACTGTTAAATACAAGTAACACTAAAAACTAACTAAGCAGAAGATTTATTGAAAGCTTATTGGCAGCTGTCAGAATCTCTGAAAATGGTACAAAACCAAAGTTAGAAACTATGTAGCCAACAAGAATTCCCCAAATGACACTGAAGAACTGGTCTAGATACCGCAGCACTGACTTGGTCATAGTTACCAGAGTTTTCTCTGCAGACACCATCAACACTGGTCCGTGGCACTGTCTTTAGATCTGCAGTGTAGCTTACCAGTGATGGAACTGTTCTGCTGATGGTACCCTCTGCAGAATAGACTCTCTGCAGTTACTCGGTTTGTTTTGCACTGCTAATACATGATTCAAAATCTAGGGTGTGCTTATGAGATTGGAGGAGAATGGGCTACATCCTTGAGCCTCGGTTGCAAGAAAGGCTGGGAAAACAACCATTTGAAATTTTATCTTGTTATAATAGAAAGTGGGATTTGTCTAATTAGGGAGGGATCTCCTAAACAAGTGATAAAATAAAATGCTGAAGACACTTTTATTTTTATTGTTTATGCTTTGGCTTGTAAGGCATCTGCTATTTTTTCCAGTCAATCTCTTAATTCATACACCAGTAAGTGTTTGTCCCATAGAGAATATGCACCTACTGGCCACAACTTGGATCTGAACCAAGTCTACCTGACTGTAAAGTTTATGACTTTTCACTGGAACAGCTTATAATATTTTACATGTACCTCAGCTGCTGGAAATATTTTTGGCTACCATAGTTTGTTCCTGGATTGCTAGCTTCTCAGATCTTTCACTGCCAGTCTATGTCCTGTTTTATGCAGTGAAGTGAACGATGTAGTTGTTCACCTTAAAACATAGGAAAGAAGAAGCACTTGGGGTTTATAGAGAATGGCTGATACTCACAAAGCATAAGCATACTTCTGTACTTCTGAGTCTAAGCCAAGGTAGAGCCTGCTAATTATCTAGGCTCTGGTGTTGGTGCTAGTATTACCGGTTTCAAATCCTGACTTTTCAGGTCATTAACTAGGTAGACTTGATCAAATTACCTATCTTCTTTGTGTCTCCTTTTGCTCACCTATAAAGTGTAGATACTTACTACTTTCATGGAGTTTGCTCTGAAAATTAAATTAATTAATGCATAAGAAGCCCTCAGAATAATGTCTAGAATGTGATAAATACTCCAAGAATGTTGATTATTATTATTTTCTTAAAGTTATGATTTTCATCTTTTTTTTTGTTTTTTTTTTGTTTTTTGTTTTTTGTTTTTTGTTTTCATTGTGAAAATCTATCTTCAAATAGAATTTTCCCTGAAAGCCCCAAATGGAAACTGAGTAATAGCAGACCTGCTTTGGGAGGTAAGATGGGAGGGAGTCCTCATTTCACTCAGTCTCAGGTCTCCTTTAAGGCATGTTCAGTAGATGATAATAGTTTGGATTTGTCGAACTGTCACTCGGTACTATGTTCTGTGCAGAGTTTGCTTGTATTTTTTCACATACAAGTACAATGACCCTGTGGGGTAGGTATTGTCCCCATATACAGATTTGCTTGTAGAGGGGTGGTGAAACTGGGGCTTCTTGAATATCAGTAACCTGCCAAGAGTTGCACATCCAGTAACTGACAAAGTCAAGACTGGAGCCACATCTGCCTGAGGGCCCTGAATTAAATGTTCTTAACCATCTTATTGCACTGCCTACCCTTATAGCTCAGGTGCCTGGTTTTAAAACCGGTGCTTTGATGAATTGGGTCATTCTTGTGCCTTGCAATGATGAAATATTGGTTGGACTCCTGGATTTTACCCAGGAATCTATTTGAAGAACACTTGTTTTTTTTTTAATGTAAGTTTGGAAATCTCTACAGTATTAAATTATATGCGATATGAATCCAGAGAAGCTGGATCTACTGGGATGAGTATAAGTATTAGACATGGAAGTCAAACAAACACTATGCATGATTATAAAAGATAGCTAATTAACAAAGAAGCAATAAAATGTCCAGTTTACAGGAGTAAAATTTGTTTTGGGGGGGGTCAGTTTTCAGCATCATAAAAATCACAGGAACCTAACATTTGTGTGGAGACATTTCTACTTGTCTGAAAGCCAGAACATTTGTGACATCTGGTGATGGACAACCTCCTGCCCAAAGCAAATGTTTTCATGGTAGTCCCCTTGATAATCATTTATCTCCTTTTTGTAATGAATCCTTCAGCAAGAAGGGACTCTCTTATTCAGGTGTTGCCATCTTGTATTCTCTTTCCCACTGACACCTGGAAACCTGTCAGAGGAAGGTACTGTTTTTCCCTTATTCCTCCTTCCTTCTGCTACTTAGGTGGCATGAAAAAAAAAATCCAGATTTCCTGCATCATAAAGATTACAAAGTGTATGGCCATCTCCTATTTCCGTGACCCAGGCCTAAAAGGAGAATTGGAAGAAATTGTTGGAAGAAACTGTTACAGGACCATGGACAGAGTCAAACAGGCTGTTCATTATGATTGGAGAAAAGATCTTTTAAGAAACACAAGTTACTTGAAAGAAGGTAGCTTTAGTAGAATCAGTGCCATGATCTTACTCTCCTCTGGCAACTCCTGGGGAATACCCTTTGGTTAAATCCAAGTGGAAGCCAGAAAGTACCAAAAAGCTGTCAATGTAGCTCATGCAAGTCAGCCTCTGAAGGCAGAAATCAAGAAGATGGGTAAAAAGTAGACCGAATGAAGGAATGTGGGTACATGAACAGCATATACACTTAGTGGAAATCCACTTCATGCTAGTTATTAGTGCAGATCTCCCTCCTTGGCTACAATACAGGGATTTTTTTTATTATCAGTGGAGCTGGCCTTGGCAAAAGGTTTTTTTTTGGCATTTCATTGCAATTAGTTATAACTCTAAATCAGCCAGGTAGAAAAATTGAAAAGTAAGCTAATTTACTTCTCAAAGTTTGCAAATAATTGTATCAGATGCAATTGCAGAACAAAAATCTCAGTAGTCTCCCGGGAGACAATTTTTGTAATAACATAATTAAAGCTGGAAGTCACAGGTACTGGAGCAAATGATCAGAAATACATTATCCCTCCAGTGCTTCAGCATGGATGCTTTTCAGACTGACTTATACCTTTTGCATAAATTGGGTACATTTTTATTCCACATACTAACTTTAGTGATCTGCAGTGGGTCTAGCTGTATAGTGAACTAATGAATTTTTATCATGAGGAGTAGTCCAGCTAATTTAAATGCACTTCCAAGGGAATTCAAGCACATAGTCCCTAAGGCTGGGAAAAATGTGTTCCTTTCTGGATATCATGTATATTTTGCTGCAGGTTTGCACTGAAGGAGATTTTCAAAGTTCCTGCTAAAGGGACCTAAGTTTTAAAAGTTACATAATAATAGTGCATTCAGCTTCACAGTCCCTGAAACTTCTAACATTTTCCAGTTTTTAACATGGTCCTTAATGGATATGCACAGAACTTGTTAAATGGGTTGTGAGAGAACCTTGCCTCTGACTTTGAAGTTGTCGGGGATAATTTGGTGACTTGTTTATTGTGGTGACAGTAATGTAGGTTATCAGCTTTCCTGAAACCCTGCCCTCCCTGGTCAACTTTTGGAGGGAGGCTGTACAAGGGAAGTTCTTAAAGGATATTCAGATTTGCCTTCTAGCTCAGACTCCCAGCTCTTAGGTCATATGGACATCTCACCTGGCTCCAGTCCCTGAAAGACATAACCCCACTCATTACAACCAGTGGCACTCTATGTGGTCAGAAACAGAAAAAGGACTCTTGGCTTAGAGGAGCTGATCTATCAGAGGAGCTCAAATGGAAGAGCCAGGTATTTGTTACAACAGCACCCCAACTTCTTAGAACCAGCTTTCTTAGTCTATAACAAAATACCATAGAAACAACAGGGAGAAGTAACTGTGACAAAAAATGTCTTTCTCACTGTTCTAGAGGCTGGAAGGCCAAGATCAAACACCTGTTAAGTAATTATTTGTTAAGGTTTCAGTTGTTGATAGCTAAATGATTAAATTTTCCTTGAGTCTCTCAAGACCACTAATTCTTTACTTTAAAAGGTCACATAAAGGTGATCGTGCACCCAAAATGGTCACTTCTACTAACTATAAGAAATATTTAATTGATAAATATCAATGCAATTGACAATTTACATTAAGAAAGTGTTTTTGCTGTTGAAGCTTATCTGAACCTCTTTTAACTGATAAAAGATGACTACAAGAAAAGTCTTTCCACAGGCATATTTTAGAAATTTCATTGATATGTACCCTTTTATGAATGAAAAAAATGGTAATAAATATAACTGTAGAATTTATCAAGACTAAGTTAAAAATATCCAAGAAAAAGTTTGATCCTTGATGAGGAAGTGAACAGAGATATAATCCCTAGGCATATAGGAATTGAGAGAAAAATCTAAAAAAATCCCTAATACTGGTAATTGATTTGAGGGTTACTTTTTGGATATCCATGTGTTATGCACCTGGCCACTGTGATATGTAATAAAATGAGGGACTAAAACTCATTGGACTATATGGTCATTTGAGTGCTTTGGCTTCATATAATCAGATATAAATGTAGATAATTTAATTACGACATCCTATTGACCTGTGCTTATAACAAAAGCACTGTTTCCCAAACAATATATTAAGAATTAAATAAACGGTTAGACTATTTTGATCATTAGTGTACTTAAAATTATTTCTCCAAGCTTTTGTTGCATTTTCATTTAATAATGAACAGATAAGGAAAGCAGACCTATTCTGCAAGGAAGTCTCAGTTGTGTGCAACCAAGACATTTTGTTCAGTCAGGTGCAGCTGCCAAGAATATGGGGATAGAAATGATTCTCTTTGACTTTAAGTATAGTTTATACCTTTCATTTTGCCTTCTATCTCCAAACATGAGTATGCTCCACAGTTGGATGTGCTTTTTCTACAGAATGACTATGTTGTGACTGATACGCTATGGCTCCTTGCCATCTTTCCTACTCCGTTGTTTACCAAAACTGTACGATGAGGCTGCCTTTTTTATTTTGCCCAGTAGAAACAGAAGTATAACATTCTGGTATTTATTGGGATTCTAGTAACCAATTCCTAATGGAAATTGAATGCTTGAGTGACAGTATCATTTTATTCCTTCAAATGGATTTAGTTTTTCGTCTCTTCATTTTTTGTACGTAAGGTAGGAGAACAAAGGGGGAGAGAGAGAGAGACAGAAAGAGAAAAAGACAGACTGAAAAGTGAAATAATTAGGAGGGAAAGAGACAGTTTTATTCCCTTATGAGCAAGTGAACTTGGGAAATGTTAGAAAGGGAGCCTCGCTATCCTCATTTGAGAAATGGAGAATATCATACTTACCTCTGAGTGGTTGTTTAGAAAAATTGGTTATCATGTATTCAAGATAGGAGGCTTGCGATGGGTACTATAAAATCAAACACTTCCTTTCTCTCTTCTGTGAGGGGCCAAAACACATACAAGCGGAGATACTTATACCCTACTTCGGTTTCAGCTGCCTCAACTACAGGGGGTATATTCTGGGGGAATGAAAGTGACCCAGTGTTCACTTGTTTCACCAGGCAGCACATAAGCAGGCTCAGACTGTGAGGCTATTTCTATTTTATACCTAAAATTTCTGTTAAAGCTTTACCATGTTTTAGTTTGCCTGACTAATACAATTTCTGGCAATATACATGATTGAGGCATAATAATGAGAGAGAGAGGGAGATTGAGCATAACTGGGTATGCTGAGGAGGTATGAGAGGATTTTGAGTTTCCATGTTCTGTCTTCATGAATACACACATATATTTAATTGTGGTCTTGTCTGCTCTATGTTTTAATCTTTTTATATCACAGAGTTTGGCTAACCTTTACATATCACTTTTTACTTTCACATGTAGGTATGAAAGTCACTTCACAAAGCCCTGGAGATGCATACTCTTTCATTTTTCTCTCAGTTTATTGTATATTGAGATAGAGCGTGAATAAAAGTAGCTAAAATTGAGTTCTATTCATTCATTCATTCATTCACTCATTTACGCAGGCTCGATAGCCTTTTACTTACTATCTTGCTGTCAGATACGCTATCGACTATATCCTATCATGGGCAAATGTTTTCTAAAACTAAGTCAGTTATGTATAAATTACATTATTTAAGTTTATTTTCTTTTTACTAAAAATGACTATTTTGCCTATTGATATCCTATTAAGGCACTCATTTTTAAGAATTTATTTTAAAGAAAATTATTGTAATGACCATGGTTTTCAAGACAAAATAAACTGTGTATGCAAGTTTATAAATTAGTCATCCATGTATACTCTAAACTGAGTGCTTTCTTTTATCACTGAAGATAGAAATATAGCAAGTTAAATATTTTTGAAAAGAAGAAAAATGCTTCCCTAATTTTGCTCACTTGATGACATTCTCACTTTCACAAAAGAAAGTCAATTTCCGATCCACATACATAGGCACATTTTAAATAGTTGCAGTCATCATGTCTGCAGCATTTCTGATTTCGAAATTTTATTATACCTTCTCCTGAGTCTTAAGAGACTTCATAATTATGAATGAGTATGTTATAATACACTCTGTTGATTAAGCATATCTACTTTTTCTTTTTTGAATCAGACATTTATGTGGCTTTTTGTTTTAGTTTATCCCTTCCTCACTCTCTTCTTCCTCCGTTCCACCTATTAACAAGTTAATTAATTAATTTTTATAGTTTATACCTTTAGAAGTCATGGAGAAATGAAATATTTGTACTTTTTTAAAATGCTTCATGTTATTTTATTCCCATAAGCTTTAGTTCAGAGTGTTTAAACAGAATACCACAAAGTGTGAAGCTTATAAACAACAGAAATTTATTTCTCATGGTTATGGAGGCTGGAAAGTCTAAGATCAAGGCACTGGCAGAGTTCCTATTGGCTGAGGACCGGCTTCTAGGTTCCTAAATGCCCCCTTGTTGCTGTGTCCTCACATGGCGGAAGGGAATGAAGAGAGCTAGCTCTTTGGGGTCTCTGTTATAAGGATTAATCCCATTTATGACAGCTCTACTCTCAGAACCAATTACCCGCCAAAAGGCCCCATTTCCAAATGCCATCACTTGGAGATTTGATTTCAACATATGAATTTGGGGAGAGAACTTGAACATTCCATCTATTGCATCTCATGAAGAAGTCTTATGAGTGGAATTACAGCATCAAAGAGTTTGAATGCCTCCATCGTTCTGTCTGTGTTTTGTGTATTTTTTTTTTCTAAGTTAGGAATGGTGCTTTTGAAAAACTTCTAAGTTTTGAGAGGGCAGTGAACATACAGAAATAGTCTTGATTTTCACATCTAATGTGCTAGTCTGGCTCACGTGTCAGTAAATAAGAAACACAAGAAATGCTGGTCTTTGCACCTGAATGTTATAATTTTTATTCATGTTGTTAATGTTACTGTTATTTTGTTGTTAAGTTTAATATTTAAAAGAAGATTTAAGTCCTGAAGGCATTCACAGTAGCTAGGCAACATTTCTGTGGACTGATTCACAAATTTGAGAACAAAAAATTCCCTTGTCTAAAAAGAAGTGCTTTCAGTACATTATTATAGATTATACTATCTCCTTTTTCAATGGTTTTAATTTTATTTTTAGAAATTTAGATACAGTAAAAGTGCTCTTTTTTGGTCATACAGTTCTAGAAATTTCCCTATATATACATATATTTGTATAACTACAACCACTACCAAGATACAGGAAAATTCCATAACCTCCCCAAGTGTCCTTGTGCTATAGCTTTTTATTTACACTCTCCTGCCAACTCTAACTCCAGATGATGTCTGAAGTGTTCTCTGTCACTGCAGTTTTGTTAGCTCAAGGATATCATAAAAATGTAATTATATAAAATGTAACCTTTGAGACTGACTTCTTTTATTCAGCATTAGATTTCCTGTTTTTTTCCTCTCTATTTCATTTGTCTATATCCCCTTTCTTTTTCTTTCAATTTGAACATCTTTAATATCACATTTAAATTTGTCATTACTATATTTGATATATATTTCAACAAAGCTTTTTTTATTTGAAAGAGAGAGAGGAAGAGAGCACACAGGGGTGGGGGGTGAGGAGGGGCAGAGGGAGAGAGAGAAAGAATCTTACCCAGGCTCCACACCAGGGGCAGAGCCCTATGCTGTACTCAGTCTCACAACCCTGAGGTCATGATATGAGCTGAAATCAACAGTCAGATGCTCATCAGACTGAGCCACCCAGGTGCCCCTGGACACAACTTTTTAAAAGAGCAGGTCTGCTGGGAACAATTCTTTTTTTTTTTAATTTTTTATTTTTTATAAACATATATTTTTATCCCCAGGGGTACAGGTCTGTGAATCACCAGGTTTACACACTTCACAGCACTCACCAAAGCACATACCCTCCCCAATGTCCATAATCCCACCCCCTTCTCCCAACCTCTCTCCCACCAGCAACCCTCAGTTTGTTTTGTGAGATTAAGAGTCACTTATGGTTTGTCTCCCTCCCAATTCCATCTTGTTTCATTGATTCTCTTCTACCCACTTAAGCCCCCATGTTGCATCACCACTTCCTCATATCAGGGAGATCATATGATAGTTGTCTTTCTCCGCTTGACTTATTTCGCTAAACATGATACGCTATAGTTTCATCCATGTTGTCGCAAATGGCAAGATTTCATTTCTTTTGATGGCTGCATAGTATTCCATTGTGTATATATACCACGTCTTCTTGATCCATTCATCTGTTGATGGACATCTAGGTTCTTTCCATAGTTTGGCTATTGTGGACATTGCTGCTATAAACATTCGGGTGCACGTGCCCCTTTGGATCACTACGTCTGTATCTTTAGGGTAAATACTCAGTAGTGCTATTGCTGGGTCATAGGGCAGTTCTATTTTCAACATTTTGAGGAACCTCCATGCTGTTTTCCAGAGTGGCTGCACCAGCTTGCATTCCCACCAACAGTGTAGGAGGGTTCCCCTTTCTCCGCATCCTCGCCAGCATCTGTCATTTCCTGACTTGTTGATTTTAGCCATTCTGACTGGTGTGAGGTGATACCTCTTTGTGGTTTTGATTTGTATTTCCCTGATGCCGAGTGATATGGAGCACTTTTTCATGTGTCTGTTGGCCATCTGGATGTCTTCTTTGCAGAAATGTCTGTTCATGTCCTCTGCCCATTTCTTGATTGGATTATTG
>NC_081557.1:29750753-29754592 GCF_022355385.1 Mustela nigripes | reverse complement strand
GCCAGCATCTGTCATTTCCTGACTTGTTGATTTTAGCCATTCTGACTGGTGTGAGGTGATACCTCTTTGTGGTTTTGATTTGTATTTCCCTGATGCCGAGTGATATGGAGCACTTTTTCATGTGTCTGTTGGCCATCTGGATGTCTTCTTTGCAGAAATGTCTGTTCATGTCCTCTGCCCATTTCTTGATTGGATTATTTGTTCTTTGGGTGTTGAGTTTGCTAAGTTCTTTATAGATTCTGGACACTAGTCCTTTATCTGATATGTCGTTTGCAAATATCCTCTCCCATACTGTCAGTTGTCTTTTGATTTTATTAACTGTTTCCTTTGCTGTGCAAAAGCTTTTGATCTTGATGAAATCCCAATAGTTCATTTTTGCCCTTGCTTCCCTTGCCTTTTGCGTTGTTCCTAGGAAGATGTTGCTGCAGCTGAGGTCGAAGAGGTTGCTGCCTGTGTTCTCCTCAAGGATTTTGATGGATTCCTTTCGCACATTGAGGTCCTTCATCCATTTTGAGTCTATTTTCGTGTGTGGTGTAAGGAAATGGTCCAATTTCATTTCTCTGCATGTGGCTGTCCAATTTTCCCAGCACCACTTATTGAAGAGGCTGTCTTTTTTCCATTGGACATTCTTTCCTGCTTTGTCGAAGATTAGTTGACCATAGAGTTGAGGGTCTATTTCTGGGCTCTCTATTCTATTCCATTGATCTATGTGTCTGTTTTTGTGCCAGTACCATGCTGCCTTGATGATGACAGCTTTGTAATAGAGCTTGAAGTCCGGAATTGTGATGCCACCAACTTTGGCTTTCTTTTTCAATATCCCTTTGGCTATTCGAGGTCTTTTCTGGTTCCATATAAATTTTAGAATTATTTGTTCCATTTCTTTGAAAAAGATGGATGGTACTTTGATAGGATTTGCATTAAATGTGTAGATTGCTTTAGGTAGCATAGACATTTTCACAATATTTATTCTTCCAATCCAGGAGCATGGAACATTTTTCCATTTCTTTGTGTCTTCCTCAATTTCTTTCATGAGTACTTTATAGTTTTCTGAGTATAGTTCTGTGTCTCTTTGGTTAGGTTTATTCCCAGGTATCTTATGGTTTGGGGTGCAATTGTAAATGGGATTGACTCCTTAATTTCTTTTTCTTCTGTCTTGTTGTTGGTGTAGAGAAATGTAACTGATTTCTGTGCATTGATTTTATATCCTGACACTTTACTGAATTCCTGTATAAGTTCTAGCAGTTTTGGAGTGGAGTATTTTGGGTTTTCCATATATAGTATCATATCATCTGCGAAGAGTGATAATTTGACTTCTTCTTTGCCGATTTGAATGCCTTTAATTTCCTTTTGTTGTCTGATTGCTGAGGCTAGGACTTCTAGTACTATGTTGAATAGCAGTGGTGATAATGGACATCCCTACCGTGTTCCTGACCTTAGCAGAAAAGCTTTCAGTTTTTCTCCATTGAGAATGGATATTTGCGGTGGGTTTTTCATAGATGGCTTTGATGATATTGAGGTATGTGCCCTCTATCCCTACACTTTGAAGAGTTTTGATCAGGAAGGGATGCTGTACTTTGTCAAATGCTTTTTCAGCATCTATTGAGAGTATCATATGGTTCTTGTTCTTTCTTTTATTGATGTGTTGTATCACACTGACTGATTTGCGGATGTTGAACCAACCTTGCAGCCCTGGAATAAATCCCACTTGGTCGTGGTGAATAATCCTTTTAATGTACTGTTGAATCCTATAGTATTTTGCTGAGAATTTTCGCATCTGTGTTCATCAAGATATTGGTCTATAGCTCTCTTTTTTGATGGGATCCTTGTCTGGTTTTGGGATCAAGGTGATGCTGGCCTCATAAAATGAGTTTGGAAGTTTTCCTTCCATTTCTATTTTTTGGAACAGTTTCAGGAGAATAGGAATTAGTTCTTCTTTAAATGTTTGGTAGAATTCCCCTGGGAAGCCGTCTGGCCCGGGACTTTTGTTTGTTTGGAGATTTTCAATGACTGTTTCAATCTCTTTACTGGTTATGGGTCTGTTCAGGCTTTCTATTTCTTCCTGGTTCAGTTGTGGTAGTTTATATGTTTCTAGGAATGCATCCATTTCTTCCAGATTGTCAAATTTGTTGGCGTAGAGTTGCTCATAGTATGTTCTTATAATAGTTTGTATTTCTTTGGTGTTAATTGTGATCTCTCCTCTTTCATTCATGATTTTATTTATTTGGGTCCTTTCTCTTTTCTTTTTGATAAGTCGGGCCAGGGGTTTATCGATTTTATTAATTCTTTCAAAGAACCAGCTCCTAGTTTCATTGATTTGCTCTATTGTCTTTTTGGTTTCTATTTCATTGATTTCTGCTCTGATCTTTATGATTTCTCTTCTCCTGCTGGGCTTAGGGTTTCTTTCTTATTCTTTCTCCAGATCCTTTAGGTGTAGGGTTAGGTTGTGTACCTGAGATCTTTCTTGTTTCTTGAGAAAGGCTTGTACCACTATATATTTTCCTCTCAGGACTGCCTTTGTTGTGTCCCACAGATTTTGAACCATTGTATTTTCATTATCATTTGTTTCCATGATTTTTTTCAATTCTTCTTTAATTTCCCGGTTGACCCATTCATTCTTTAGAAGGATGCTGTTTAGTCTCCATGTATTTGGGTTCTTTCCAAACTTCCTTTTGTGGTTGAGTTCTAGCTTTAGAGCATTGTGGTCTGAAAATATGCTGGGAATGATCCCAATCTTTTGATACCAGTTGAGTCCTGATTTAGGACCGAGGATGTGATCTATTCTGGAGAATGTTCCATGTGCACTAGAGAAGAATGTGTATTTTGTTGCTTTGGGATGAAATGTTCTGAATATATCTGTGATGTCCATCTGGTCCAGTGTGTTGTTTAAGGCCTTTATTTCCTTGCTGATCTTTTGCTTGGATGATCTGTCTATTCCAGTGAGGGGAGTGTTAAAGTCCCCTACTATTATCGTATTATTATTGATGTGTTTCTTTGATTTTGTTATTAATTGGTTTATATAGTTGGCTGCTCCCACGTTGGGGGCATAGATATTTAAAATTATTAAATCTTCTTGTTGGACAGACCCTTTGAGTATGATATAGTGTCCTTCCTCATCTCTTATTATAGTCTTTGGCTTGAAATCTAATTGATCTGATATAAGGATTGCCACTCTTGCTTTCTTCTGATGTCCATTAGCATGGTAAATTCTTTTCCACCCCCTCACTTTAAATCTGGAGGTGTCTTCGGGCTTAAAATGTGTTTCTTGGAGGCAACATATAGATGGGTTTTGTTTTTTTATCCATTCTGATACCCTGTGTCTTTTGACAGGGGCATTTAGCCCATTAACATTCAGGGTAACTATTGAGAGATTTGAATTTAGTGCCATTGTATTGCCTGTAAGGTGACTGTTACTGTATATGGTCTCTGTTCCTTTCTGATCTACCACTTGTAGGCTCTCTCTTTGCTTAGAGGACCCCTTTCAATATTTCCTGTAGAGCTGGTTTGGTATTTGCAAATTCTTTCAGTTTTTGTTGGTCCTGGAAGCTTTTAATCTCTCCTTCTATTTTCAATGATAGCCTAGCTGGATATAGTATTCTTGGCTGCATGTTTTTCTCATTTAGTGCTCTGAAAATATCATGCCAGCTCTTTCTGGCCTGCCAGGTCTCTGTGGATAAGTCAGCTGCCAATCTAATATTTTTACCATTGTATGTTACAGACTTCTTTTCCCGGGCTGCTTTCAGGATTTTCTCTTTGTCATTGAGACTTGGAAATTTTACTATTAGGTGACGGGGTGTGGGCCTATTCTTATTGATTTTGAGGGGCATTCTCTGAACCTCCTG
>NC_081557.1:29726269-29750353 GCF_022355385.1 Mustela nigripes | reverse complement strand
ATTTTGATGCTCGTTCCCTTTGCCATATTGGGGAAATTCTCCCCAATAATTCTCTCCAGTATACCTTCTGCTCCCCTCTCACTTTCTTCTTCTTCTGGAATCCCAATTATTCTAATGTTGTTTCGTCTTATGGTGTCACTTATCTCTCGAATTCTCCCCTCGTGGTCCAGTAGCTGTTTGTCCCTCTTTTGCTCAGCTTCTTTATTCTCTGTCATTTGGTCTTCTATATCACTAATTCTTTCTTCTGCCTCATTTATCCTAGCAGTGAGAGCCTCCATTTTTGATTGCACCTCATTAATACCTTTTTTTATTTCAACTTGGTTAGATTTTAGTTCTTTTATTTCTCTAGAACGGGCTTTTATATCTCCCGAGGGGGGTTTCTCTAATATCTTCCATGCCTTTTTCAAGCCTGGCTAGAACCTTGAGAATTGTCATTCTGAACTCTAGATCTGACATATTACCAATGTCTGTATTGATTAGGTCCCTAGCCTTTGGTACTGCCTCTTGTTCTTTTTTTTGTGGTGAATTTTTCTGTCTTGTCATTTTGCCCAGATAAGGGTATATGAAGGAGCAAGTAAAATACTAAAAGGGTGGCAACAACCCCAGGAAAATATGCTTTAACCAAATCAGAAGAGATCCCAAATCGTGAGGGGGGAGAAAGGCGATAAAAAGAGGTTCAAAAAGGAAGAAAGAAAAAAAAAAGAGAAAAAAAAAGAAAAAAAGAGAAAAGAATTTAAAAAAAGAAAATGAATAAAGAAAAATATAAAAAAGAAAAAATATATATATTAGATAAACTAGTTAAAAAACGTTAAAAAAGGGTAAAAATTAAAAAAAAAATTTTACCCAAAGGCGAGAAAAAAGAAAAAGAAAAAGAAAAAGAAAAAAATTAAATTAACTGCAAGACTAAAAAAAAAAAATCACAGGGAGAAAGCCATGAGTTTCGTGCTTTGCTTTCTCCTCCTCTGGAATTCTGCTGCTCTCCTTGGTATTGAAACCGCACTCCTTGGTAGGTGAACTTGGTCTTGGCTGGATTTCTTGTTGATCTTCTGGGGGAGGGGCCTGGTGTAGTGATTCTCAAGTGTCTTTGCCCAAGGCGGAATTGCACTGCCCTTACCAGCGGTCGGGCTGAGTAATCTGCTCAGGTTTGCTTTCAGGAGCTTTTGTTCCCTGAGCGCTTTCCGTAGAGTTCCGGAGGACGGGAATACAAATGGCGGCCTCCTGGTCTCTGGCCCGGAGGAGCCGAGAGCCCGGGGCCCCACTCCTCAGTGCGCCCTCAGAGAACAGCACCTAGTTATTCCCGTCTGCCTGACCTCCGGCCGCGCTCCGAGCTCACCGAGCCTGTGGCTGGTTCAAGGTAACACCGAGCTGTGAGCTTACTGTCGGCTCTGTCTCTGTAGCCAGTTTTCCAGTTCCAATTCCCGCAAGCTCTGCGACACTCAGACACCCCTGATCCTTCTGTAACCCTGCGGGACCTGAAGCCACGTTGACCCCGCATGGGCTTCGCCCCAGTTTAGCCTCTGGAGCGATGTCCCTCAGTGGAACAGACTTTTAAAAGTCCCGATTTTGTGCTCCGTTGCTCCGCCACTTGCCGGGAGCCAGCCTCTTCCCCCGGGGTCTATCTTCCCAGGGCTTTGGATTTACGTCTCCGCCAGTCCTACCTTTCAGAAAGTGGTTGTTTTTCTGTTTCCAGAATTGCTGTTGTTCTTCTCTTCGATCTGCCGATGGATTTGTAGGTGTTTGCAATCTTTAGATAAGCTATCTAGCTGATCCCCGGCTAGCTGAAGTAGTCTCAGCCTGCTACTTCTCCGCCATCTTGACTCCTCCTTCTCCTGGGAACAATTCTTATCATTTTCTCATTTAGGTTTGTCTTCATTTCATCTTCAGTTCTAATGGATGTTTTCACTGAATATAGAATTCTGGGCTTACAGTTCTTAGCATTTAAAATTGTTTCACTTCCTTCTGGCCTCCATGGTTTCTGATGAGAAATTCTCAGTCATTTGAATAGGTTTCCCCTTGAACAGAGTTTCTCAACTTTAGCATTATTGATACTTTGGGGCCAAACTATTCTTTGTTTTGGGAGACTGTCCTGTGCATCCCAGGAAGTCTAGCAGCAACTCCTGCCTCTAACCCTTACACATCAGTAGTACTTCTCCCCTCCATAGTGACTATTAAAACTGGTTCTAGAGTTGGCCAAGTAAGTGGTCCCTGGGTGGGTGAGAGGACAGAATCACCCCAGTAGAGAACCACTGCCACTAAGTGATATGCCACTTATCTCTGGTGACTTTCAAACATTTTTTTCTTTGTCTTTAGTTTTTGGATGTTTGATTGCCATGTGTCTGGATATGAATTTTTGTTTTTCTTTTTGTCTTTCCTGTTTGGATTTGTTGAGTTGTTGTCTATTGCCAGATTTGGGCAGTTTTTACAAATTATTTCTTATAATATATTTTTCTGCACTGTACAGTCTCCTGGGACTCCAATAACATGGATGCTATTTTCTCACAGGTTCCTCTGTCTCTTTGTTTTTTCACTCTCTTTTTTTTCTTCCCTGTTTTCAGCTCACCTAATTCATCTGTATTCAAGTTCACTAGTTCCTCTGTAATGTCCATTCTGCTGTTGAGACCATTGAATGAGTTTCTGTTTCAGTTATTGTACTTAGTATTCTAAAATTTTCATTTCTCCTTTTATATCCTACAGTTATTGCTGATATTTTCTGTTCTTCCATTTATTTCAAGGGCTTTTACCTTTAATTCTTAGAGAATTTTATAAAAGCCACCTTAAAGACTTTTTGTGATAATTTCAGTATTGATGTCATCCAGACATCGGTGTAATTTTCCTGGCTCTTGGGATGGCAAGTGATTTTGAGTTGTATCTTGTACATTTTAAATATGGCATGGAACTTAGGTTTTTGTTTATATCCCATGTTTTACATGTTCTAATCAGCATTCTGTGAGTTGTAGTGTCAGGGTCACTTATATTTTAAAAGATTTAATGATCTCATTCTGAGTTGTCTCTTATATGCACACCACCCAACACTTAGTTGGAATCTTGGCAGTGATCTATCCTATAATTAAATTCTTGATATCTTTTTATGTTACTTAGTATCTTATCCATGCATGCACACCACAGAAGTTTATGGGGTGCTTTCCTGAACTCCCCTATCTCAGTAATCTCTCCAGTGTTTTCTATTTCTCTGGGTTTCCCTTTTCTGTCATCTGGCCAGAAATCTGGGCTTTACATTACTCAAGCTATACTCTTTCCATAGCTACACCCTCTGTTCAGGGTCAAACAACAGGAAGATAGAGAAAAATGGGGGCTTATCCTACCCCATTAGGACCTCCAGTCAGGGAGAAAATATCCCTTTCATTAAAGATTTAGTCCTGTGGGCCCCATCATCATCACTGTTGTTGCAGGATTGCTTGTGAGTTGGGAGATACTGAAGGATGAGAAAAGGAGCAAACGGGGGGGAAAAAAAAAGCAAATAAGGGGTTCTTACCCACACCCATACCTCTGCCTATACAGCACCTTTTCTCATGCAGCATGAAAAAAACCCTGTTCCAGCTCACAGAGTCATACCCAGAGAGTGCATTGTGGAGCTATCGCTATCACTATCCACATCATTGCTGGGTTCCATGTTTAAGATTCTGATGGGTTAGGTTGGGGATAGACCAAAGGGGGAATAAATAGTAAACTGCATCAAGTTTCCATGGTACTTTAAATACTGATCTTCTCCCTCAATCCACCTGCTACTGTGTCTTTTTCAGAGTCCTCCAATAACTGTTCCACACGTTCTGTACCTATTTTATAACTCAGTGTCAGTAACAGTGGGGGTTATGTTATTCCATTTGACTTGGAACAGGAGCACCTGTTATCTCAGTAATTTTGATGTAAATTATCTTTATGAAATAGATTTTTAGAGTAGACTGGTTAACTAAATTCATACCTGTCAGATACATTGTATTCTCTTCCTGCCAGAGAATAAAATTGTTGGTGCTGTTGTTCTATTCCAGAATGCCTGGACCTGAAGTAGCATTTCTTGCAGAGATATTCAAGACTTACCAAATGAACATAAAAATCTTCTTTATTTACATTAGTGTCTCATTAATAGCTCATTAATCTTTATCTATATGAGGGATGGCAAACAAATTTCTTCTCATGTTGTACTCAGCTCACCTAATTGTGGCTACCTGGATTGTGGGTCTGAGAACTGGAGGATCCATATTGCTTAGCAGGAAGGTGTGCTGGGACTAAACAGTTTCTCACATCTTCCATGAGGAGAGTTGTGGCATATGTATTTCACATTCTTGCCTTCTTGGATCTACATGACTTCCTGGTAGTCAACATCCATAAACTGGTGAAGCAATAATAATAATGATTAATTTGTACTTTCTGTTTTTTTTTTTTAAGATATATTTATTTATTAGAGAGAGATTGTGGGGGTGGGGTGGGGAGGCAGTGAAGGGCAGAGAAGGAGGGAGAGAGAAACTTAACAGACTCCATGCTGAGTAGGAAACCTGATGCAGGGCTTGATCCCACAACCCTGAAATCTCATGACCCTGGTTGGGGTCGATGATCTCATGACCCTGAGATCAGATTGGAGCCAAAACCAAGAATCAGGCACTTAGCCAAATATACCGCCAAGGAGCCCCTGAATCACTGATACTTTGTAATCCCACTAAAAATAAAGTTCTGCTTGGTCAGAGGAAAGCATCCCCTGATCACCAATAGCTCCTTTGTTGTGCAAAAGTGTTGATAACTATTTCTGACATTCTTAGAGGTGTAACTCAATTATTTTATCTTACTAGCTTAAGTTTAAATGCAGCTACATCAATGCTAGTGTTTAAATTTTATTTTTTAAAGATGTATTTAATCATTAATTATTTTTTTAAAGATTTTATTATTTATTTGACAGAGAGAGATCACAAACAGGCAGAGAGGCAGGCAGAGAGAGAGAATGGAGGAAGCAGGCTCCCTGCTGAGCAGAGAGCCCGATGCGGGACTCGATCCCAGGACCCCAAGATCATGACCTGAGCTGAAGGCAGCGGCTCAACCCACTGAGCCACCCAGGCGCCCTAATCATTAATTAATTTGAGAGCAAGAGTCAGAGCAGTGGGGGAAGTAGAAAAGATCTCAAGCAGACTCCATACTGAGCATGGAGCGCAGCTCAGCACTTGAACCCACAACACTGAGATCATGACCTGAGCCCAAACCAAGAGTCAGATGCTTAACTGATTGATCCACCCAGGCACCCCTAAATTTTAATAGTGCTTAGCTCTAACTTCACTCACTATAGGAGACAGCACTTTTCAATGCAGACTGTAAGACCAAGTGGGAATGTTTAGGCAATATTTGGGAATCTATGTGATTGCCCAGGTGATTGGAGGTGCCTCTGTAATTGCGTTGGTTGGTTTTAGGAATTCTAGAAGGTCTTTAATGTGCAGACCTGGTTAAAAAAAGAGTATTATTCTGTTCAGCAGGACTCTAATATCCAGTGAAAGAAAATTTACAGGCACCCTTAGGTTGGTGCAAGAGGTGTTCATACACCAGACACTTGTGAAATACCATAGGTCCTACAGAAATTTTTTTAAAAAGTTATCTGTCTTATGCTCCTGGAATAAGATTATAGCTTTCATGCTTTAAAGATACATAACTGTGCTACTGCTGCTATTAAGAACATGTTGTTTTGGAGGGCAAGAATGATTTGAGAGGTGGAAAGCTTCCTTAAGAGAAAAGAAAATCAATTAATCTATTGAATTATTTCTCTAATATAGCATTTATGCAAACAATTCTTGCATATCTAAGTACAGTTTCACAGTAGTGTTGAATGTCCATTTTTTCCCTTCTGTTTGTGTTCCAATTTGTAATTACTTACAATCTAATACAGTTTTTACAACCACTGTACGTCTAAACCAAGGAATATTTTGCAATATTAAGGAGTTTGTATCACTCTTAAATTTGCATATAGCTATAGGAACAATGCATATTCAATGACATATGTGTATTGTTTACATTGGCAATGAGACAATGAACAGTATAATTGTGAGTAGTAAAAAATAGTAAGATTTACATTAAATTAAAAGAAACAATTTTACCTTTACTCAGTTTTTGTTTAAAATTTTAAAGTTATTAATTATAATTAGTGTGTTATTTCAAATTATTAGTTTGACTATTTTAGAAAACAGTAACTTTTTATTCTATTTAGGTTTCTTTTACATTCCTTGACAACGTAAAGACAGAATAGAAATCATCGAAATTGACTTGGATCTCCCTAAACTTATTAAACCTATATGTACTACTCATAGATCTTTCAAAGGATAGAGTCAAAACCTTTATGCAGATAATTTTTGATATTACTTATAAAATAAAGGTAATTTCTCTTTCAATGAATCTGGTCTTACCTCACTGAAATTTCACACACGATTATGTTCATCATCGTTATCATGATTACCTAGAGACTTAAAGTTAACTTTTTGCACATGATTACCTTATCCTAGAAAAAAGAAAGTAATATCGTTTCTCTCCACATGTCCACACCCCCAGTTTTATGCTCTTTAATTTTTTTGTATCCGTTGTTCAGGTCTGTCATACTGTGTTTTTATTTTGAACACTAATCTCTTTTGGAATTGGGCAGGATAAGAAGTATTTTATTGCTAATTAATTATCTGATTCTACATATTATCTCACACCTTAATGCTTATGACTTCAGAGGCACACACACATAAGAAATCTGGCAGGAAGCACTTCAGAATTAGACCCACCAAATCTGCCTACTCTGGCATTAAAGCTTTAACTACAGAATTGAGAAGAATTCTGCATGATCCACATAAATATAAAGATTCTTCAGTTCAGGCTTTACTAGTGATTGGCTCAAGTCCTACTCTACACTGAGGACAATACGTTGGTTCCTAAAGGATTGGCTTCTACATAGTCAGAAATTCAGAACTATAACATATAGGGTAGGGTAATAACTTGAATTTCCAGTGATCCTTCTCCCCTGAATAATTGATGAAATCCATTCACTAAAGTGGTGAAGAAAATTATTTTTTTCTTTAGTTTTCTAGATTTTGCTGATTGCCTTGTGTGTGTCCCTTGCTATGTTAGTCCTAGGGCATTCTGTACAGTTGCTTAAGATTCCCTTTGAGAAGAGAAATGATCTTTTATAATTTTATTGACAAGAAAGCATAAGTTCTTTTCAGCACGCAGATCATTACTTACTAGCGGAGAATCACTTCATCTTGTTTTACATGGCCCTGAGATTTCCTGTATCTCTTTAACTAAGTGTTCTGTGCTTTATGTTCACCAAACTAAGTATTCCGTCTCAAGGTGGTATGCATTCATAACTCCATGTCTACAATTTTTGAAAAGTATCTGAAAATTAAACGATTTCGTGGCAGAACCTGAAATGAATCGACCTGAATCTGTCAATGGCCTTTATTTTTCCCATTTATTGTGAATGGTCACACATCTCACTGCAGTCATATTTATGTGTTTAGTAGAGGTTACTGCCTCAGACCCTTCTGGGGTAGAATGTAATACCCAGATTATGCACTTTACTACTTTTCTAAAATCATAAAAGTTCCAAACTCCAAAACAATCTGCCTTCAAGAATTTCAGATAAGGGATTCTGAATTTATAAAAGAAAGAGCCTCTGTTTTCCAAATCAGATTGTACCTCCTGTTGAGAAGCAGTAGAAATACTAAATGTGTTAAAGGCTATAATTTTGCTCTTCAACTCTTTCAGTGTCACTGTTAGGTGACTTCTGATGACTTTAAACAACAAGGATCAGCCTTCACTAGAAACTATTATAAGAATCTTAACAAAACTATACTAAGAGAAAAACTTTGATTGCCTGGCTCTCTCCTTGATCTATGACTTGCCTATAAACATCCTTTTGCTTTATAAGATTTTTATTGAACTGATTTCAAAAAATTATTTGGATTTTTTTTTAATCCTACTGGATACAAAAAGGGAGAGGGGCTAGAGCCCAGTGCTGATATTTAAAAGGATAGCTCTGAAAAATGCATTCTTTTCTTTTCTTTTCTTTTTTAAGATTTTATTCATTTATCCGACAGGCATACAGATCACAAGTATGCAGAGAGGCAGGCAGAGAGAGAGGGAGGAAGCAGGCTCCCTCTTGAGTAGAGAGCCCGATGTGGGGCTCGACCCCAGGACCCTGGGATCATGACCAGAGCCGAAGGCAGAGGCTTTAACCCACTGAGCCTCCCAGATGCCCCAAAACACTTTATTTTCTTAACTTTAATGTGTTCGAATAATCTCACAATGTCAGAAACTTCTGAAATACACGTTTAAATTCGTATTGTTTGGATTTAATGTCAAATTCTTATGCAATACCGTGCTTGAAAGGAATTCCTCTTGGCTCAGTTTTAGATATTTTAAGGTTACAAAAGTAAGTGTCAGACCAAAGGCATCCTCTTCACCCATAGATCTTTTACAAAGGGAATGGAACCAAGCTGTTCTGTAGCATGTGAAACCCTTCACCCTATTCTAAGATTGAAAAAGATCAAGAGAGGAGAGGTTACTGGTGAAAAGCTTTCTCTGGAGAGCTGTGGGAATATTACAAGTGTCCATATGGTGGTGGATAGGGGTGGGAAGTTTTCTGACTCCACATTTGATCAAAAGTTCCTTTTGAAGAACTTTAAAATATGTTTCCTGCAGTGGGAGTCATAGAGAATGGATGCCTGACTCCTACTTGTGGAAGCCAGCCTGATCTGACTTCCTCTTCTGGGAAAGCGAAGCAGCAAGACATGTGTGGTGGTGGTGGTGGTGGTGGGGTCATGGAAATGAGTGCTGTGTTGAGATTAGCCTGAACTGCCTGAATGAATGGGACAAGGTCTCTGACTGCGACACTTGTGATCCTGAGTGCTATACTACAGAGTAATACTTAATTCCATGTGAAAGAATACTGTTTGAAGTTGGATTAGGTTAAAATAAATGGAAATTATTATACAAAGTAACAGATATTGCCTAACAGTGGAAACATATCTATATCTGTTCTAGGTAACAAGAAGAGACAGTTAGTAAAAGAATGAAGTTATTCAGACTTGAGGAATTAGATGCTAACAGATTAGAGAATAGAATTTACTCTCAACAAGAACCTCCAAGATGAGTGGTTGGAAGACCTTTATGTATCCTTAATTCATAAATAGTTGCAAACCTTCCTGTCTTTCTCCAGAATCTATTTCTATCTCCCCTGTCTCTCCACCTCTTGTTCTTTAAGAGTTATATTTCCAGGGAATATAGTCACAAAATCAATAATCATAACTTTTATTATGTTTATCTGAAACTCCTAAAATGTATTTTTTTTTCACAAGGATATTTATGATCAAATAGATAAGTATGGCCAAAAATAATATGAGATATAGCTCTTGGGCAGTAACTTGGACTCTCTCACAAGCTAAGTAACTGATACACCCCCCACCTCTCCGCACCTCCTGCCGCTTTTTGTTTAATAGTTCCATCTCATCAGAATTACATTTTGCCACAGGTCAAACTTATTCTTACAAATAGCCAAAATCATTGCTCCACATACTGTTTCCTCTGCCTGGGATGCCAAGTACTACACTCACACCCCCACACAAATTCTGTCCCTCACCAACACTTTTCTTCAGTTAACTAGCATTTGGTCCTTTAAGTGTTCCTTATACAAGAAAGCCTTCTAGACTCTCCTGGTCTGATTCAGATGGTCCCCTTTTGGAATTTATCCTGTGGCTGGTGGGTTATTTGTCTGCCTCCCCCACTAGATTTTACTATCTATGAAGGTGTTAGCTAGGTTGCAACGGGGAGTTCTCAGGTCAGAGGGTTGAAAGCCAGCCGCAAAAGGTAGGAGGGGGAAGGGACAAAGGGGGAAAAATGTGTCTGCAGAATGAGCAGTTCACAACAAGGAGAGGGATGGCCAGGAGTTTCACCAGGTATCTCTGTGGGTGAGCTGGTTTGAGCCAGACTGGAGCTGAGGACCTGTGCTGAAGCCCCTAAAGTTACCTTTTGGTTATTATAATACTAAGATCTCCTCCTATGGGCGGGGTTTAATGCCATTTTTTGAGCATAGGAGGTATGCTGTAGCATGTTGACATGCCAAGTGTGCAGGGTTAAGCTTAAGTACCTAAACAATAGAATATGTATAAGCTTCTTAATGTATATGTAAGCTCCATGCCCCTGCCCCCTAGCTCCCTGAATGAAAGTCCCAAGGGGAGACAGCGCTTCCAGAGTTATTTCTCCATCTCCTTACTTGGAACAAGTAATACAATTATTTGCTTTTAACACTTTCTTGGGTTGAATTCAACTTAAGGCGCCCTGACCAATGAAGCCCTTGAGTTTGATTACAAAGGAAAAGAATGTGCATGCATATTTGTTGTTTTTCTTTATTTCCCAGTACAGTGCCTTGCACAGAGCAGAGGCTCCCCAAGTATTGGCTGAATGAATACATAATAGAATTAAATGTGAAGGAAGTAGCAAGGACAACAGAACAAAGAGCCCATCTGTAAAGTGAAGCATACTACCTACCTAACAGGTTTCTTATATCCTAAAGGAATTAAAATGCTTAAGCAGTGCAGGGCACATAGCAAGCTTTATGTAAGTGTTAGCTACTATCATTAGCAGAAAATGTAGTGAGTTGAGACATTAGGAATTAGCACAGCATCCAAATTTAGATATAATAGGGAGTTAGAGTTGAGGATGCCCCTGGGTGGCTAGAAAGAAACTGAGATAATAGAGGTATGAACATAACTTGCTGTCTACTTCTGTGATCTTTGTTTCAAGCTTCTTCTAAAGTGGCTTTGGAATCCATTAGTGGAGCACGAATATTGGATACTGTGATAAAGCTGTTAACTTTAGTAAAAGCAAAATTTGAATCAGTGGGCCCAGGTCCAAGGATGCTTTTCAAACTCAATAACCTGAACTTAATGCAATAGAATAATGATGAGCGATGATGTCTTGTTACAAAGACCCAGACTTAGGAGGACAGATGTTGTTCAATATCAATGCATCTGTGTCTAACTAGATAGTTGAACTGGACCGTGAGACAGCAGCATGCCCAAAAAGCAGGCTGTAAGGGGAGAACGGGTGGAAGTCTGATTTAGCATTCTAGTTGGCCCTCTCCCTGTATAATCTGGATTGTTTTTAAAGAACTAGATATGAACATCACTTCCATTTCACCTTCATAAAATAAAAGTCTTCTAATAGAAAAGCTATTAAAAAATGATCAGATAGAAAACTTTTTAATGGAGTACTTAAAGTTTCTGAACTTTTTAAATCATTACTCTTTCTTTTCCAAAGTGAATGACTTTAATCTACTGGGTTGGCTATAAGTATCGTTTTACTCATGTGTGACCAACCCTTTCAAAGTCCATTTTTCGAAATGGAGGTATATTAATTTATAATGGAAAGACTAATTTTTTCATTGGGAGTTTGGTCTCTAATAAGAAAGTTTGACCTTGCATAATTGTCTTTTCTTCTGTAATTTTTGTGGCCAATCTTAGTATGTTTGACTCCTTCATGTAGTCCTGCTAAACCCTGAGCTAATATAATATTGATTTTTCTCCGAAGTTCTATTTTGTTACAAATTGTAAGCATTTTTCAGATCAACTTATATGCTATTTCTTTACTATTACTAAAAGATTTTGAATAAGATAGATTGCTACCATCATGGGATACCTAGGAAAAGTTTTGATACCTTCCAGAAAAAACATAGTATCACAGAAATTTGTAGGAAGGGCATTTCAGTTGCCAGACTTCCCAAATACTACTTTGTGAAACAGTGAAAGAGGAGCAGAAGAGCATAAAGATTAGAAATGTGTGTTTATTGGAATTAGACAGATAGGTCCACTTCTAAAATTTGTGGGGCCCAGGCAAGAATTCAAACATAGGTCATGTATCCAAATAGGTAAATGTACAAATTTAAGAATTTAATAAAACGTGTTTTATTTTCTTGCTTACATAACTATTCCTCATAGTGACCTGGATGACCAGATTATCGAATTTAGAATTCTCAAGTTTTATTGAGTTTTGCACTGAAACATGGTGACATGGAGAGAGGAGGCTGTTGGCTTGTGGACCATGGCTCCTCCCCTTTTCTTCTCATCCCTGAAGGTGTTCTGAACTGCAAGGTGTCTCTTGTACACATACATGGAATTCCTGAGCATTCATATCTAAGCTGTGCCTATATTTCTTTCACACCAAGGGGTTCACTTCTAATAGTACAGAAAGATCTTAGGAGACACCGAAGCAGGAGTAGACATGCTTGGACTGGAAATGGAAATTCTGGGTGCTAGTTGCTAGTAATTTGGTTCTGAAAGATGGGGTAGGATCAAGGTGCTTCGATGGGAGCCTAGTCAGAGGAGGACCAGAGAGGAAGCCCTCTAAACTATGGGACCCAGAATAGAAGCTTCTTTTACTTGAGTCTAATGGTGATACTTGCACTTAAGGCTTGGTTTAAATCTTGTTCATCCACTTTCAGTTGTACATTCTTAGACAAGTCACTGAACCACTGTATTTGTCTGGCATCAGAAAACCATAAATTCCTTCTCTGACCAGTAACTAGCCATATCACCTTGTGTGAAATAATCAACCTCTCTGCCTCTCAGTTTCCTCATCTGAAAATTGAGGATAATCAAAGTCCCTATCTCAGAGAGCTGATATGAAGGTTAAGAAAGTTAATATTTCTAAAGTGTTTAGTCTGCTTTCTAGTACTAATAAGCATTGTATGATTGTTGAAAAGGTAAAATGACTTCCTCATTTTTAAAAACTAAAAATATGCCTATGATCATGCAAAGAGTCATTGCCATGATTAAATGAGATAATAACTACAACATAACTTGTCTGGAATCTGGTTATACTATGTGTTCCAAAGTGTTACATAAGAAGAAAAAGGAGAGAGAATGGAACACTTAGTTAACCACATGCAAAAAAAAAAAATAATCTAGACACAGACTTTACATATTTCAAAAATAATCACTCAAAATGAGTCACAGAACTAAATATAAAAGGCAAAACTATAAAATTCCTAGATGACATAGGAGAAAAATCTTAGCTTGATCATTGGCATGGCAATAAGATTTTAGATACAACACAAACTAATAAATAAAAGCACAAATTGATAAACCAGATTTAGTTAAAATTAAAAACTTCCACTCTTGGAAGGCAATGTCAAGGTAATGAAAAGACAAGTCACAGACTGGGAGAATGTATTTGCAAAATATACATGTGATAAAGGACTACTATCCAAAGTATACAAAGAACTCTTAAAACACGGTGATAAGAGAACAAGCAATCTCAAGAAACGACAAATGGGGGCACCTGGATGGCTCAGTGGGTTAAGCCTCTGCCTTTGGCTCAGGTCATGGTCTCAGGGTCCTGGGATCAAGCCCTTGCATTGAGCCCCACATCTGGCCTCATCTGGCTCTGTGCTCAGCAGGGAGCCTACTTCCCTCTAACAGCCCCTCCTCTCTCAGCCTGCCTCTCTGCCTACTTGTAATATCTCTCTGTCAAATAAATAATTTCTTAAAAATGCAACAAAAAAACAACAACAAAAAAAACCAACCAATTTTGGCAAGGATGTGGAGAAAATGGAACTGTTTTGCTATTGGCGGGAATATAAACAGGAGCAGCACTGAGGAAAATGGTATGGAGGTTCCTCAAAATATTAAAAATTAAATAAAATAAAAATAGAACTATGCTATGATCCAGCAATTGCAGTACTAGGTACTGCACTAATTCAAAGGAGAACATGCACCCCTGTGTTTAGTGCAACATTTTTTTTTTCAGCACTCTTTGCCATAGTCATACTATGGAAGCAGACCAACTGTCCATTGACAGAGGAATGGATAAAGAAGGGATGATATATGTATAATGGAATATTATTCAGCCATATAAAAAATAATGAAATCATGCCCTTTACAACAACGTGGATGAGCTGGTAAGCAGGATGTGAAGCGAAAATAGGTCAGTCAGAGAAAGACAAATATCATATGACCTCACTCATATGTGGAATTTAAGAAATAAAGCGAAGGGAAAGAGAGAGAGACAGAGAAACCAAGAAACTGACTCTTAACTATAGAGAAGAAACTGATGGTTAGGACAGGTGGGTGAGGGATTTGGGGAAATAGGGGATGGGGATTTTATTTATTTATTTATTTATTTAAGATTTTATTTATTTATTTGACAGACAGAGATCACAAGTAGGCAAAGAAACAGGCAGAGAGAGAGAGGAGGAGGCAGGCTCCCCGCCGAGCAGAGAGCCCGATGCGGGGCTTGATCACCGAGTGATAATGGTGGGTTACTATAGGTTTACAGTTTTAACAAGTGCACCACTTGTGAGATGTGTTAATATTGGGGGAGGCTAGGCATGAGTGGGGCAAGGGTTATATGGGAAATCTCTATCTTATGTTCCCTTTTTCTTTGAACCTAAAACTGTTCTAAAAAATAACATCCATTATAATTAATGAGAATATAGCTCCAGAAGCATATCAAGATATCAAAATTATAATATTGTCAGTTTTCACTATGTATTATATTTGTATATATGGTCTTTTCACTGACAAGCAATACTATTGTTGGCAAGTTTGTTTGGTTTTGCTTAAAAGCTTAAAAATGGAATTTCCTTTTAAAGGTTTATAGGATTTTTCGTCAACAACAATCTTAATAGCTGTAAAGTCTCATTTTATTCTTGTCATTGGGAACAAAGCCATCTGTTTAGTCCATTGATACTTGCTCTATGTCCAACATACTGAGAAAACATTGGGCATGTGGCTTTATAGCAAGATGCAATGAGCTAATAAAATACATGAACCATGTTAATTGTCTCCAAAACAGCCCTTTACCCAGTAGAACTAATATCCTAAGACATTACTTTTATCTTAGAGAAAAAGAGTCAGTGGATTAAAAGCGTACATGAGAATATATATCTTCTCTGTTCTTCTGGAAGTTGTTTTAGAGAAGAACCTTGAAAGCTTAACATTTTCTTGATTCTACTATATATTCTTATAAAAAAAATTTAAAAAAATACATAATTTAACAAGTACTTAATGCCCAGAATTGGCAGGTGTGATTCTTGATTTTAGATGATGAAAACTGAAAATTTGTCCTTCTCAAGTTTCTAACATTGTCCATATCTTTACATCAAGCATATATATGATAATTCATAAAGTCATTTGTAGCCTTGAAAATACTGTTCTTTTATTATTGACAGGTTTAAATAAAAATATCATCCATAATTTATTAGATGAAAGAAATGTTATGAAACCTTTTAAAAAAGCTATTTTTTGAGAAAAGACCAAGTGTGGAAATGAATTATTCATATTTGAAATGTATGCTGACATGTTTAAATGAGTCAAGACTTCAGCCTTATAAACTATAAGTAAGGTTACTTTAAATAATACATATATGTATCTTTAAGTACTCACTTTTTTATAATTTTTAACTTTTTATTAACATATAATATATTATTAGCTCCAGGGTACAGGTCTGTGAATAGCCAGGTTTACACACTTCCCAGAACTCACCATAGCACATACCTTCCCCAATGTCCATAACCCAACCTCTCCCTCCCCGCTCCCCCTGGTAACCCTCAGTTTGTTTTGTGAGATTAATAGTCTCTTACGGTTTGTCTCCCTCCCCATCCCATATTGTTTCATTTTTTCCTTCCCTACCCCCCAAACCCACCACGTTGCCTCTCGAATTCTTCATATCAGGGAGATTGTATGATAATTGTCTTTCTCTGATTGACTTATTTCACTCAGTATAATACCCTCTAGTTCCATCCTCGTAATTGCAAATGGCAAGATTTAATTTCTTTGGATGGCTGCATAGTATTCCATGGTATATATATACCACATCTTCTTCATCAATTCATCTGTTGATGGACATCTAGGTTCTTTTCATAGTTTGGCTATTGTGGGCATTGCTGCTATAAAATTCAGGTGCACGTGCCCCTTTGGAACACTACATTTGTATCTTTAGGGTAGTGTGCTTGCTGTATCATAGGGTAGCTCTATTTTCAACTTTTTGAGGAACTTCCATGCTGTTTTCCAGAATAAACACTCACTTTTTATAACTCCTCTGAACCTAATACTCTTGGGGGCAACTGTGATCTGAAGATTATTCCCTTTCTGTCCTCAAAACTACAAATGTCTATATATTTCAAATTAAATTCCAATTTCTTTGAAATGCCATCAGCTAAAGATCACATACAGAGCACAATAAAGATGTAAATTTACAAAGATCAATAAAGTCAAGATAGATATATTTGGGACAATGGATCTATTTTTCATATCAAGAGTTGACTTGAATCTAAAGCCTATGGTATATGAAAAGTTCATCTTTCAAAGATTCATAAGACATTTTAACATAAACTTTTCAGTTTTAACCTTTTTGATATCTTAAAATTTAAAATACAAAACAAAATTTTTGGTTTTATGTTGCATAGCATTTCTGACTAGAATGGAATCAATAACATCTGGCATTGCCCAAATAAAAAAATAAGACAAAGCAAAACACTGCTCTCATTTGTAATAATATGTACCCTCAAAGAGGAGGACTTAATATAATAAATTAAAGCATCTAAACATAATATAGTGCTTGGTAATTGTTAATCCAATTTTCCTACCCCTACTTTACCTGCATTCAAGGGCTTATCTCCTTTCTCTCTTTCTACATATCTCTTTCTCTTTGTCTCTGTTTCTCTCTTTCACACACACACACACACACACACACACACAAATTCTTTTCTTTTTTGTACTTTGTTTTGTTTAACCAAAACCTTCTGGTCATATTAACCATTTAGTTAATTTATAGCATCATTTATTTTCAAACACTTTAGGTCTTAAACTTTTAAAACACCCAGTTTAGGACTGAAGGAAACTTACTTTTCCTGGCCAGAGGAATATTTAAAATTTGTTTTGTAATCTTTCTAAAAGTCTAGGTGACTCAGTAATTTATTTCCTTTAATACAAACTATTTAAAGTTCAAATCTTATCAGAAGTTTATAAAATCGGAAATAATGGGGTTAGTGTGTGCATGTTGCCTCCTACAATTAAAAGACATATGAGTATTTTAGTCATGCAGTCTTTATACAATCTTTATTCAAGTCCAGAGATCTTTTTTTTTTTTTTTTTTTTTTTGAGCTTGAATGACTCTACTAATATCCATTGTCTTGATGACCTCAGGACATCAAAGCTAGACCTAATGTCTTGTATATTCAAATCTCTGGTTATGAATAGACAAAAACAAAGAAGATATTCAATAATTATTTTGTTCTTCTTTAACTGAAAAAAATATAACATGTCAAGAACAGAGTTGGCAGATTAGAGTTGGCAAATACTTGAAACATTTGGGACAGACTTACAGTAAAAAATTATTTGTTGTTTTTCTGAAATTCTACTTTAACTGGGCACCCTTTATTTTCTTTATTGAGTCTGACAACCTTAGTCAAAAAGATGCTTGGGATCTTGAAATTATGAAATATTATAAAATGAAGTAAGCATAGCTGAGTCATTCAAAAAATAAAATGAAATAAGGCTGGGAGGATCTTGAGGAAGAAGGGGACTCTCTCCTGTTTCCGTCCTGGCAACACCATGGACTTTTGACTTTTGATAATCGCAAATTGTCAGTTGCAACTCAGCCCCTTCCGGAACACATTTTTCCACTTTACACTGAAGTAGGATAATGTAGCATGTATTAGCTAAACACCTATTTGTGTATTAGATGCCATAGCTGTCTATCTAAGGAATCATAATTCCTTCAACACAAGTTGTGTAATATTGTAGGTTTTGCTTTCGGAAGCCTGTATTCCCTGCTTACAATTCAAAGCACACTTACGATTTCGGTCCATTTTGTGTCTCCCTGATTGCGAGCTCTAAGATCCTAAATAAACACTTAGGATTGCTTTACAGCCTCTTCTTCTTGGTCAACAAAATTAATAAATGAACCATCAGTTTTAATAAACTTTGAATATTTGAAATGGAAGTACACAAATGAAACCAACCATCCCATATTTTAATTATAATTATAATTTCTTAGAATTCTTTCTTCTCCCTGCCCCACTTCTCAGTGAAGAGTTTTAAAAAAAAGGGATTGTGTTCAAGAACAGCAGTTTTTCTAAGGGTATTTAATAGTTATAAAAGGCAAACATTTTGAAACCACATGACATTTGCAATATAAAAATTAAACATCTGTTGCAGCCCAATGAATAGGAAATTATAGAACATATCTCTAAAAACATGAAAATAGGGGCACCTAGGTGGCTAAGTTGGTTAAGCATTTGACTCTTGGTTTCAGCTCAGGTTATGATCTCAGGGTCATGAGACTGAGCCCCATGTAGGGCTCCACACGTAGGGGGGAGTCTGCTTGAGATTCTCTCTTTCCCTCACCCTCTGCCCCTCCCCTACACACATTCTCTCTCTCTCAAATAAATTAGTAAAAATCTTTAAAAAAACATGAAAATATTCCTTTTCCACAACTTTATTAAATATGCACATATTTTCAGGATCTGTATCATGACATCATCTTTAATTTCTTTCTGTTATTTTATAAATACTAAGTATATTTAGACTTCCTTTAAGGTGTATCTTCTCATAATTATCTTTTTTTCCCCCTCATTGCTCTCGTTGTGAAAAATTGCCTTTATTTGGATTGGCCACCCTTCCTACATTTAGGCTTTTAGCCTCTTCTTCTCAAATATATTCTAGTAAACCACCGTAGTTAACCTTTCCTTGGACTTATATTTATCATTCTGCTTCTCCAACTGGTGGTTACTTTCACTTCCCAGTTCTGTCTTAGCTTCTCTTCCAAACTGTATCACCTTCAAAACAATTTTGATGTTTTTGTTCCTGACCAGTATTATTTCCAGTTGCTCTGCAACACGTATTATTCTCTTACTTCCTGCAATGCTGGTTTTAAGCTCCATCCAGTCTGTCTCTGTGCAGGAATCCCCTTCCTAAAGGACTGCTTGACTCTCACAGCATCTGATAAGCACCTCTAATAAACAACATCACAAATCTAGGAAGGAAGCTATGGGAACTGAATCCATTTCTGCTGTCCAATCTTGTCTCTTTGTCTTCATCCAGGCTTTTGTTCATTTCCTCCTCCACTCTCCTCACCTTTTTAAGAGTCTACTGATATTCTGTCCTAGAGCCAAGTTCAAAATTTCAACTTTCCTTGCCTAGAGCTCCTTCCTCTTCAATAGCAAGCAGGACTTGCAGTTTGTACCACTGGACTCAACATTTAACAGTTTTAAATACTTCCCTCTTCTCTTCTTTCCAGCCACTCTACATTTTGACAGTGTCCCTTGTCCCTAGCTCTAGCTCTTACCACTTTTCTTGCTGTCTTCCTAAACAGGCTAAGCTTTTTTTTTTTTTTCTTTTAAAATGTTATTTATTTGACAAAGAGAGAGCGAGCACAAGCAGGGGGAGGAACAGAGGGAGAAGCAGACTCTCCACTGAGCAAGGAGCCCGATATGGGGGCTCGAACCCAGGAGGACCCTGGGATCATGACCTGAGCTGAAGGCAGACACTTAACTGACTGAGCCACCCAGGCATCCCCAGACTAAGATTTTTGTTTTTACTTTATGTGGAAATCACTACACAAAACTTAGAAAAAAAATACTACAGTTACATGACACTCTGAATACATAGAGTTGCGCTGTGGTCCATGATCCATTGTTACGAAATCTGCCTGAGATGGTAACTAGATAGTAACTAAGTAACTGAACCTCTGGTGACAAACACTTCTTTTTATTCTTTAAGAAGTATTTGTCAACCATCTAATGTTGTCAGTCTTTTTGGATTTTTCAATGAAGAAGACAGATAATGGTCTGTGCCTGTTGGACATTAAAGGTGGTGCGGCTCTTTAGCCACCTGTGACTCTCCCTGGAGTGCTCAGTTTCCATAATAGCAACACTTCTTTCTTGCCTAAAGAATATAATAGGATCTCTATTGATATAAATAGGGTATTTGTGTATCTGAAGGTCACAAGAGTAGGTGATACCGATTTCACTGTCTTGCTGCCCAATACTCTGATGCTCAATGGGTATTTTATTATAGAATTCAATAAGGTGTGTAGTAATAATATGATCTTCTTTATATCAGAGAGGAAGCTGTGTACTCAGGTTCATGAGCCCATGTTCAGTTTGCCATTGACATTATATTGGGCATTTAGACCCCGCTCTCCTAATTTAAAGTTCCATATCCTTTGTCCTTAACCATGTTTTGAGCTGTCCATTTTTAAAATTTAGCTATTTCGTTTTATTTTTCTAAATAATATTATAAACCCGGCAAGAGTAGGGATTGTGTCTCATACTTTTGCGTTATTCATACACACCTTCTTGAGGGATCAGAATATAGTAACTGCTCATGAGTGCATATGATTGATTATTCTTTTGCAGTTTTTTTTTTTTTTTAACAGAGAATGCTTTTAGTACACAGGAATTATGCTTGGGTAGCAGTCAAAGTTTGCATTTTGTGTAGTAAGCATCAAAGGCAAATCTTCAAGAGACAGATGTTACCATTTCTCTGCTATCTCCCTTTCCATTAACCAGCTCATTTGGATCTGCAAACAGATGTTCACTGAACAAAATAGCTGCTTACATGTACAATGACCAATTCTGTATGCACCAATGAATTCTCCAACTTAAGAAAAAGTTGGCTAAATACATTCAATTTCACTGAACCGTATTTTCTGTAAGAGACTAGAAGTCTTCATCTTGCTCTCTCATGTATTAAGTAGATAAATTGCTTCCAATTTGTCTCTTGCATTGGCCTTCAGCTGTAAGTTATCTGTTGAAACAGGTGATAGATCTGCTGAAGACTCTTAGGCATATATTCACTGTCTTATAGTTAAGTACACTAAATTTTTTTTCCATACTAAAAAGAGAGTACAGTTCCAGCCAGGAATAATTTCATTTGCACATGTTTTGTTTTGTTTCTTTATTTTTCTTTTCCTTTTTTTTTTCTTTTTGCATTTCATTTTTTTTATGTTCGGTTAGCCAACATATAGACCATCATTAGATTATGATGTCACGTTCAACAATTCATTAGTTGCATATGACACTCAGTGCTCATCACAACACGTGCTCATTTGCACATTTTACCTACTATGGTGTTTTCTTCAATGAAAAGAACAGTTGTAAGACACCAGAGGCAGAAATGGAAAGTATCAATTCACCCATTCATTCTGACTCTCCTAACCTATCCAAAGAGTCACGGAAAACAATCAGGCTTTGGCAATCATTTCACAGCATTTATGTAAGAAGTAATTTTAATGTAAATTATAATTTTTAATCATTCTTATGGAATTTTTCATCTTGGCAATTTAGAGGAAACCTGGTTAAATCAATGCACATGGTGAGCTTTAGGGAAGAACTGCACCTAACACCAATACTTTTAAAAAGTGAACTTTAATGTTTGTTAGTGTTCAATTAGCTTCTATTTAACTATTCTTTAAAAAATATTTTACGAAACAGTTTACTTCTTCCAAGCTGACTAATTATTGATAGACACACACACATAGAGCTTTAAAGACACCTGGATTGAAAACAGAGTTATATTTCTGGAGTCGGTTTTGATTTTGATTTGGTATTTTTGAATCAGTTTGCATATGGAGGAGTGCTATAACATTTATAATCTTTCAGAAAGAAAAAGAAGGCATTTCTGTCAATGAACTAATGAATTTACCAATTGTAATATTTGCAAAGCTGTTACCTAAGAATAGCCAATTACTGTAAGCTCTCAGAAAATGTTAAGCTCTGGTTATATTTTAGATTGATATAAAACAATATACAGTCCAGATGGTAATTACTAAGATCTGAAGATAAAAATGGTGGGTGTTCTGATTAAGAGATCCACCAATAGCACCCATAGCTGCTTTAAATAGAAACTCTGATAGAGTAGAATGGTGGCTGCCAGAGGCTCGGGGGTGGTAGAGAGAAATGGGGAGATGTTAGTCAAAGAGGACTTCTAGTTATAAGA
Source organism: Mustela nigripes (assembly GCF_022355385.1). Lineage (NCBI taxonomy): Eukaryota > Metazoa > Chordata > Mammalia > Carnivora > Mustelidae > Mustela > Mustela nigripes. The sequence goes on along the minus strand of NC_081557.1, from coordinate 29,728,382 downwards.
TGAGTAAGTTCTGAGGATCTAATGTATAGCATGGTATTGGAGCTAACAATATTGTGTTACATACTTGAAAGTTGCTATAAGCGTGGATCTCATATGTTCTCACTACAAAAAAGAAATGGTAATTATGTGAGGTGGGAGAGGAGTTAACTAATGCTATGGTGGTAATCACTTCACAACATAAAAATATACCAAATCAATATATCATTTACCTTGAACTTGTAATTAAACAGATGGATTAAAAACACTGATAAAGATAGACCCTTTTTCCTTAGAATTGATAGCTCTAACAAAATAGGTTTAAAATAAACTCAAACAAAAGAAATATGAAGTTATTACTTTGGAAGTATAGATTCAAAGACTTCATTTTTATTTTTTGAAAGTCTTTATTTTTAAAAAACAAAATTTATTTTAGAAAAGTTCTATGTTTAAAGAAGAATTACAAAGATAGTACAGAGCGTTCTCATATATACCACACCCAGTTTTTCCTATTATTAACACCTTGCATGTGGTACATACTAAGTACCATAAGTCTGGTACATTTGCCGGAATTAATGGACCGATCCTAATATTTAATTATTAACTAAAACCTATATATTATTTACATTTCTTTACATTTTACCTATATCTATTTCATGTCTCAGGATGCTATCTAGGATATGACATTATATTTCACATTATATTTAGTCTTCATGTCTTTCTAGGCTCCTCTTGACTTGAGAAACACAATGAGAAACTTGTTTCCATCACTGAGCATTCACTAAGTTACATGTTCAGTTCTCATTTATGTGTGTAGTAATTTCAGAATGTTTAATCCACACCTCAGTTTGAAGCAACCTCATCAATTATAGTGTCTTATGTGCATTTTTTTTCTTTTACTCTCACAGACTTTATGTATTTCCAAAGTTACTTAGGTAAGAACCTTTTCCCCACCCCCTTCAATAATGCTGTTTCAAGTGTTTATAATACAATTACAGTATTTTTTCACAATATATATCTCAGCTAAGGCTCTCTGGATTTCCCAGATGATTTTTTAAAAAAAGATTTTATTCATTTATTTGACAGATGGAAATCACAAGTAGACAGAGAGGCAGGCCGGGAGAGGGAGAGGAGGAAGCCGACTCCCTGCTGAGCAGAGAGCCCAAAGTGGGGCTGGATCCCAGGAGCCTGGGATCATGACCCAAGACAAAGGCAGAGGCTTTAACTCACTGAGCCACCCAGGCACCCTTCCCAGATGATTTTTTAGATTTGCGTACATGAAGATTCACTTTTAAGCTGTAAAGTTGAATGGGTTTTGATAAATGTATAATGTCATAGTTATCATTACAGTGTCACACAGAATGGTTTCACCACCCTAAAATATCTCCTGTGCTTCCTCTATTCAACCCAGTGACTGTCTACTTGATAGTCACTAAATTGTTTATCATCTCTATGGTTATTCTTTTTGTATAAAAAATGCATATAAGTGGAATCTTATGATATGCAGCATTTTCAAACTCTTTTCATTTGAAAATATAAGTGAAGATTCTTCCATGTCTTTTCGTGGTTTAATATCTCATTTATTAAATTATAATTTAATAATATTAAATAGAACATATTCTAATTTATGAATGTTAATATATTTTAATATATTTTATCTGTTCATATATTGAAGGTTGTCTTTGGTGTTTCCAGTTTTTTGTGATTATGTATAAAGCTGCTGTAAATATCCATGTGCTGGTTTTGTGTGTACATTAATTTTCTAATCAGTCTGATAAATATTTAAGAGCACAATTGCTGGGTCTTACTATGAGACTGTTTAGCATTGTGAGAAACTCCCAAACTGTCTTCCAAAGTGGCTGTATCAGTTCACATTCCCACCAGAATGAATGAGAGTTCCTGTTGCTCTGCATTCCTGCCAGCAGTTGGTAATGTCAGTTTTGGAGAATTTAGCCATTAATAGCTTTGTTGTGGTGTCTCATTGTTTTAACTTGGATTCCCTGAATGACAAATGATGTGGAACATCTTTTTATCTTTTTATATGCTTATTTGTTATATGTGTATCTTTTGGAGAGAGTTTTTTTCATACCTTTTGCCTATATTTTAAAATGGGTTGTTTGATTTCAAATATTGGTTG
>NC_081557.1:29571930-29726169 GCF_022355385.1 Mustela nigripes | reverse complement strand
TTTTTTTTTTTTTTTTTTTTTTTTTTTTTTGGTTTTGGATTCAAGTCTTTTTTTCCCCCCTCTCTTATTTTAAATTAACATATAATGTATTATTAGCCCCAGAGGTACATGTCAGTGAATTGTCAGACTTACATACTTCACGGCTCTCACCATAGCACATACTCTCCCCAATGTCCATAACCCAACCACCCTCTCTCTCCCCCCTCCCCCTGGCAACGCTCAGTTTGTTTTGTGAGATTAAGAGTCTCTGATGGTTTGTCTCCCTCCCGATCCCATCTTGTTTCATTTTTTCCTTCCATATCCCCCAAATCCCCCACTTTGTCTCTAAAATTCTTCATATCAGGGAGATCATATGATAATTGTCTTCCTCTGAATGACTTATTTCACTTGTTCACTTATTTCACTCAGCATAATATCCTCTAGTTACATCCATTTCTTTGGATGGCTGCATAGTATTCCATTGTATATATATACACCAAATCTTCTTCATCCATTCATCTGTTGATGGACATCTAGGTTCTTTTCATAGTTTGGCTGTTGTGGACATTGTTGCTATAAACATTCTTGTGCAAATGCCCCTTCGGATCACTACATTTGTATGTTTAGGGTAAATACCCAGTAGTGTGATTGCTGGGTCATAGGGCAGCTCTATTTTCAACTTTTTGAGGAATGTCCATGCTGTTTTCCAGAGTGGCTGCACCAGCTTGCATTCCCACCAACAGTGTAGGAGGGTTCCCCTTTCTCCGAATACTCACTAGCATCTGTCGTTTCCTGACTTGTTAATTTTAGCCATTCTGACTGGTGTGAGGTGGTATCTCATTGTGGTTTTGATTTGTATTTCCCTGATGCCGAGTGATGTGGAGCACTTCTTCATCTGTCTATTGGCCATTTGGATGTCTTCTTTGCAGAAATATCTGTTTATGTTCACTGTCTATTTCTTGATTGGATTATTTGTTCTTTGGGTGTTGAGTTTGATAAGTTCTTTCTAGATTTTAGATTCTTGCCCTTTATCTGATATGTCATTTGCAAATATCTTCTCCCATTGTTTTGACTGTCTTTTGGTTTTGTTAACTGTTCCATTTGCTGTGCAAAAGACCTTGATCTTGATGAAGTCCCAATAATTCATTTTTGCCCTTGGTTTCCTTGCCTTTGGTGATGCTTCTAAGAAGAAGTTGCTGCAGCTAAGATCGAAGAGGTTGCTGCCTGTGTTCTCCTCAAGGATTTTGATGGATTACTGAATCGCACTGAGGTCTTTCATCAATTTTGAGTCTATTTTTGTGTGTGGTGTAAGGAAATGGTCCAGTTTCATTTTTCTGCATTTGGCTGTCCAATTTTCCCAACACCACTTGTTGAAGAGACTGTCTTTTTTCCATTGGACATTCTTTCCTGCTTTGTCGAAGATTAGTTGACTGTAGAGTTGAGGGTCAATTTCTGGACTCTGTATTCTGTTTCATTAATCTATGTGTCTGTTTTTGTGCCAGTACCATACTGTCTTGATGATGACAGCTTTGTAATAGAGCTTGAAGTCTGGGGTTGTGATGCCACCAACTTTGGCTTTCTTTTTCAACATTCCTCTGGCTATTCGAGGTCTTTTCTGGTTCCATATAATTTTTTTGATTATTTATTCCATTTCTTTGAAAAAAAAACTATTGGTATTTTGATAAAGATTGCTTTAAACATGTAGATTGTTTTAGGTAGCATATACATTTTCACAATATTTGTTCTTTCAATCCATGAGCATGGAACATTTTTACATTTTTTTGTGTCTTCCTCAATTTTTTTTGTGAGTACAGTATAGTTTTCTGAGTACAGATTCTTTGACTCTTTGGTTAGGTTTATTCCTAGGTATCTTATGGTTTTGGGTGCAGTTGTAAGTGGGATCACTCCTTAATTTCTCTTTCTTCTGTCTTGTTGTTGGTGTAAAGAAATGCAACTGATTTCTGTGCATTGATTTTATATCCTGACACTTTACTGAATTCCTGTACAAGTTTTAGCAGATTTGGAGTGGAGTCTTTTGGGTTTTCCACTCAAAGTATCATATCATCTGCAAAGAGTGGTAGTTTGACTTCTTCTTTGCCAATTTGGATGTCTTTAATTTCCTTTTGTTGTCTGATTGTTGAGGCTAGAACTTCTAGTATTGTGTTCAATAGCAGTGGTGATAATGGACATCCCTCCTGTGTTCCTGACCTAATGAGAAAAGCTCTCAGTTTTTTTTCATTGAGAAAGATATTTGCTGTGGGTTTTTCATAGATGGTACATCATATTGATGTATGTACCCTCTATCCCTATACTTTGAAGAGTTTCAATCAAGAAAGGATGCTGTACTTTTCAGCATCTATTGAGAATATCATATGGTTCCTTTTCTTTCTTTTACTAATGTATTGTATCACATTGATTGATTTGAAGATGTTGAACCAACCTTGCAGCCCTGGAATAAATCCCACTTGGTCGTGGTGAATATGGATTCAAGTCTTTTATCACCTGTATATTTTGAAAATAGCTTCTCCCAATCCATTTGGGGTCCTTTTATTCTTCTAACAGTTATTTTTTCATAAGGCAGATGCCTTAAATTTTAATAGATTCTGATTTTTTATTTCATGGATCATGCTTTTGGTGTTATATACAAAAACTCATTACCAAATCTAAGTTTATGTAGATTTTATCCCATATATTCTTCTAGAAGTTTTAGAGTTTTATATCCTATATTTAAACCTGGAATCCATTTTGAGTTCATTTTTTGTCATTGATGTCAGTTGTGTGTCTAGGTTCATATTTTTACATTTGGATGTCCATCGTATCAGAACCATTAAAAAAAAAAAAGGATGATCATTTCTCCATTAAAGTGACTTTGTACCTTTGTCAAAAATCAGCTGAGTACATTTGTTTGGTCTATCCTTGGGCTCTTTATTCTGTTCTATTTTTCTGTGTGTCTACTCTTTTGTTGATACCATTTTGTCTTGATTACTGAAACTCTGTGTAGCTCTAAAAATATGAATCCTTCAAATTTGTTGTTTTCTGCAGTATTTTTAGGGTATTTTAGAGTCTTACATTCCCAGATAAGTTTTAGAATAAGTTTGTTGATATATAACAAATAGCTTTTTGGGGTTTTGATTGAGACTTTTTTGAATCTATAGTTTGTATTGGGAAGAATTGACATCAACTGGAATGCCAAGGTACAAATTCTACCGAATGAGGTAAGTTTATGGATGGTTTTGTCATCTCAAAAGTATTTTGGCTGTTCTACTTGCTTTGTCTTCACTAGATATCACTTTAGTCTCACTATTCCCCAGGGCATGTACAGCATTCCTTAAGTAGAGCAGTTATGCTGCATTAACAAGTATACCCTGTATTTACTGGTTTAACAAAATGAAGTGTTAAGTTTTGCTCAAGCAAAGAAAATTGTGGTTCAGGTAGCTCTCCTCTTTCTGGCAGCAACACTGTTGGGAATATGAAATTGGACACGGGGCATCCACATTTACCCTCAGCTGTTGCCAGGATCTTTGTGTCTCCTTTTCTTTCTCCATCCAGGGTTCCTGATAACCTTCCTCTTCTCCAAAGTGCATTACTTTTACACCAATTTTTGTTTGGCTTTTTGTTTCAGTCACATCTCTGCTTTACTGGCTATGCTCTGAGGTCTGCATGTGTGTTTTGCTTCAAAGTGGAAGCTATCTATATTATGAATAATATATGCCATTGATATCAGAAGTAGAATGGGGTGCAATAAGATCAATTTTTTTTCTCCTGAAAATGGACTAATATTTTAGAGCTTCTTTATTATACTGATGTAGAAATATAAAACAGACTTCAGTAATTTTTTTTTCAGGAATATTATGCTAAATTTGAGATTTGCTAAAAAAGGACTCTAAAAGCAAAATATAATAATTATTATATTTGAGGTTACTCCTTTATTCAATAGCAAAAATATTCAAATATTTTACCCACTCTAAATTTAAGACTAGTCACAGCTTTATTAACTAAGCTAATTTTGAATGTGTTAAAATAACTACAACTGAATGGAAATGAAGTAATTAAAATGTGAAGTAAAAAAGCAGGAAGCAATTCTGATATCTAATTATGTTAATGTTCATATGTTATACATTGGTATCTAAAATCTACATATATTTTGTGCTTCCCTTTCTTTTACTTCCCTACTGCTTTCTCAGAAGAAAAGCTTAGCTAGCATTTAAACAAAGACTAATTTTTAGAGAACTTTTGGGTTCAAGGCAAAATTGAAATACAGAAATTTCTTATATGCTCCCTATCCCCATGTATGCATAGCTTTTCCCATTATCAACATCCCTCTCCAGAGTGGTACATTTGTTTCAATTGATGAACCTACACTGGCACTCCATAATTACCCAAAGCCCATAGATTATATTAGAGTTTCTTTGTATTCTATATTCTATGAGTTTGAACAAGTATGCAGTGATTTATATTCATTAATATGATAATTCACTGCTCTAAAAGTCTTTTGTGCTCTGAATGTTCATCTCTGTCCTCCCCAATCCAAATCCAGAAACCAGGTTTATTTATTTATTTATTTATTTTTTACTGTCTCCATAGTTTTACCTTTTTCAGAATCATATAGTTGGAATCATAGAGTCTGTAAACTTTTCAGGTTGACTTCTGTCACTTAGTAATAAGAATTTACATTTTATCCATGCCTTTCATGGATTGATAGCTCATTTCTCTTTAGTGCTGAATAATATTCCATTGTCTAGATGTACTGTAGTGTATTTATCAATTAAACTATGGATATCTTTGTTGCTTCCAAGAATTGGCAATTTTGAATAAGGCTGCTATAAACATCTGGGTACTGGTTTTTATGTGGACCTAGTTTTCAGTTCCTCTGGGTATCAAGGAGCACATTTGGTGGATCATGTGTAAGGAAATGTTTAGTTTTATAACAAACTACCAAACTGTTTTGCAAATTGGCTGTACCATTTTGCATTCCCATCAGCAAAGTATGAAAGTTCATGTTGCTCCACATCCTTGTCAGCATTTGATGTTGTTTGTCAGTGTTCTGGATTTTGACCACTCTAACAGGTTTATGGTTGTGCCATATTGGCTTTTTGCAGTTCCCTGATGATAAACAATGGGGATCATCTTTTTATATGCTGAGATGTCTGTTAAGATCTTTGTTTCATTTTTTAATCAGTTTGGTTCTTTTTTTTTTTTTTAAGATTTTTATTTATTTATTTTGAGAGAGAGAGACAAAGTGAGAGAGAGCATGAGAGGGGAGGTCAGAGGGTGAAGCAGACTCCCCGTGGAGCTGGGAGCCCAATGTGGGACTTGATCCCAGGACTCTGGGACCATGACCTGAGCCAAAGTCAGTTGCTTAACCAACTGAGCCACCCAGGTTCCCCTTAATCAGTTTGTTTCTTAGTTTTGAGATTTAAGAGTTATTTGTGTATATTATATAATAGTCCTTTATCAGATATGTCTTTGCAAATATTTTCTCCTAATCTGTGGCTTATCTTCTCAATTCTTTTAACATTGCCCTTCATACAAGAGAAAACAAATAAACAGAAACAAGACAAAAAGATAACAGTGTTGATGAGGATGTAGAGAAACTATAACTTCTATACTATTGGGAATGTAAAATGGTATAACCACTTTAGGAAACAGTCAAGAAATTAAAAATAGAACCACCATTGACCCATTAGTCCCATTTCTGGGTATAGGCTCAAAAGAATTGAAATCACAATCCCTAAAAAAGTATCTATGCTTTTATGTTCACTGCAGCAGTATTCCTAATAGCCAGGTTATGTAAACAACCCATATATCCATTGATGAATAGATAAGGAAAATGTGGGGTGTATCAAAGAGTGGAATATTATTCTGCCTTTAAAAAGAAGGAAATTATGTTATTTGTAACAACATGGATGAACCTGGAGGACATTATGCTAAGCAAAATAAGCAATATGAAAATTATAGAAGTCCACTTACGTGATTTATCTAAAATACTCAAAATCAAAGAAGCAGAGAATATGATGGTAGTTACCAAAGGTTGGAGAAGGGGGCAGAGATGGGAGTTGTTCAGTTGGTATAAAGATGAATTTATTTTGGAGATCTACTGTACAACAAGGAGCCTAAGTCAACAATACTGTATTATGTACTTAAAAATAAGTTTGTTAAGAGGGTAAATATCAATGTTTAGTGTTCTTATCACAAAAAAACAAAAACAAAAATTGATATAAGGAGACTTTTAAGGGTGATGGATATGTCTGTTATCTTGATTGTGGTGATGGTATCATGGGTGCCTGCATATGTCCAGGCTCATCAAATGGTATTTATTAAATATGTATAGTTTTTAATATACCAATTAAATATCAATAAATGTCTTTTTAAAAAGAATCCAAGAAAAAGAAAGATATTTGATCTAGTAAGCTATATTCTTAATCTAGGAATTCAGGTGTTGAATATTTCTCATGAGGACTTATCCCTTTTTAAGGCCATAGTTCTTACTGTTTATACTATTCATTTTGTTTTAGAGTTACAGATGCTCTTTCTATATTGTTGATTGTGTTCATTGTTGATTAACATTTAAATTTTAATAAATTTGTATCTTGGGTTCTTCAGGCTACATATATTCTTTGTAGTTACATGATCTTTTATGTATTTCTATTACAGAGAGTAAAAAGAAGTAATTACTCTATACTTAAAGAGGTTTTTGGATTAGATTTAAGTGTTATCCAATCTGTTCCCAATTTATTTGTTTTTTGAAACTCAAATCTAGCTAAAAATTTTGTTTTACAATAAAAATTGTTAGATTGTTTCACAGTAACTAAATTTTAATGAGATTTTTTTCTGGATATAAAACAATTCCAAAACAGTAAATCAGAGATCTTCAACTCTCTCATATAACCCACTACTTAGAGAAAAATTTCCTGAAATGCCAGGAAAAAGAAGCATTACTAGTGACATTCCACAGTCCTTTGTTTTATGGAGAGATGTTCTCTTTTTAACACATTATTTATTTAAAACCAATCATAAATATGCTTTATTGTGTAGCTTTTAAATTATTTATTGTAGGGGCGCCTGGGTGGCTCAGTGGGTTAAGCCTCTGCCTTTGGCTCAGGTCATGGTCCTAGGGTCCTGGGATCGAGCCCCGCATCGGGCTCTCGGCTGAGCAGGGAGCCTGCTTCCCCCCCTCTCTCTGCCTGCCTCTCTGCCTACTTGTGATCTCTGTCTGTTAAATAAATAAAAAAAATTTTTTTTTTTAATTATTTATTGTAACATTGCAAGTGTAACCTCTATCTTACCCTTTTTTATTTTGATACGTAAAGCAAACAAGTTTGTTTAGTGTAAGTAGGGATTCATTGATTTACAAAGCAGGACTTTATATTAATCTCTAAGACTGATTAAAAAGAAACCAACATTTTTCATCAGTGGCTATGTCTGTCTAGAAGTGCTTTATTTTAGCTCTATAAGAAACTCATCAAAATTTCTAAAGGTTCTGTATGAAAATGAAATTTATAAAAAGCTGACACAGATGGGTGGTGAGTGAATGTCCAAGCTATCACACAGCTACTGTCATGTCCTTGGAAGGACAGGAGTCAGGAGACATTACCTTTACAGCTGCTGCTGTTGTTCTGGACTGGAGAAATATGTAAACACAGAACAAAGTAGCAGAATCTCCTTGCTTATAGCCAAGGAGAACAGATCTGGCTCAAAACATGAGAACGTATCTTTAAATTCCATACTACTAGTGGAAAAGAAATAGTAGAAATGGATCAGTGGGGTTGAGGAGTGGGAGAAGAGAGGCAGAGTCTGTCATTGCCTCCAGTATACAAACCTACACAAACAAATATGTATTGATAAAACAAATGCTTATTGCTTCTTCATAAACATATTTTTCATAAATTCCCCTGGATACATGCATCCAATTAGTTGATGCCTCAAAAAGACCATAAATAGCATCTGGAGAAAATGACGCCACAAAGTATGGCCTGCTCATTTCAGTAGTTGAACCTGAAACAACAGTGGGTTGTGAATAATTACACACCTGTGGGCATACACTTATTGGATTGGAGGTGCAGACAGGGATCAATGTTAAATTTTCATATGGGAGTTGTAAGGCTTCCTTTACTGTGCTTCAATGTCAAGGGAAAGACCTCATAACCTTCTACAAATGTACTGTGAGAAAAAAGCTGCAGTATGTGCAAAGCAGTATAGAAATCATTTTCCCAAGAAAGAATACAGCCATAACAAAAAAGAGCACATTTTCTTCCTATAGAAACAGAAGGGCTCCTCTGGGAAATTTAGACTGTTTCGTTAATGACTTGCTATAGAATATTTTTATAAAAAGTGCTGTGATTAGCAACAATTCTTTCTAGGAAGTAAAAGCCTTAAATAGATGGAGGGTTCCAGATTACATAATAGCAACTACATTGCCTATAAATGAAGTGATAGATCAAACATAGGGAAAGAGGGACAGAGAGAGACAGAATTCAGGAAAGCTCCTGACTGAGTAATGGGGGGAATCAGTGGTACAACTTTGTCCTGGGAGTCCTGGGAAACTTAAAATAATATACGCAGCTCAGGATTCTGAAGTTCTGTCACTTAAATAGTGGTGTTTGCTGTTTGGATAAATATTACCTTTATCCTCGTACTGCTTGCCAGCTAGGGTTAAGAATAAGAATGGTATGAACATTTGTATCTTTGTTTGATATTGTTAAACTTATATAATGCAAATGAGGACAAAGGGGTAAACACATTCAGCCTGATGGAGCTATGTTCCTAGGGAGAACTCATATGCTGGCATCAGTTGCATGTGTCTGTTGGGGGGCACCTCACCCTTTCCTTTCAGGGCATACAGAGATATCTAGTAGGGCCAGATGTTATGGTGTAATAAGAAACCTTGACCCTTTGAACTCTGTGGCTTTCAAACTGCATGATAAGACAAAGTTTAGACCCTTCCCTGTGGAATTAGAGCAAGGATTAAGTAGCAATTTTACTGGTAGAACCTGGACTCCAGCTGTCCATAACCAGCTCACATTCATAGCTATTCTTAGCACTAGCTGCTCTTTTGGAGTGAGGGCAAAAAGGCCAACTTTCAAGACTTAGAGTTGACCAACATCACAATTGCTTTCAACACTCATCTCCAGAGCTCTGCAAGAGGTAATTTCTCCTCTGAGAGGCCAGCATCCAGGGAATCAACCCTGGTAAGTTAAATCTACCTCACATCTTGTAAACTTTATGTAATTTTTTAAATGTAAATTAGGTAAATCTTTTCACCCTTTCATAACATTTTTGAGAGACATGATCTAGATTTGGGATTTTATTAATATAAAACAATTTTTAACAACATTGGTTCAGTGGTTTCTAGATTAAACTGGCAAGACTTTTTCCTTAGGCTAGTATCTTGCTTAAAAGATGACCATCCACTTGTATTTTTTTGTCTTTGGGGACAAGGTCTCCTTATCATTAATGTTCCAACCAAACAAAGGGTCAACGTTGTGTTCTCCTCTTCTTCCCATTCATGACTTGAACATTGTTTATCTTCCCATTTCCTTTATTTTTCTCTCTAATCCTTAAAAACATAGAGAATATACACAAATTTTATGAATTTACTTACGTAAAGTTGTTTCTCTGACTGTTATTTTCTTTCTTCTTTCTCAACTGTCCTCTTCTCTGTGGCTGGTGTTAGATAGTCAGGGAGTAACTTCCTGCCCCTTGACAACTTGGCTTTCCCTGTGCACCCTGATACTTCCTAGAGCGACCCAGTTCACTCATGAATATCCTGGGCTGTGTCTGCATGAAAATACGGTAGGCATGAGTTTTGGGACAGGACTAGATAGAAACTTTGAAATCCATTAGTTATGTGATCTTGAACAAATCCCTTCACTGCTTTATAACATAATTTCCTTTAATATCAAGCAGAAATAATCATATGTATTTCTAGGGATTTCTGTGAGAATTATATGAGATACATAATAAGTGGTCTTTTCCTACCACAGTTTCTGGCCCTTAGTAGATACCGAGAAAATGTGAATTCCTTCTTTATGTTCACATTATAAATGTGCCATGGTGATCTACATTTTCTGCAAAGTCTGCAACAAAGAAATAGAGAAAAAAAGATTAAAATGTAGGAACATGGAGAGCATCAGTGGAATTCCAAGAAACAATGGGAGTTTTAATCTCACGCCTATTAGAATTTTCCAGCTAGTCTTCATCAAATAATAATCCACATTCAAGGTGTCCATTAAACCACAGTGCTAAGAGAGTATTTTGAAACATTTATTTGTAACATGAATTTCAAACACATCAAGGTAAAAGACAGAAATATATTCTGATTTTTCCTAAAAAAAAAAAAAGACATATATGCATATCAAAGTTTCAGCTCTTCAAGAGTAGGAACTATGTGATATTCACCTTTGTTCCCTAAATAAATATTTCTAGAAGAATATATGACTCCCTACTGATTTCTTTTATATTCAAAAACTACTAGGGATTGAAAGTAAATGATCCCTAGACTCTATTACTGGCCTTTTGAGAATAATTATAATGTCTCTGTTCTTCTTCAGTTTAAATAAAACCAAGACTCTGAACCCTAAGTTAAAAAAAATACCTTTTTTAAGTCTTTTTTAGAATGTTCATGCGACCAATAAACTAGAGAGTATATCACTGGGTAGAAGTAAAAGAGATTTAAATGGAAATTTCTTTAGCAATTTTTTTTATCTTTGCATTTTAGTCAATAACATTTTATTGAGCAATAATAATTGCTATTTAGAAACAGTACGCTAAGTTGCAGTCCCTTGATCATCTTCTGTAATGCTGGTATAACTAATATATATGCATTGAGTCAAGAGTTAAAATTCTGTTTTATACTTTCTTTCTCCTGGTCAACCTTAAATTAGAGAAGCAGTGTATTGGAGAGACACTGCACGGTTTTATTTCTGGGGTAAGGGTTGTCCAGATAGTATTGTGTAGGAAATTAGTCATTTTCCTCTTCTATGGCAAAAAGCTTCATTTGAGAAATATGTATGCCACTCCAACTGTGACAAAACCATGTATGAAAATAATGACCAACAGAGATGGCATTAGGTGAGGCCAGTGAGGCACTCACCTCAAACACAAGATTTAAGGGGTGCCCCCAAACTCAGTAATTGAGATAATATTTTACTCAATTCATCCAAGGTGAACATCAGTATTTCTGATTTGTTCTTTTCTTCCAAACTGTAATGTAGCACTTACTGATCTTGTCTCTATTTGAAATTTTTATATTTTTGTTCATCTATGGAGTCTTTGCATTCATTTTTTTTTCTTTTTTTTTTTTTTTTTTTTTGTGTGTGTGTGTGTGTGTGTGTGTGAGAAATAGAGACTTTATTAGGCACGGGGTGTGATAGCTAGGCAGTTACAAGATGGCTGTGGGACTTCCTCCCAGGTTGCTATAAAGTACTCCAAGGGAAGCAAGGAATGAAGAGCGTGGGTTTTCTCTGCCCTCTCCCTTCAAGGCTGCATGCGAATGGCCCCATCCAGCCGGATGACCTCTCCATTGATGAATGGGTTCTCAATGATAGCTTATACCAGATGAGCATACTCAGCGGGATCACCCAGTCGACTGGGGAAGGGCACCTGGCTGGCTAAGAAGTTGCGTACTTTTTCTGGGAGGGTGGTGAGCAGCGGGGTGCCAAACAGGCCTAGAGCAATGGTCATCACTCAGATACCCATGGGAGCCAGATCCCGAGCAATGGGCAGGGTCATGCCCACTATGCCCCCCTTGGAAGCAGAGTATGCAGCTTGTCCAACCTGGCCCTCAAAGGCAGCCACGCTGGCAGTGTTGATGATGACCCCACGTTGGCCTCCCTGGTCTGGTTCGTTCTGGCTCATCTCACTGGCCACCAGGCGGATCACATTGAAGGTGCCTAGGAGATTCACATTAAGAACTCGCTGGAAATCCTCCAAGGAATGGGCCTGATTCTTCTTTAAGTTGTATGTCTTCATGGCCACTGCAATGCCTGCACAGTTGACTGCCACATCCACACGGCCAAATTTTTCTTTTGCTAGAGTCAGGGCTGCTTGCACGTCCTTCTCTGAGGTCACATCAGAGAAGGCGCATCAGGCAAAGGCGCAGCTCTTCCCTAACTTATTGGCTTGGACCTCCCCATCTGAGTTGGGCAGGTCTACAAGCACAGCAGTGGCCCCTTGCCCCACCAGTCGCTCTGCTGTGGCCAGACCTAGACCAGAGGCTCCTCCGGTTATTAGAGCAACCAGGCCCTTGACTCCCCGACATGCTGTAGCCATCTTGCTCCGAACTCTCCCGCATTCATTTTTATTTTTAAAAATTGTGCATTGAAATGCAATTTGTCTCGAGTGAGTTTTTTTATGCTCCCTTACATTTATGCCTGAGATGAGTGTTTCACTTGCCTCACCCCACTTCCAGCCTTTCTGTTTCGTGCAATATGCAGAAAGCTCTGAATGTGAATGCCGATAGCATAAAAAGTGAGTTAAGCATGGAGGAAACAAACCCAGAGTTGCACCCATGGAGCAGTACAAACCTATAATAGTAACAGGAAATTGTTAAAGATTATCTAGCTCAAGAGGTGCCTGGGTCGCTCAGTGCGTTAAGCCTCTGCCTTCAGCTCAAGTCATGATCTTGGGTCCTGGGATCGAGCTCTGCAACAGGCTCTCTGCTCAGCGGGAAGCCTGCTTCCTCCTCTCTCTGCCTGCCTTTCTGCCTACTTGTGATCTCTCTGTCAAATAAATAAATGAAATCTTTTAAAAAATTATCTAGCTCAAAATAGAAATCAAAATAACTTAATTTGAAGTAATACATGTAAATGCCTAGAACAATGCTAGGTGCATTTAAACTCTTTGTACATTGTAAGCTTTTGTTAGCTATTACTCTTATCATCTTTAGCATTATCATGGTGTTCATATGGCTGATTTATAAATTCTTGTGCTATATTACTAAACCTGCACTCTTTCCAACATGTCCAGTAGTCTTTGCAGGGCCAAGTTATAAAAGTTCATTGTCTTTAATATCTGGTTAACAGAATTGCTTTCATAATTTGTTTTATGTTATTAATTGCATGAGTTGCTTTAGAGAGATTATGTTGAAATAGTTTTCACTCATCTTCCCCTATTTAGTGTTCACTTTATCCTTTGAGGTGTAAGAACCTATTTAGCCAGAATTCTTCCATCTGGTTAAAAAATAACTTTGTTGTTTAACACTTAAACTGTCCCTGCCCCCCTTCCCCCAGGGGACTTACTTAAAAACAAGTCCCAGAAACCAGTCCCAGGTAACAAAGCTCAAATACAAGGGTGGGTCAGGCCAGATGGAGATATCCAATCAGTGGGGGGGGAAAGGGGGTGCATACTGTCTTCCTAGTTACCAAGGAGTATGGGCCCCGCCCTTTGGGCGTCTTTTGGGCGCCAGTTCTGACCAGGGTGATAGGCAGGTTCAAATATCTACTAGGGTAAATTGTAATTCAATTGGTCACTTACATGTGACCTAGCATGACTGTGCAGCTTTCTCTGCGTATTACAATTTTATTGGCCACCTGTGTGTGGCCAGGCCCAACCACATGGCCTTTGCCCTTAAAAGCTAGTCTGTAAAGCGGGGAGGGATCGCCCTCTCTGTAAGAGAGGTGTAGGAGGTGCGGCCCTGGCCGGTTTGATTCTTTTTTTTTTTAAAAAAAAGATTTTATTTATTTGAGAGAGGGAGAGCGAGCATGAATGAAAGGGGCGAGGGGCAGAGGGAGAAGCCGGCTCCCTGATGAGCAGAGCGCCTGATGTGGGACTTGATCCTGGGACTCCAGGATCATGACCTGAGCTGAAGGCAGTTGCTTAACCAACTGAGCCACCCAGGTGCCCGGTTGGTTTGATTCTTGATGCTTGGCACAAAATAAAGCTTTGCTTCACCTTCGCTTTGTATCAGTCTCACTCCTTTAATCATGGACCCATTATTGGGGGACCTTTCAGAATGGTTGATATCCACATTTCAGTAAATTCCATGAAATTTAAGGATATCAAAACTATCAGAAATAATATAGAGTACTGTAACTCATTTTTCTTCTTCTAAATTTTTAAATACAAAGTAAATATTTTGGAAAATGAAATGGGCATTTTCATGCTTTTGATAAATGTGTTTTGGATTTAAACTACAGTAAGGGTTAAATTAAGTTAAATTTAAGCACCTAATACAAAGAATTACCACAATTTGTATTTAATAATTAAAAGCATGCATTTTTAACTTTCAGAACTTTTTTTCTATTGAACGAGATCTTCTAGTTCTTCTAGTACTATTACACTTTCTTGAAATTTACCTTTAAACTAATGTTACCCACAAAATTGAGATCCTGGTCCAGGGAAAGGTGACTAAGACAAAATCTATAGGGGAAGATAATTCATCCAACCTTGCCAGCCTTTGAGCAGGTTTTTTTCTTAGATGAATAAATATCAGCCAGCAAAAATAGAAACTAAATTGTCTATTAATTTAAACTCAGATTGGATTATAAGCCTAGAGTGGCTCAGTTGTTTTTCTTCTTCAATACTTCTCCTTTCAAAAGTATATATCTTCTGGAAGGCCCAACACAATATCCAATTTCCATGAAGAATGGAAAAAATAATATTTTGTTGATACTGAACACTGTGCTAGGCATATCTTGTCAGGCAAAGGGCTGAGTACTTTCAAGGCAGGACACTAAAGTGGGTGGTGTATCTCCAGATATGCTTTTATCAGAACTCTGAGGATCATAGATGCTTCCTGCTCTACCCAAGTTAGTAAATAATAGAGGAGAAATTCAGAGACTCATGCTTTCTTCTATCAAGATCATAACCCAACTGAGCCTAATTAATTTTAATTTTTCTCAAAATACTTTATCTCAAAATACATCTTTGTATCAAAGCCCATAATTTGCAAACAATAGTACTTGATATAGGACATAACTGTGTAACTGTGCCCTGATAATATCTATTTCCACTACATATTTCATAGTGTCCTCTCTGTGCTAAGTTCACAATAAATAGCACACTTTTAAATAAAACTTTAGGGGGAGAATTGTATTGTATAGGCGCCTTTAAAAATCTTTTCTGTTGGTAATGACATTTTCATAGAGAATGATTTGCTCTTGGGTCCAAAGGATATCTCGGCTTCTCTCTGCATTAGACAAAATTGCATAAGCTCAACTTATGATAACTTCATGTCAACCTACGATAACTTCATGTCAACACCAAAACAATAACAGTGCATTCTTGACTCTTCACCATTAGTCCTTCCCTTATTCTAGTGCAAATTACTTTCTTGAACTTAGGGTTGTTTTTTGTGAGTGCATTTAAAAAATACATACTCCTGCAATTTCATCCTCATCCTTCTTTCTTCCCAAATTCCCATTACTTCTAACTCTCAACTCATACCCAGCTCGTATGATAGAACCTATGGCTTAAGCAGAGGATAAAAAGTCTGTATTTAAATATATTATCTGCTTGATATATCTTTATTTGTAGTATTATCAAAAGGATAAATATTTTGAACAACTGAAAATTTTCAATCACCAGACTAATATTTTTGAGTTGCCAAAATCAGTAAGAGCTTGTAAGGTAATTTACAATTACTGAGAATTTCTTACTCAGCTGTCTAGAATTCTTCAGTAGGCTCCTTCTCTCTGGTGTGCCGTATAATCTTTCAAAGGGAAAACAACTGTCTGCCTATTCAAAACATTATAGACATTTTTTGTAGTTAGACAAATTGAATCTCAGACAAAATAACACAAAATTAAGATTTTTTTAAATAAACCTTTAATTCTGAGAGATATTTAAAATATTTTAAAAGTCCTTTTTTGAGTTTATAAGCTTCTAAAGAGATTTATTATTTTTCCATATCTTGAATTTTTTTGTACTTGAGACCTTTTGATCTTACATAACTCATAATACACATTGGAATGAATACAGGCCTTTGAAAAATGAAAACAAAAGCAAAAAACCTTGGGCACAGACAGATACAAATATAATGCATTATTATGTTCAAAATATTAGCTCTTTTTTAGTGTGAAGTAGGTAAAGTAGTGGATAAAAGCAAGGACTTTCAATCTGATGGACCTTATTTCAAATCTCAGCTTCTCAAATTTACCTGAACTTGTAATCCTGGGAAAGTTATTTAGTTTTTCTCTGCCTCTGTTTCTGTGCCATAAAGCGTACTTGGCAGTGGTAAAGATTGAGAGACTGTGTATACAAATGGACAGTGACCAGATCTTCTATGATATCAGGTCTCTGACCAACAACGTCTATAGCAACCAGCCCAGGGTGATCAGGACTTGGTCCATAATTGCCAGCTGTCCTATTTTTTTGCCCGTTTCCAAGTCAGGAACTTTAGAAAGCCAAATATATGCCTTACACGAATCACTGCTTCTAATTAACCCACTTCCTGCTTCCCCATGCCAGTGACCTCCAATCAGAGCATACCAGAAACCTTCCTTCCTTTTTTTCTTTTTCTTTGTTTTACTCTAAAACTTTCTCATTCTTCTGCCTTCCTTTGAGTTTCTGCCAAATGCAGTTGACATGGCTTGAATAGCAAACTCTGCAGGCATAGCCTGTTTGTTCTCATTTAAGTGGTGCCACAAGATTCAATGAAAAATGAATGTAAAGATCCTTTCACTTTTAGTATAGGGGTGCTCAGTAAATGGACAGAAACACTTGTTGCATGATTGACTCTATTCTCTTTAATTCTGCTAAGGATGATGTTTCAAACATGTTTAACATTTTATAATATATTTGGAATATTTCAAGTCACAAATATTCTTGCTCTCTGGCAGTATGTATACACATTGATTATCTGGAACTAGTAAAACAATTATTTCCATGAAAATCATATATTGTTTTGCAGAGTAGTAAGTCACCTGAAGAATCAAGCACATGGGGGGCCTGGGTGGCTCAGCCGGTTAAGCTTCTCACTCATCTCAGGGTCATGGGATGGAGCCCTGCATCAGTTTCTGTGCTGTGCGTGGCGTCTGCTTGATGATTCTCTCTCTCCCTCTACCCATCTCCACACGCTCTCTCACTCTCTCTCCCTAAGATAAATAAATCTTAAAAAAAAAAAAAAAATTCAAGCCTATATGGCAAAGAACCTCTTTAAGAGTAGTATGGAAGTCTGAGCTAAAAGAAGCACATTAGAATTCAACTAGTAAGCATTTAAAAAATACAGATCACTTGTCCCAATTATATTCTCATCATAACCTTAAACATTCTTCATTTTTCCTTCTTTCATGAACAGAAAATAAAATTGCTTATATTTATTCATAAAAGTGTCCATTTCCTCAAATCATTTCAAAAGTAATCACAAATATTTCCTAGAACTATCGGATTTTTTTCTGTAATAGTTGTAAATGTCAAATTTTTAAATTAATTATTTTAATTAAGATGAAATGTAGTATTTGCCCCAGGGCAAATGATTCACAGGTCTGTGAATCATTAGGCTTACATACTTCACAGCACTCACCATAGCACATACCCTCCCCAATGTCCATAACCCAACCACCCTCTCTCTAACCCCCTTCCCCCAGCAACCCTCAGTTTGTTTTGTGAGATTAAGAGTCTCTTATCATTTGTTTCCCTCCTGAACCCATCCCATTTCATTTTTTCATGATGGAACTAGAGGGTATTATGCTGAGTGAAATAAGTCAATCAGAGAAAGACAATTATCATATGATCTCTCTGATAGGAAGAATTTGAGAGGCAGGGCGGGGGGCTTGGGAGGTAGAAAGGAAAAAAAAAGAAAAAGTGTCAATTTTTGTAGGCCAAGTAGAAATGTGAAGAAAAATAAGAAATTTTGGTTCAATTTATAAGCTGTTACTGATTTTGGCAATTCAAAAATTTTGGTCTAGTGATTGAAAATTTTCAATCATTTAAAAGTATTTATCCTTTTGATAATATTACAAAGAGATTTCAAGCGCATAATATATTTAGTAAATGCATATAACTCTATAATGTAGTGAATCTGAATAACAGACAGTGGGATCCATATTAGGATCATGAAAAATCTCTTTGGATGATTTCAGTGAAATTCATCTATAAACAACATTGGTGGACACCTAAATTAGAGGATTTTTCCACTTTTTTACAAGTTAAAAATACAAAAAAAATCCCTGTATTACTGTATTAAAAAAATAATAGAAACTAAGACAAAATTTCAGTTACATCACTTAGAGAATTCCCTATATTAAGATTAACATGAAAATATAGTTTCTCCATTCCAGTCTTGCATCTTCTGTGCTGGAAAGGTGATCTGGCTTCCAGCCACCACGAAGACAAGACTTTTAATTTGAGTTCAGGCTGCAGCTATGTTTTCATTCACACACACAATAAAATTATAGGAAACCTAGTAAGAGCCAAGTACTGTTCTATTCTGTTCCCTCATACCCAAGTCATTACTCTATAAATTCTGCCTCTTGCTCCTAGACTCTCCTAAACTCTTTTCTTTTTCTGGCACTCAGCTTAGGGAAGGGGTGATCACTGCAAAAAAAAAAAAAAAACCTCTTATGACTCAAAAACTCCATTTCTTATGACAATAAAATATATGGGTGAGGAGGACAACCTACCCATAGGCAGGAACTCTGCCTCTCTGGGGACATCTTTGAGGGCCACATGGGGCCTGAGCCCCAGGGGCCATTGCATAGTAGACAGGAAATGGAGACAGTGGGCACTCTCAGCCCTGACTTAGTAAGGTATCTACCTTTCTTTAATATATTTTCAAAAATGAATTCTGGATACTTAACTGTTAAGAGCATTTGTTGCTCTTGTTGTTGGAGTTGGGGGGTTGCTGCCTGGATGGCTCAGTCAGTTGAGCATCAGACTCTTGATTTCAACTCAGGTCATGATCTCAGGGTCCTGGGATCAAGCCCTGCATCAGTCTCTGTGCTCAGTGGAGTCTGCTTGAGGATTCTTTCCCTCTCTGCCCCTACCCCCAGCTCTCACACACACACTCTCTCTAAAATAAATAAACAAATCTTAAAAAAAAAAAAAAAAAAAAAAAAAGTCTGTGAGGGAAATCCAGAATCTCTGGGCCAAACATGCAGAGATGCTAACTGGAGAGGAGAGCATTGCCAATAGCTTGGCATTGCTTCTAAGACGAAGAAAAAAAAAATGAGGATATGGGTAATGTAAAATAACAGATGCCCCCCTAAAAATAGAGTAAGTAGCTTCTCATTTAGTCACCTGTGCTCCAAATTGCATAGCAGAAAACTGGCATTTCCAAAAGGATTTACTCCATTTCCTAAGGACTGGCCTCAAGGTGCTTGCATTTATGCTGCCATATGTATCTCAGCCTTCTACCTGTAATTCACTGAACTAGCATGGGTCAAAATCACTTAATTTAAAATAGGTTGCTTCAGTAAGATCAGGCAGAGCATCTTTGCTTCCTCAACTCTCTCCATTCATACAATCAGAAACTCTTATTCATTGCCTATAACCTCACTTTGCATGCCAGCTCGAAATGGTGCAAAAGCGCAGCTTGGGCCACAGTGCTAAGAAAGATCAGAAACCAGGTCCTGAGTCAGCAGAAAAAAGAGCCCCATGAAAGACTGATGTCTTCTGTGGGCCTGGGATCAGCATGACTGCATCTCAGAATCATTTGTTTACATATCTATCACCGCACAAGTACAAGCTTCTGCAACACAGAAATAATACCTTATTCTTTGCTGCATATTTACAAACACAGTGCCTGGCTTCTAGTTGCTAGTTAATATAAGGTGAATGACTCTTGTTTCCTACCTAGTGGATAGCATCACAGAGTGTCAAGAGCTATAAGCAGTAATTAGGGTGTATTTCTGTTCCTTCAAAAGGTAAGATTTATTATGATGCCTGGAATACCACTCCTAGTCACTGCCATGTTCATCTCTATCCAACATTTTGCCTCTGACTGGAAATCAAGGCTATTCCCAATTTCTTCATCAGCTCCATATTTTTGTAAATGGCCTGTTATAAATTCCTACCAGGAATTGATATACCCAGTGGTGCCTGGGTGTCAGTTTAGGGTCCAACTCTTGTTCTCAACTCAAGTTTGATCTCAGGGTCCTGAGTATTGAGCTCCATGCTGGGCAGGGAACCCACTAAAACAAAAACAAACAAACAAACAAACAAACAAACAAAGAATTACTATACCCATTGAGCCATAAAAAAGAATGAAATGTTGTCAACTGCAACAACATAGATGGGTCTAAAGAGTATAATGTCAACAAAAAAAGCCAGTTGGAGAAAGACAAATACCATATGATTTCACTCAACCATGAAATTTAAGAAACAAAGCAAATGAAAAAAAAAAGAAAAGAGACAGACCAAAAATCAGACTCTTAACTACAGAGAACAAATATGATTAACACAGGGGAAGTGTGTAGAGGGATGGGTGAACTAGGTGAATGGGATTGAGAACACTTATTTTGATGAGAACTGAGTAATATATGGAACTGTTGAATCACTATATTGTATACCTGAAACTAATATAACTGTATGTTAACTACACTAAAGTTTTAAAAATTATGTATAGCTGAACAAAAAAGAATTAATGTACCTATATTTCTAGTCTTTTGGCTTCTCTCACAGTAAAATGTTACAGAAAATAAAATAATTCTAGTACTTGAGATCTAGTACTCCTTCAAACCCCGAATAGATCACATAAGTTTGGAACTTAATTAGTGGTTTAAATACCACACAGTAGTAATAAACAAAAACTAATTGGTAGTTCAAATAATGTGCATGTATTTAATATATGTATATAATGTGTGCATACATTTATATATATGAATTAAAAGGCCTTGTGAAACAGTCATTTATTTATAGTCTATTGTAAAATGTTAGTAAATTTGGAATGTGATTTTCCTTTATATAAACTGTTTCTTGGATTTTCTTCTTCCTCTCACCTGCATACATTTTTTTTCAGTTTGCCACTACTAAGAAAAAAGCAAAAAAAGAAAAACAAACCCAAGTCAGCCACTTTTGCTTTTTAACAACTCCAGGAGATAGAATTAAAATGATTAACATATGATGTGTGAATCTTTCCAAGTTTGTTAAAAGTAACTCTATTCACCATGGAAGTGAGTACTTAAGTCTTGGTATCACTTCATGTGATTGGATTGATTAACTAATAGCAAGGAGAGGCACTGATCTCTGGCAGACCTCACTCACACCCAAATTGCTTTCTTCTCTACAAACATTTACCCCATTAGTCATTCATTGAGTGTCTATTTTATATACAGAGCACTTTGGTAAATTTAAGCAATTCTATGCCATGATATTGTGAGCTTAAGAAATTTCTAATCCATTCAAGGGAAGGGGTCATCTAACAGAAAAAGAGAGAGATTGTGGGAAAAAAAGAGAAGACTTGCCATCTAACCACTGATTTGATCTATAAACCCTGGGATTTTCCATTACTCTGTCCTCTCCTTTAACTATCCTTATACCTCCATTCAATCACCAAGTCTTGTCGACTTAAGCAACTATGTATTTCATAAATCCTTCCACATCTTCTTATGTAAGTTTCCATTGCCCTGTCCTTATGTTCTTTACATTGAGCTCTTTGAGGACAATACATTGTCTGTTTTTCATATCCCTCAAAGACACTGATGGTATACATAGTGAACAGTAGGTGTTCAGGAAAAATATATATATATATTTAAAAATATGTATATTAGGAAAAAAAGAGGAAGGGATTAAAAATAAGGCTAAGGCTGGCATGCCTGGGTGGCTCAGTCAGTTAAGCGTCTGCCTTTGGCTCAGGTCATGATCCCAGGGTCCAGGGATCGAGCTCCACATCAGGTTCCCTGCATAACAAGGAGCTTGCTTCTCCCTTTTTCTCTGCCTACCACTCCCACTGCTTGTGCTCTCTCTCTCTCAAATAAATAAATAAATAAAATCTAAAAAAAAAAAAAAATAAGGCTAAAGAAATGCAGGAAGCATTTATTTTGCATTTACTGTTTTCCAAGAACTGGGCATGTACTAAATTAATTTTCTCAGTAACTTTGAAGGTATAGTCAACTTAGTCAACAAAGGAAATGACTTGCAATAGCCTTCAAATCACAAAATTGCAAAGTAACAGAATAGGGATCAAAACTTTTGTCTCTATAAATTACTCTCCCATTAAATAATGCCTAAGTTACTTTACTTTTATCCTAAAGAAAATGGGGAACCAGTAAAGATTTTTGAGCCAAGAAAAACATGGTAATAGTTGTATTTTAGAAAACAGTATGGCAACATTATGCATGATTTTGAATGGAGACACTGAATTCAGGAGCTTACAGAATTAATTCAGTGACTAAGGGGATTGTAAATAATGTTCAGGTTAGAATAGAACCAGTGGAAATTAAAGGAAGAAGTAAATTTAGCCATAAATTATATTATAGCTGGTGATATATTTACGACAAACTGCTGGTTCTTTTCCACTGCAGAGGAAAAAAATATTTTTTTAAAGAAAAGAATCACCTTCTAGAAAGCACAGGTCAAATATAAACTTGAGGGTATTTCAAAAAATTCATGGTGCTGTTTTTCTTTTAGTTTAGGAAATGTGCTGCACTGCCACACCAGTTTCTAATAGTGCTGTAGCTCTTCTGTGTCTTGGAGTAATCTACCAAAGTAACTATAGGCAAAGGAACTTCAAAGTTTGGTGCTTGTAATTTCACCAGCTGACAACAAACCCACAGCAAACTAAAAGGAAATGCAAGTTAAATAATTAAAATATATGGCTCCTTGAGAGGATGTTCTCATAGGTATCTGTGAAGAACTACTGAGTAGGACACAGCTAAAAGCAGTTGTTGTAAGGCATAGAAAAACATGTCAAAGAAAAGGTTGATCAAGAGTTGTTTATAAGCCGGTCATTTTCTCTTGAGTTCAAGTGAAACCTTTGCATAGGGAGACTTCTCATTACCAGGCTACTGATGGTCTTTGTAAGAATGATAGACACAAAGCTAAGAATGAGATCATGTAATTATAAAAGAGGAGCCAAAAATTCTAGACAGAGAAGATAGAGTCATTAACACAATCAGAGCAACCATGGAAAGAAGAGAAGACATACTTTCTATAATGTTGCATGGCCAGAGTAGAGTGAATGCTATAATTGACCACTTTTGGCATCCAATAATCATTAAAATTAAGTGATGGAATTCTGTCCTTATTTTACATTACTAGAAACTCCTTTGACATAAAAGCAGAACTCTGTAAATATACTAAAAACCATTGACATGTATATTTTAAGTGCCCCAAATTTATGGCATATAACATATTTCAATAAAGCTATTAACAAATGACAAACAACAACTGGTACAGACCAAAAATATATAAAGACACATGACAATGAAAGCAAAAAATCCCCAAACAAACAAAAAACCTGAAAACTGGTGAGAAAATTTGGTGTTACAATAAGAGAAATTTTCATGTGAGAATTAGTTTCATGAAAAATAAGAGAGAGAGAGAGATTTGTAGCCAAGAAGAGCCAAATTATGAGTATTGAAATATTCATTTCAGGATTATCTCTAATAGCAAAAAATTGGGAACAAACTAAATGTTCAAAACTGAAAGATTAAGTGATAATATTTATATATACACAAAATGACTTCTTATTGTTAGTCCCCAAGACTATCCTCACTTTCGATACCAACTGTAAATTCAGAGTGTTCCCAGGACTACCCATTCATTCAGTAATTGAATAGATAGGCTTATAGAACTCACTGTGAAAGCTGTTATCCTCTGGATGCCTGGATGGCTCAGTCAGTTAAGTGTCTGCACTTGGCTCAGGTCATAATCCCAGGATCCTGGGACTGAGTGCTGCATCAGGCTCCCTGCTCCGTAGGGAGCTTTCTTCTCCCTCTCCCTCTGCCATTTCCCCTGCTTGTGCTCTCTCTTTCTCTCTCTCAAATAAGTGAATACAATTTTTAAAAAAGAAATAAAGAAAGAAAGGTGTTATCTCTATAGTCATGGTGTGTTACAGGGCAAGGATATGTATCAAAATCAGCCAAAGGGGAAGATGCAGAGAGTAGGGTCTGTGAAGTTTACAAACACAAGCTTTTTGTTGTGTTGACCTCCTGTCATTGATCTGTGATAGTATAAGGGCAATATTGCTACCCAGGGAAGCTCGTCTGAGCATTAGTGTCCACAGTTTTTATTTGGTCTTACTGTGTAAACATCATTGATTGATTGCCCAAATGCTTGATGTCAACATCCAGGTCCAATGGTACTGCTTCACCCAGGGCGTCCACCCTAAGTCACATGGTTGGTGTTTCTTACGTGGCCAGTACCCATTCTAGGATGATGGGATATGGCCACTTCCACTTAAAGATCTAGTGTAAGCAGCCCCCACCCAAACAAAGACACTCCTATCACGTCTGATATCAGTTGTCTCCCAGAAGCTGAGGGCAAAGGCCAGACTGATTTCTCTCTGCTAAGGCCAATTCTTTACTACATGCTGATGAATTAGGCATCCAGGGGAAGATATAACTAATATGAAATAACTACAAATAATTTCTGAAAGCCATAAAAACAACACCACAAAACAGTGGCTATGTGGATGTTGCCGGTATTTATGAGGAAAGAAAGTAGTTTGCTTCATGAAATCAAGGTCATTAAACTTTCATCTTCAGGTCAAATAAAAACACAAAGAGAATGACTCACTTTTCCAGATGGTCAGTTCCAAAGACTGAATTTACAGAAGCGGAAGAAAGAAGCACACCACTGAGATCTCCTCTAGTAAATCCACCGTACGTTTTTGGGCTATGAGAAGTTATTATTTGTGGTGGACAGGATTTGTAGCTTTGATCCCCCTAGGCTATTCTGTGAATGAAAGACAATTTGGCATATTCCTTTTGGGGCCTGCAATGAAAATGAAGTAGAAAAAAAAAATAAGTTTTTGCTCTCTTACTGTCTAATTCAGTTTTAACACAAAAACCTGGAACTGTATTAACTTATATGCATTTTCAAGAAGTTCACAAATACTGGGCTGAGTGATACGGATTTTTTACATTCAACAGAATTGTATTGAAAGAGAAATAATAGCCATTCAAATGTACAGTGATTATATTTTCTCAAAACATAATTTTTCACCAGAAAACCAAAAATCTAAATAATTTTTGCTGGGGATGAGGAACAGCAAAGTGTTAACATGAGCTTTGTTCTGCAATCACTTTCAAATTATATTATTTGAATTTTTTAATATAATTCACAATTTCACATCAAGGCTTTTTTTTTCTAGTCCCATTCATCAATTTTGTTTATGTAGAAAATGTGATATATCTCAACATGTGATAGATCTGTCTTAACTAGAAAATGTAACCTAGCTAAGATGTTGGTGTAAGACAAGAATAGGCATTTTTCCAGAGAAGACACATAGCTGGGGACGCCTGGGTGGCTCAGTTGGTTAAGCAGCTGCTTTCGGCTCAGGTCATGATCCCAGCATCCTGGGATCGAGTCCCACATCAGGCTCCTTGCTCAGCGGGGAGCCTGCTTCTCCCTCTGCCTCTGCCTGCCATTCTGTCTGCCTGTGTTCGCTCTCTCCCTCTCTCTCTCTGATAAATAAATAAAATCTTAAAAAAAAAAAACACAAAAAACCACAAAAATACTCTAAAAAAAACCCACAACAAAACAAAAGAAGACACATAGCTGGCTAACAGACACATGAAAAGATAGTCAACATCATTCATCACCAGGGAAATACCATCAAACTCACAATGAGATACCACCTCACACCTATCAGAATCGCTAAAATTAACAACTCAGGGAACAACAGATGTTGGTGAGGATGCAGAGAAAGAGGATCCCTCTTACACTGTTGGCGGGAATGCAAACTGGTACAATCACTCTGGAAAACAGTATAGAGTTTCCTCAAAAAAGTTTAAAATAGAACTACACTATGACCCAGCAATTGTACTACTAGGTATTTACCCCAAAGGATACAAAAATACTGATTCAAAGGGGCACATGCACCCTGATGTTTCTGGCAAAATTGTCAGCAATAGCCAAATTACAGAAAGAGCCCAAATATCCATCAATGGATGAATGGATAAAAGAAGATGTGGTATACACACACGGGAATATTACTCAGCCATCAAAAAGAATGAAATTTTGCCGTTTGCAATGACTTGGATGGAGCTAGAGTGTATTATTCTAAGCGAACCAAGTCAGAGAGAGACAAATACCGTGTGATTTCACTCATAATGTGGAATTTAAGAAACAAAAATGGGATAAGAATAGGGGAAGGAGGAAAAAAAAAAAGAGATGGAGGCAAACGACAATAGACTCTTAACTATGGAGAATAAACTGAGGGTTGCTGGAGGTGAGCAGGGGATGGGTTCAATGGGTGATGAGTATTAAGGAGGGCACTTGTAATGAGTACTGGGTATTATATGTAAGTGATGAATCACTAAATTCTACCCCTGAAACCAATATTACACTGTATGTTAATCAATTAGAGTTTAAATGAAAACAAACAAACAAACAAAAAAAGAAAAATGTAATCAGTCTCAAAGGGAACGAACTTTGTGTGTGTCCTATTAAAACTTCTAAAATTTCACTTCATGTGTTGAAATTTCAAATGTGGGATTGCTCCGCAGCCCGTATTTGATCTCACCCATCTATGTGAATCAGTCTGTAATGACTATAAAATTACTATTTTTTTCTCTTCTCCTTGTTCCATTCCTTCCAATTGCCTAGCACCATAGAAAAGGTCTGTACATAGCTCTACTATATTTTATTTAAAGTTTACTTTTTGAGGTGCCTCAGTGGCTCAGTCAGGTAAGCATCTGTCTTCAACTCGGGTCATGAGCCCCAGGTCCTGGGAATAATTCCCTGCTGAGCAGGGAGCCTGCTCCTCCTTTTCCCTTTACTGCTCCCCCTGCTTGTGCTCTTTCACTCTGTCAAGTAAATAAAAATCTTAAAAATCAGAAAGGATGAATACTACCATCTGCATCAACATGGATAGAACTGGAGGGGATTTTGCTAAGTGAAATAAGTCAAGCAGAGAACGATGATTATCATATGGTTTCACTCATATGTGGAACATAAGGAATAGCATGGAAGACATTAGGAGAAGGAGGGGAAAACTAAATGGGAAGAAATCAGAGAAGGAGACAAACCATGAGAGACTCTGGACTCTGGGAAACAAAATGAGGGTTACAGAAGGGAGGGGGTTGGGGGAATGGGGTAGGTGGTGGGGATTAAGGAGGGCACGTGTTTCAATGAGCACTGGGTGTTATAGGCAACTAATGAATCATTGAACGCTACATCAGAAATTAATGATGTATTATATATATGTTGGCTAATTGAACATAATAAAAACTTATAAAATATAAAAAATCTTAGAAAATAAATAAAAACTTACTTTTTAAGTAATAATATAAATATCCGTGTTTAACTTTGCCAACAGTGGCTTTCTTCAGGATGAGTCCTTAAATAGCATCTCTTAAATATGAAGTTTCTTCTCATAATCATCCCAGGTAACATTTATTGGACGTTTAGTGTGGCCAACACTGAGATAGACATGAACTATCTTGTTTAATTGTCACCAAAACAAATGAGCTAGGTACTGTTATTATCTTCTTTTTCTAAGGAACAGAGGGACAAAGATTTATATTTGAAACCCAGGCATTCTGAATCCATGGTCTATGTTCTTTCCTACATTATGCCCATCCATATAGCATAACGCTATATTCAAAAAGGACTCTTGCTAGAAGGGCAGTGAGGTTAAATTGAAATTCAAGGTTAGTGAGGGACCTTTTATTTTGTAAACTCAGTCTTCACAGAAAACAAGAAACAAACAAACAAACAAACAAAAAAACCTTTGTCATTGTAATCGTAAACATTGGTCATTTCTGCTAAGGAAGACTAGGATTTACCCAGATGATATTAACTGAATATCTACCAGGTGAAAATTATACAGCGTTGAGGAATGTTTAAAGGGAAGAGGACCAGGAATCGTGGAACTCTCTTAAATGTGCATGCAAAAAGTTTGACTTTAAGTATGAATGTTTATTTCTCTGAGTTCTTACTGTCATCAGAGTTTCCAAGAATTAATTACATCCAATGAAGGATTAATAACTGCTGTCCTGGGGATGATGAGCCAAAGAAGAATGGTTTTGGACCAGGCCACTTAGTTCTGGCTGAGAAGAATCTTCTTCACATAGGTCCCGAGCCAGCAAAGAAATAACCAGGGCCCATATGGGGAGGGGGTTTCAAACTCCGTAGTGTTGTAACACATGATTTTTTGCCCAGAGCCCTTTTGGACAAATGAGGATTCCATAGACTGAGTCTAGCCATCTCTCAACTCTTTCCACTAAGAAGACCTATCTAGCATTGAGTACAACTACAACCCCAGGAATGATCAAGTCTAGGAAAACCATAGGCATCAGCATGGTTATCACTGCTGATACCATAGTTCGTTTTATGTTTTTACTTATAACAGAAAGTTGTTCAGCATGTTGGAGAAAACTTGACAAAGTCCCCTGTCAACCTAGAAAATCTGTTCCTCACATTTAAAAGAGAAAACATTAAATCAGACTGAGATGTACATCACAGGCAATCTGCTAATGATACTATAAAGACAGGAGAAATCCCATTCTTCATATACTGCCACACAGATATGATCTCTTGTATCCATGCTCTCAAGATTAATTTGCTGTTGTGGAAGAAGCCCTGGCAGAACTTCTAGCCGCACGTTCTTCCATAGGTCATCCCAAACTCACCTGCTGATTGGGGTTGATAGCTGGGCTAGCTAATTACTTTTATCTGAGAAAGTAATACAATTTCTGTATCTCTGTGACAAGCAAGTGAGTTGGAGAGGCTTCCAGGCTAAGATTCTGATGACAAGGAGATAGGGACTCCAGCTTCCTTGATTTTTACTTTTCAAAGAAGTAGATCCTAGACCTTTAAGGAAAACTTTCCTAGATTGTAACACTGATTTATTTATCCCTTAACAATATTTATGTACAAATCAAAGGGACACAAAAAGGATTTACAAATACTAGGTTTCACAAGGGAATGTTCTAAGAAAGAGAGTGGAGAACACCCTCTTTTGACTTGTGGCATCGGGAAAAATGTAAAAAAAATGTATAATTTACTCTTACAATATTAAAATTATTTCCAGAGTTCTAGTGTAAGGACAAGGTGGGACATTGGCTCCACATGTGATCTTTAAAATGAGATTCCCCACCCCCCCCATCCCTTGAGATAAAAGTTTTAAGAGCTAATGAGTTGGATGTGTATTTCTAGTTTGGTTCTACAAAGAGCAGAGTTTGAGAGGGAAATTCATGCTCCGGGTATTTAATGGAGAATTCTTAGACTCAACACCTGTGGAGGAATGATGGGAGCAGGATCCAGCAAAGGGACAGAGTGAACAGTAGTCAGCTCTGTTGCTGAGAAGGCCCTGCTTAGTTGGCCTTCGATGAGGCAAGGCGGATGGGCCTTTATAAGGTATTAACTAATTGTATGTTGACTGAACCTGGGAAGGAGGTGTAACCCCTCTGAAAAGGGGAATCCCCAGAGGATCCAGCCACCAGCCATTGAGGAGATGAGTGCTTCTGTTCCAAAGAGAGAGGGAGACCTCAATGGCCCACCACATCCACTACAGTGTCTGACTTTTTTTTTTTTTTCAAAGATTTATTTATTTATTTGGGAGAGAGAGAGAGAGAGAGAACAGGGGGAGGGACTGAGCGAGAGGTAAAGAGAGAATCTCAAGCAGACTCCATGATGAGCACAAAGCGCAATGTGGGGCTCCATCCCACAACCCTGATATCATGACCTGAGCTGGAATCAAGAATCGGATCCTTAACTGACTAGGCTACTCAGATGCCCCATCTGACTTTTTTTTTTTTTTTAATCTAAATTCTACAATTTCCACAACATTCTTACAATTGTAAGAGTCATTCTGTGGATGAACAAATTTTTTTGAAGATTTTAATTCGTTTATCTGAGAGCGATAGAGCACATGTTGGGGGGTGCAGAGGAAGAGGGACAAGGAGACTCCTCGCTGAGCATAGAGCCTAACATGGGGCTCCATCCCAGGACCCTGACATCATGCCCTGATTAGAAGACACTTAAACAACTGAGCCACCCAGGTACCCGGTGTGTGAACAATTTTTGAGCAAAACATTACCAGAGGATTTATGAATAACCTCTGTGTACTTAAGGAATAAACACAGAAAAAAATAGGGTCAGGCTGTTTGAAAACTCAACTACCTAGATTCAGCTGCCAAGTGCGCAACTTACAAACTGCTTCTTTCCTTTCTCCTGTCCCTCCTAAAGGAGGCTGTGAGGCTCACCCAGACATTTACAGATCTCCTTACTGGGAAATCTATTACTCTCAGCGCCCTGAGTGAACATTATCAGGATTAAATCCCCAGGTTGGCATGGCTATTGAGGGGTTTTTAAATAATAAAGCATCACATGTGATAAATAGCAATGTATACTTTCATTATGTAGTTGCCAATTCTGTGTATTGTGCAGCCCCTTAATAAATGGGTTCTCTCCAAGAAGGTTACCGTGTGTGTACTATTACTTGACCTTGAAAAGGGTCCTGCCCGTGACCCTCACTAATTGGTAGTTATGCAAATAGTAAAAATGTGCTCTAAGACATTCACTGCTGAAAAGCCTTTGATGGCTCTCCTTAGGCTGCAAAAAATTCCAAGCCTAATGTGTGGCTTATAAGGCTGCCAGTCTTAGACCCAAGCAAGGGTAACCCCGGCCCCATGTCCCTAAGCTTTGGAGGATATCATGTAGCCCTCCTCTGCTTCCTCGAGGGTGAGAGCCTTTGGGGCCAAGGAGCTAAGCCTCCTTGCAGTCCTTGCTCCTGCATTCCCTACTTGTCAGATCTTGCTGTAGAATGTCTTGCCTAGTGGAGACCTGTTTTCAGAGACTAGGCAAGGCCTGACCAGGGACAACTCTTCACAGCAGGCAACACCCCAGGTGTGTGTACCCATGCATGCCTTTATTGTATGTCAGCTTTTAAAAAGCTTGACTTACAACTTCTAAAATTCTTCATACATGATCTGTACCTCATTTCTATTCTTCCCTCATGTTGCACCCATACTGAAAGCAGGCCTCCTCCATGACCTAACCCCTAATTCTCTCATCATCTCCATCTTTTTGCAACTCAGTCTCTTGCGTGGGCACTTGGATGGACTCAATATCCTTAACTATTGACCATTGACTAAACAAATCATTCTGTTTCTTACCTCTCTCTGGTTGTATTTGCCTCTGTGAGTGATTTTCTCTCCATGGACTGACCACTCAATACCCCAAACTCCATTCGGCCAATTTTTGCTGAAGAGGCAGTTTAAATATTGCTTCTTGGTGGATCTTTCTCTTGTGTCCCTGTCCTCTGGTTCTGCCTCTCCCAGCTGCACTTACATACTCATTTCATTCTACTCTAGATTAAAGATATTGGCATCAATGAAACTGTATTCTAGTTGTTGGTTGAGGACAGGTACTATGTCTTAGAGATCCTTCTAACAAGAGAATCTATCATAATATTTCATGAAGAGTAAATACTTCAAAAATATCTGCTGATTGGAACCAATCTATAAACTCTTCAATAATATGAGAAAAAAATAGGTCATAGAAGTGTTATCATGTGAACTTGAATGTTAAACATAGTCTCTTTCTCTCTCTAATTTTAATAGTTCTAGGTTGATGAGTATCTGGATTTTATATATACAGCTCACATGTTTGAGTAGCTGTTGAGGCATAGAAAATAAGTCTAAAGAGATAAAATGTATAGCAATGAATCAAGGAAAAGGCTAGTGTTTGTTTCATTCTATAAACAGAGCCCAGTCACTAAGAGGTTTTTTTGTTTTTGTTTTTGTGAAGTTAAAAATACACGTTCTTAATTTTATGAGGGTGAGAAGGATTAAGGATGCAGTGAGTACAAAAGGAGGTTGGGGGATATACAGTGTGAATGGAGTTGGATGATATCTATTTCATGGTACCAAAGATAATGCTTAAAATCCCACAAAATTAGAGTGTTGTCTACATTTATTCTATAACTTTATATCATTTCCTTAGAGAAATTGCTAGCTTATTGCCTCACACTTACCTATTACTAAGTAAGTACACAGAGCTCAATCAATACAGACAATTCACACACTTAGTTACATTTTTGGGAATAAATGATGCTGTCATAAAAAATGGTGTCCATATGTTTTTATAATAGTAATAATAATAATGCAATAAGGATATAATGCCATAGTTGTTTTTTTTTTTTTTGAATATTTTGTTTTTTTTATTGACAGAGAGAAAGACAACAAGAGAGGAAACAAAAACAGGGGGAGTCAGGCAGGGAGAATCAGGCTTCCCATTGAGCAAGGTACCCAACGTGGGGCTGGCTTCTAGGACCCTGGGATCATGTCCTGAGTGGAAGACAGATGCTTAACCATGAGCCTCAATAATGCTGTAATTTTCATAGACCTATAATTAAATGTCCTCTAAATTATAACTTATATGAATGTTTTCTCAATTATATTGAAACTTAAGAAACAAAACAGCACAGTAACAATCAGCAATCACACACACTCCTCATCCATTTACCCATCTAGGTATCCATCAATCAATAGGTATGGATATAACAATAATATCCTCTTCATTATTCCTATTTTCACTTCACAATACAAAATGTGAAATAATAAAAGAAATTCGTTAACATCACGAATTTCAGAAAGGCTTTATTTTTTAATATATTCACTGGCACCTTTGAAAAATAAACCTTTGGTGAAACAGTAGATACATGACAATTTTTGAAATAGGAAAGAGACTGTTTTGCTGCCTTCCTTTACTTTCTATCATTTTATATTTTATAAATGAAAAAAATCCCATGACTTGGAGAGATTGATAACTTGCCCACATTCACAACTAGAAATATTTAGATCCAGGAATTGAACCTGGGAGGCTGGTTCTGAACTTGCCCTCTGAACTACAAATGTGTATATATATATATATATATATATATATATATCTCAGAGTTATTATCGTATGTTATTGTATATATAAATAACAGAGTTAATGCTTAAAGTCACTGGTAAAAATGCAAAGAGATATCACTAGAAATGGTTAATAATCTTATACTGTTAAACTCAACATATGCTTTAGAAGTACAGAGATTTTAAGGTCCCTTCATTTGCTCCCTATGTAAGTCAAAGTCTGTGGGTAAGATCAACATGCAGGAAGCTAAGACATACAGCCTGCTTTGCCCCTCGGTTTCCCAGTTTGCAAAACAGGGATCATAATTGCATCTACCTCAAAAGGAGTTTGTCAGATTAGCTAATTCATTTAAAGTGCTTAAAGCAGTGTCAGCCTCATGAAGAACACTCAATAAATGAAGGTGGTGTTGTCATTATTATTACTAATGCTATGTAGTGTTGCTCATTTTTAGAGGTAACACAGATAAACAATAAACACAAAAGATTGGAGCTTGTTCCTATGTTCTGTCCCTACTTGTGAAATTTTGAGTGAGTCTTAGTTTCTTTGAGCCTCAGTTTTCTGACCTGTCAAACTGGGATACTAAAACAATCCTGAACAGTTTTCCAAATGGACTTAAAAAGCAAATAAGAATATTACAATTTTTAAAAGAAATAGGTGCAATTAATTTTAATAATGTATGAAAACAACTATATCCAGAATATAATGACAACCTATAAAAATAGAAACCATAGAGAAAATTATTAACACAATATTTTATATTATTTATTCATATCAAGTCTCAAAAATTCATTGTATATTTTATAATCGCAGCTTGCCTCACGTTGGACCAGCCACATTTTCAGTGCTCGATAACTACAAGTGGGAGCTGGCTACCATCTTGGACAGTGCAGCATCATATCCTCTAATCCTCATTCTAACCAAAGAAGTAGATATTAATTTTATTCCTCTCCTCATTTTTAACTTCAGGTGTTGCTGGGTGTAAGAGGAAAAATGGAAGGTCTGACCAGGCTTAAATTTATAGCCTCATGAAGCATATCAGAAACATGAGCTCAAGCATAAAATCTCATACCCTTCCTTGAATCATAATTACAAATGTTTTCATAGGAGTCCCACGAATGTCATAAGAATAAACTGGTACTCATGGAGGACTAAGAGCAAAGCCAAATTACATGCTGCAAATAGGGAGTAAAATTTCTTTAAACTCTTGTGTTTTTTCTTTCATTTTTTGGTTGGGGGGAGGTTATGCTCATTGTGCATACTACTCCTTATAACCAAGTTTTTTTTAACCCAGGGGCACCTGGGTGGCTACATTGATGGAGCATTCAATTCTTTGTTTTGGCTCAGATCGTGAACTCAGCATGCTGAGATCAAGTCCTGCATGGGGCTTGGTGCTCAGTGGGGATCTGCTTGAGAGTCTCTCCCTCTGGAGAAAGCATGCACACGCTTTCTCAAACAAGTAAACAAATCTTTAAAAAACTAAAAAAATTGACCCAACATTGAGTAGAGGGGGATTTTGAATAACCCTGCACACTTCCACATATATTTGGGTATGTTCTTAACACAATTTGAGAAGCATACTGTCCAGATGGTTTAAATTTTATCTGTTAAACCTTCAGATTACCAAAATGCTTAAAGCAGTGTCAGCCTCATGAAGAACACTCAATAAATGAAGGTGTTGTTGTCATTATTATTACTAATGCCAATCCAGAATGACTATTTTTGGTACTTCCAAAAATTACCTAGGTTGAATCATTCATTCGTACCAAATAACCGTGGAAACATCATTGATGCATTTATTGTATCACATTCCACTACAAATGTGATACCTTCTTTTATAGAGACAAAAGGAAATTTTTCTCAGGCCTCATCACTCCTGATCTCATTTAATACTGTGGTTTTGATATTTATTTCCTCTCTGCCCTTGTCAAAAGCCACATTTTTGCTTCATTTCTAGAAACTAGATAGGGTTTTATGGTAAGGGTAGACTAGAACTTCTATTTTCCCTCCTCTTTTCTTAAAAAAAAAAATTAAACACATTTTATTTTTTAGAGAAATTTTATGGTCATAACAAAACTGCGTGGCAGGTACAGAGATTTCCTATGTGCTTCCCCCCCCCACATACATACAACCTTCCCCACTATCAAAGTCTCCCTCTAGAGTGCTACATTTGCTGTAATTAATGAACCTTCATCTACACACGGATCCTCAGCAAAAGTCTGTAATCTACATTCGGACTCTCCCTTGCTGTTGAACATTCTGTTTGGGCAAATGTCTAATGATATGTATCTCCAGTAAGGTGTCATATAGAGTAGCTTCATCACACTAAAAATCTTCTGTGCTCTGCATTATTACTTTTCTGCAATAGAAATTCCTCATTTTATTTCTGTTGTATCATACATACCATACTTAAAATCTATATAAATGAGGAAAGATACAATAAGAGAGAAGAAATAATTTCAGTTTGCTTTAATATTGATAAAAATTGTTTAATCTTTATAATAATATTCTAATTTCCTTTTCTATATTATAAACTCTTTAGTGCCAATATTCATGCTGTTTTCACTTTGACATCCAATCTGTGCCTTTCATGAAGCCATGATACAGTCAGTGCTCAATAGGTATTTTCAAAATGCATATAATTTGGGTGTCTGGTTGTCTCAGTCGTTAAGTGTCTGCTTTCAGCTCAGGCTATGGTCCCAGGGTCCTGGGATCTAGCCCTGCATTGGGCTCCCTGTGCGGCAGAAGCCTGCTTCTCCCTCTCCTGCTTCCCCTGCTTGTGTTCCCTCTCTCACTGTTTCCTTCTCTCTGTCAAATTAATAAAATCTTTAAAAAAAATGCATATAGTTGGCTACTAACCACAAGATAGAAGAACAGTGTAATTTCCTGCTCTGTGCCTTCACAGTGTCATATACCCATAATAAACACTCCATAAGAGTCATTAAATTAAATGTGGAAACATACCAGTAACATATTTATTACTTGTATTCACATTTCTATTGACTAGGTTGTTAAGTATATCAGTATTGAAAGGATCTGTGTGTATGTACTGCAATCATGTCTTCCAGTCCATGTCTAAATTGAATTACAAAACTCCTCTAACTCCTAAGCTACACAGAAAACAATTATAAACATACTTTGTATTAATTTTTTAAAATATGATTTTTAAAGATTTTATTTATTTATTTGACGAGAGAGAGATCACAAGTAGTCAGAGAAGCAGGTAGAGAGAGATGGGGAAGTAGTTTCTTTGCTCAATCCCAGGACCCCAGCATCATGACCTGAGCCGAAGGCAGAGGTTTTAACCCACTGAGCCACCCAGGAGTCCATGTATTAATCTTTATAGAAAGGGATTTTCTGATTTTATTAGAGGTTGAAAATCAAGTTTAAGAGGTTCCTGGGTGGCTCAGTCAGTTAAGTGTCTGCCTTCACCTCATATCATGATGCTATAGTCCTGGGATTGAGCCCAGCTCAGGCTCCCTGCTCTGTGGGGAATCGGCTTCTCCCTCTTCATCTCCCTCTGTGTGTTCACTGTCTCATCTCAAATAAATAAATAAATAAACCTTAAAAAAAAAAAAGTCAAGGGTTAGGCTGACAAAAAAACATCTATCTAAAAACTCCAATGACTTACATAATCACCACTTATCTAAAAGATTGTCAAGGATTCATTACATATTTTCAAAAGGTTTTAGAAGTGGAGGTGATTATGATGTACTTTGTGATTCTAAAAAAAAAAAAAAAAAGCCTTTGAACATTCAAAGCAGAATTTTTTCTCTTCCCTAGAAGCAAAGGGTTATTAATTTCCTTTCTAAATCTTACTTCCTTTTTTCAATGGATAAAGGTAAAACATGCTAACCATAAATTATCAGCCTCCTGACATGCTTTTATCCTGTTGACAAAGTTTGTAATTTCATTAATTTAAGATCTGAGAGCAAACACTGAAGCAAGTTTACATGGCACGTGCCAAAATCAATATTAAATTTATGTTCTTTAAAAGCTCTCTGACTTTCACTTTTTAAAAAAGTTAAATTAATAATCTTGTTAATGAAAAATACTTCTGTGGAAAATAGTTAAGAGAATATCACTGAGTAGAGCTTATTCTAATCCTACTTTAAATTGTCATTATTTTGAATGTGAAGGTGAAATTCAAGAGCAAATACATTTTTACATATGTATACTTCTATATTTACATGTCACTTGTAACTAACATGTGAATAATAACAGCCAGTCTTTTAAAGAAAAGGAAATTAGTGAATATGGTGCTGTACAATAATTATATTCATTGGACCTTTTGAATGTCCCTTCCTAAGAGAGGCCAACACCGAGCCCCTGTCTAAGTCAAGTAGCCTCTACTATGTGTTTCTATAGTCCCATGTATTGTTCTTTCTCATAACGGTTATCATTTCTGTAGTTACAGGCTTATTTGCACAATAACTGTTCATTAATATCTGCTATCATCACTGGCTCATTAATTCCAAGAGAGACAACGCTTGCTTTTTTTTTTTCCCTCTCCTGAATCCCAGGTACCTGGGAGGAGGTGTCCAGTAAATGTTTGTAAAATTATCATTAATAAGTAACTGATCTAAATGATTCATCTACACATAGCTGGGGAATTTAGGCATAGCACTTGGACATTTCTTCCTCTTAACTTCTTCAGTAAAGACCTAGTCAATACTTGTTTGCACAGTATTAGAAATTTAATGATTTAGAGCAGATTATAGTTGAAACTTTGAATATTCTTCTTCTTACTTCTCTTTCATTGGCAGTCAATTCACTATAGGTGAGCAAATTGAGAGGCAAAAGACTTACTCATTCTTTCCTTCCTTTCTCAAATTTCAAAGACCCATCAAAAAGTACAGGATGGTAGGTTACTTTATACCAGCTATAAAAAATTTCGTACTCTTTGTTCATGTAATATACTTTTTTATAGATTTATTTATTTATTTTAGAGAGATTGTGAGTGGGGAGAGGGCAGAAGGAGAGGGAGAAAGAGAATCCTAAAACAGACTTCTGCTGAGTGTTGAGCTCTTCACAGGGCTTGATCCTTGGACCCTGAGATCATGACCTGAGCTAAAATCAAGAGTTGGATATTCAACCAGCTGAGCCACCCAGGTGTCCCTCATGTGATATATTTTTAAAAGATTACAATCAAGTAATATTGTTGAAAAGGAGGTTTTCATTCATAAGTATGCCAAGTGAATGATAACTTAGAGGCTTTGACAAACTTGGAAGATGCTTTATGATAATTAGTAAGTCTGAGAACTATAGCCTTATAAATCAGTTTTCACCATTGGCTAATTTTATTTTCTTACTTTATCTGTTTAAAGAGAAAGAAATTTTATAAAACACTGTATTTTTATTTTAAAATTAGAAGTTATTAAATCCTAATCTAATGTTTGTATTAATGCTTGCCTATTTATTTAAAAAAAGTCAGAAGACACTGAAAAGCATAAATAACTAAAAATTAGACTCAAAGTAAATGATAAAATGACCAAATTGAATAGACAAGAATTTTCAACTTGAGTTTCCTACACACTGCCCCATTTTACAATGAAACCAAAAAAATACATACACCAAAAGAAACATACACCAAAAGATGGGATGTAATCCTCTAAGTACCTATTTTTAATCGATTGGTCAGTTCATGTTTTTAGAGCACCATATGTGCAAGAATAAGAAAATCAGGACCTCTGTCTTCCTAGACTTTTCTTTTTAGGGGAGACAGAAAGTAAATAATAAAATGAAATAATTAGGTGTGATGTAGGCGCCTTAAAGAAATTTGAGAGAGCAATATGACAAAAATAATGAGTTCTGATTTCTGATAGGAATGTTGTGAAAGCTCATTCTGAGGAGGGGATATTAAAGCTGAAATCTGAAATCGAGAAGGATCCAGCTCTGGGCAGAGCCAAGAAAGATCAGGACAGACACAGAGAATCAAAAGTATAAAGTTCTTTAGATAAGTACAGTATTATATTTGAGGAACTGGAAATTCTGTGTGTCTCTAGTATTTATTTCAAATGCCGTGAGAGTACAAGTTACCACTGATGAGATAGACAGTTCCTGCAGACCTTATAGATCCATAGTGAGTGATTTGTCCTTAATTCTGTTAGGAATGCACTAAAGGGTTTTAACCTTCATAATAATATAATCTGGTTTACATTTACAAAGAGTGTTCTGGCTGCTTGCTGTCAGGAGAATGGAAGGGAAAAGTACAAGAATAGAAAAAGAGAAATGATTTTCAAGGTTACTGAAACTGTCAACTGAGAGACAAAAATGGTTCAAACAACAGTGATGGCAATGGAGAAGGACATGAGTGAACACATCAAAATGCAATTTGGAG
Organism: Mustela nigripes; assembly: GCF_022355385.1. Taxonomy (NCBI): domain Eukaryota; kingdom Metazoa; phylum Chordata; class Mammalia; order Carnivora; family Mustelidae; genus Mustela; species Mustela nigripes. Next base: position 29,686,949 of record NC_081557.1, on the reverse strand, counting down.
ATAAAGTTGACAGATTTGTTAGTGGATTTCTTGAGGAGACTGATGGAATAAAGAGAGTCTAGTAGGGCTACTTAAGTTTCTGGGATTGAGATATTGGACAGATAGTGATGTCATTTCCTGTGTTAGTGAAAATTAGAAGAGGAATCTGTTCAGTGGCAAAAAGTCACTAATTTTTTATATGTTAGGTTAGGTTTGTATGCCTCTTAGACACTGCAAATGTCAAGTAGGTAAGAAAATGGAAAAAGTGTTGGCTAGAGGTATACGTTTCTAAGTCATTAGAGTATAATTTATATGACACCAGTGATCTACAGTGTCAGAAAAATTGTGGAAGATTTTAAAAGTGAATGAATCAGGAAGATTACTGGGTAGAATCAGTGGAAAACTATGTCTTGTTTACAGCACATTCTTTCTGGTTATTTGATTTTGGAGGAATTGTGCCTTTTATTGTCTTTGAGCTCTTTTGCAATTATAGACATTGTAGATGAATGAAAATGATTCTTATGTGGAGATATGCAAATAAGTTTTATCTGGTGAAGAGACAACTGAATCTCCTGTTCCCAAAGCCAGTTTTGCATGTATTTGTTTGTAAACTTTTGTCCACTTCTAGTTATTCCCATCAAAGAAACCTTTTATCTTTTTTGTGATTCATATTTCCTCTTTGAAATAAACTTGCTTATTGAGTGGTTTAATTATATATTCCCCACCTTGTCTAACCAGACCGTGAGGTCCAGAAGGGCAGTTGTTCCCTAACTTCAGTTACCACTGCATCCTAAGCAACTAACACAGGCCTACTATTAAAAAAAAAAAAGACATAACATTTCTCTATATAAATGTGAATAATGACATTTTTAAAAGATTGTATTTATTTGTTTATTTATTTATTTGAAAGAGGGGGAGGATAGAGAGAGCACAAGTAGGGGGAACAGCAGAGGGAGAGGGAGAAGCTGTGGGGCTTAATCTCAAAACCCTGAGATCATGACCTGAGCCCAAGGCAGACACTTAACCTACTGAACCACCCGGGCGCCCCACAAATTATGACATTTTTGATAACTTTTGGAAAACAATCTGCAAAGAAAAGAAAGAGGACATAGTGTAATAGTTAGGCACACAGACCCTGGCCCTGCCCCTAATAATAGGTGCAATTTTTTGCATGATACTTTATATACTTTAGTTTTCTCATTTGTGAAAGGATTATAATAACTATGCCCACCTCTTAAGATTGTTACCGGAGTTAAATATTACAAATTGTTAAATGCCTAGAAAAGTACCTTGTATCTAGTAAGCAGGGCATGTGTTTGTTGGACAAATAATGACAGAGTAGATGAGGCAGATAATACTGACAGCTTCCCTTTCCAGTTTTAATTCTTTCCTACTCAATGACAAATCCTTTTAATCAAGGAGTACATACAATTGGGTCAAATCATTTAATCAGTTGTTTTCTTTTTAAATGTTCTGTTTATTCTTTATATTCTCAGGGCTTTACTTGTCAATGCTATTTGGATGATATTTGGCCTGGGGGGTGGGGATGCATCCTTCCTTTTGTAATTATTTAGGCTCTAAATTATTCATAATGTTTAATGCTCCACCAAAATTTTTAGGCAGCTGGCACCTACATCTAGCTTTTTGTAGATGGAGTGATTTATAAGTGGGAAAAGGATTCTTTCTTGAGATTTTATTGTGCCTTGTCATTTTCCGAATCCTTTCTCAGCCCATGACATTTTCCTAAGGAATTTTCACTGCAATAATTTAGATTTTGCAGTGTTGTGAACACGTTTGTTTGAATTCTTTGTCATGACATTTCAAATTGGCTGTGTTCAAAAACATACCCAGCATTTGAGAAGTTGTGAACATCTTTAAATAAGATGATGACTTCTTCCTATTTTTCCCATAGTTCTGTTGTCTCTTCTAGGTAAAACAAAACCAAGCAAAAACAATAACCAAAACCAAGTTAGCCTAAGGCTGGTTAAAGGCAAAAAAAAAAGCTTCAAAACCTGTCTGCTTTTAAACACTTCATATTGTGTCCCTTCTCTACCTTTTTAGCCTCATCTCTGATTATATTCCTCACAGACCTAGCTTTTTAGTCTTGTTGACTTACAAGCTATCTTCCAGGCTCCTGATTCCTTTTCTTGCCTTTGGCTCTTTGCGGAACTGTTCCATCTGCTTAAAACGCTCTTTGCCACTATAAAAATATTGTTTGAAGCCCATTCAAGTTTCACATGCTCCGAGATGCCTCCCCAGATGCACCCAGGACGTTTTATGCTGTTCTTTCTCCTCTAGCAACTCCATCAGAGCAGTTATTATGGTCTACCTTGAACCACAATTTCTACGTTTGTTTCTCTGTGGTGGTTTAATTGACATCTTCTGAGCGTCTTTGTAATTTTCAGTCATTGTGGACTGCAGAGTGCTGTAGATTGTGTTGCCAGGGTGAGATTCAAGTGCGTGTGTGCTGCTAGAAGGGACCATTCTACGCGGGCCATGGAATCTATAGTTGAAGCTGAATTCAGATCTTGTGTACACTCCTCTTGTGGGCAAACTGACCTCTGTTGCTCATTTCCTTCATCTGTAAAAAGAAAATAAAACCAATTTCTTTAAAGAACTGTTGTGGAGATCCAATAAGATACTACTGTGAGGATAGTATGAAAACCGTAAGTAGCAATATAAGCACTGATTTCTGTGATGTGCTTTCTCCTTTTTTTCCAGGCATTTTTCTCTCTTTCCTGTGCCTTCTGGGCAACATTTCACTTACCAATTTTTTTCCCCCTTCATGTGCCCCGTTGAACAACATTGTCTCTGTATTTCTTAATTTGTTAATGCATGTCTTCATTTCTAATTTATGTATCTTATTTAACATTTAGAAATTCATTGATACTACTGCTCATACTTACTTCTTTTAATCAATATGTATCACCAATGTTATGGTCAGGGTAGTGTGATGGTTATATGTGATAGTCATCGGAACAGTGGAGAGTTGCTCAAAGGCAGGACGTATATGCTGGTAATAGTTAAGGGAAGTTGAATCTAGTCCCAGTCATGAAGATACAGGCTGTAATTTTAAGAAAAGAAGATGATTTCTTTTAAGAATAGAAGGCTATTAAGTGTGCATGAATATTGATGCAATTAGAATACCTAAATATTAATGTATTATTCATTTTACTATTTTAGCACTGCTCCAGAAAGAAATAAGAGATGCAGAAAAATAAAAGGAAATGATAAAGTGTAGACTACCCTACTTGACTGTTTATTATATATTTTAGTAAAACAATATTTGGGCAATAATGAGGAGATTGGACATAGTTTACTAAGAAGGATAATAACGGAGAGTAGATTATAATTCTCTAGATTAGGCTTGTTTCCCTTTGAGTTCTCTTTCCACTGAGGTTTTGCTGAATACCACTGAGTACTTGTGGTGCCTCACAGATCATAACTCTATGTAGTTCCCACTACTCCTCCCCCCCCCCGCCTTGGTGGGAACTGAAACCTCATTTTGCCCTGGTTTGAACTATTTTTCGGAGAGGCTGTCATGATCCTCAGTTGTTGGAAATAAACTGCCAGGCTGTTGCTCAATACTGTCTCCAAACCCAACTTCCTACTTGTCCTGGGTGCTAGTTCTCTTCACTCTGTCTGAAGTTACTCAAAAAACATGCTGCTTAACACCTCAATGCTATAATATTTTCATATACAATGTCATATTATCCAAACACCACCCTGGAGCCTTTGCCCAAGTCTTAATTGTGCATATGCAAATATCCAGGAGGAATTTCAGTATTCATATTTCTGTAGAATCTTTGATTTGGTTGGTCTCATCTTCTCCGGAAGAATTGCATTGGGATGCAATTTTTAGCAGATTTTGCAAATTAAATAAATTCTCCTTTTTAAATTTACCCAACTATACTTCTATGGGCATATCCTGGTCCTTATGTGGGTTATGAATATTCAGTATATTGTCTCAATATACAGGCTACTAGCAAAGTGAAATTAAGATTACTTTGCTGAAGCAGTAAGACATAGCAATAAAGAAGCCCCAGGAGTTTACTTTAGTGCTAACAAAGTGCTGTTAAAGCAGTGGCCTCTGGCAGCACTTACATATTTTCGCAAAGTAATAGTCACTGAACCATGTAAGAACTTGCTATATTGAAGATTTGCAGCAGATTTTGATACCAAATTCTTTATTTCTGAACATATATTCTCCCCTTCTCGCTGACAGGAAGGGGAATAAACAGCTTTTCATTTTTTCCTTTTAGAATTGTTAATAAGTGGATCAAAAACCAGATATTGAGGCAATTACCAAGTGTTGGTGCTCTAGGGTATATGTCCTTAGAAACTGATTGAATTCAAGAAGCAAATTGATAAAAGCAAAATCTAATTAAGTTTATGAAATCTGTGCTATTGGCCAGAGCAGAGAGAACTAAAACCATCACTTAGCATCAAGTGATCACGCTGCTTCAAAAGTCTTGCAGACAATAAAGAGAATGAATCAAGACATAAAGTACTTCTGGAGAAGAAATACATTCTACCAAATGAGGAAAAAAAAGAGGGGGTACTTGTCAGGCAATATTAAATGATGCTGGTCTATATTGTCTGAAAGCATGGATTTCTGTCTATTATTCAGAATATTGTTTGCACAATACGCAAGACATCAGCTAGGATTATGAGAAATTTCCGAAAGGATGGATTCTTCTGCAAAACCCTTCAATGGTCTTTTTTTTTTAATTTTTTATTTTTTATAAACATACATTTTTATCCCCAGGGGTACAGGTCTGTGAATCGCCAGGTTTACACACTTCACAGCACTCACCAAAGCACACACCCTCCCCAATGTCCATAACCCCACCCCCCTTCTCCCAAGCCCCCTCCCCCCAGCAACCCTCAGTTTGTTTTGTGAGATTAAGAGTCACTTATGGCTTGTCTCCCTCCCAATCAATGGTCTTTGATACTATGAAAAATCTTGGACTTTTCTCTTTTAAATCTTACTGGAGATGAAGGGATGTCTTACAGACACTCAGAATTAATCCAGAGAAGAAAACTGTTGGGAAAGGCAGTCTTGGGAATGCTGTCTATCCACCCCCACCCACCCCATAGGAGTGGTTGCTGAGGGGGTACACTTCGTCCCCTAGAAAGAAAGAGCCCACACAGCACCACCCAGTTTATCACATAGTCTTTTCTTAAAGCGTGCGGGTCGTATGGCACCTGGCCAGCCCCATTGTGGGGAGGGCATGAGGACTCTCTACTAGGGCACAAGATGAGTACAGGGAGACCTCGGGGAATGAACCATTGGCCACCACAGAAGCACACCAACTATCGAAGCTGAGTTTACTCTGTCTCTTTCCTATTTAAGTAAAGCATTATTCCATTCAGTGCTTGACTGCGTTGTATTTTTCTTGGCAATTCTGATCCCAAGACGCAGTGGGCAGATGTGTTTGGAGTTCTGTCCTTGGCATTATGTTGAGATTTCCTATCCTCCATGTACCCAAACCCTGGGATTGGTAACCGGTGTGTGGTAATCTGCTCTCTCAAAAATTCCCATGATTTTTCAAGAACATACGTTTTATAGAGGGGAAGGAAAAATCGGACGCTGTTTACCTATTTTCAAAAAGGGTGTATGCTATTGAGATAAAACAGACATGTCCCCTGAATATGAAAGAATGAGAAAAGAAAGAGGGGGGGGTTCTTTTAATAAAATCTCATACTGACTTTTCTATTACTCCAAATTTTGTTCTTATCTTTATGGCTAAGGATGGACTTGATTGACCATAAAATGAAACATAAGAATGTTTTCTTACTCTATTGTCATGAATAACTGATAAATATCTTCTCTGAGACAGGCATTTACCCAACTACAGTTTATTGCTTTATTTGCCAGCAAATTGTGTACCGTACACCTCATTTTGGCCTAATGTTTCTTTATGCAAAGAAATCATTGCAGGGGCATCTGGATGGCTCAGTGGGTTAAAGCCTCTGCCTTCGGCTCAGGTCATGATCTCAGGATCCTGGGATCGAGCCCCACATTGGGCTCTCTGCTCAGCGGGAAGCCTGCTTCCCTCTCTCTCTCTGCCTGCGTCTCTGCCTACTTGTGATCTCTGTCTGTCAAATAAATAAATAAAATCTAAAAAAAAAAAAAAATCATTGCGAAACTGCATATCTTTTTTTTTAACGCTATAGTTTTTATAGAGCTAAGTGTATCATCTACCAGAATATTTAATGTCAAATATTTAGTGTTTATTCTTTTTGACTTTTTATGGCATTGGAAATATTAACTGTTCCCTTTTTCCCAACTTCAGCAACTCAGTCCCTTATTATTTCCTGTCTCAAATATATTCCCCAATAAATTTTGAAACCATATAACATAATTATCAACAGTTTATAAGCTCTGAAATTATTTTTGATTCTGTCACTTGCTACAGAGGTTCTGAACTTTTATAAGAACCTTCTTTACTCAAATATAAAATTAGAGGATTTTTGCTTCTCCTCTCACTTAGGTTGGATTTTCACGTAGTTAGATATCATGTCCCATGCTGGTTTCATTAACTATATCAAATGTATTTCACGTGTGTAATTTTATTTCCATTATATCTTATAAAATATTGTACAAATCACTAGGTAATTTGGAATTTGAACTACTGTAATAATAAAAAAATGTGGGTACTTTGTGCTTATGATCCCATTCATGCTAAAATATAACAAAATTAATAATGATTTTGTGACAAATCGGATAGCATAGTAGTATACTTACATCAAATAAAAAATGTAAATAAATAATTTTAAAATTCAAAATACATATAAGCTATCCGCGCACAAACACAGTTAAGCCTTGAGATCCTGAACTCGTTATTTAAGGTCTCTGTACCTCAGTTTCACTATTTATGGACTATGTTGTTAACAGAACTACCACATACTTCTGTCTTGTATGTTGAATGAATGAATGCAAGAAGAATGATCAAAAAGTAAATGACATATAATGAGGAAACATTATTTATTTTTATTTCTTGAGTCTTTCTGTTCCTGATTCTCAGGGTGGAGTTCTCTGTTAGTTCCTCTGTGCTAACCTTATGTGCAAGGGAAAAGAGAGCTTTGTTGTGTTATGAAATGTCACCTTATTGAAACAAGCATTCCAGGACAACTTTGTAGAATATGATACCATTTCTCTAAACTTGTTTATTACAACCAGCTTCCTCTGCATTATTTATTATTACTGTTTTTCTCAAAGTAGAGACATACATCTGTTTGTAGGTTTGAACTTTCGACTACTAAACCAAGAGATTTCTAACTTACTAATGTCAAGATGGAAGTTCTTGACTTGTTATGTCGCATACTTTGGTATTTTAAACCTAATTTACTTATATCCTTTTTAAGAGGTATGTGTTTAAAACATTTACATTTACAGATAAAAGACATTATGATTAAAGTCTTTTAAATCAACACTAGGTCTCTCACATCCTTTTCAATTGCTAGTAAATGAATGTGTAATTGGGAAGCACTGGCATTGTCTGCAAGTGTAAGGAACAGGAAATGAGGCATCATCAAGAAGTGGAGGCTTGGAGATTGATTAGAAAGAACCTTTGGGAGTGTGTGTTGTGGGCATGAAGATTCACCACCCGGATCCCCCTTAAATGCTTGTAGCCTCTGCAGCTGGCAGCCTTGTCAGTGGACTGCACTCAACTCTCAGCCTCTCCAGGGGTTGTCACCTCACCCAGGCTCATGCCCTTTCATGCACGGCCAGCATCCAATGACTGATCAAGACGGAAGTGTAACAACCTGGCGATCGCCCATGAGACAACTCTGATGGGCTGCTGCACCTCTAGGGTCCCCGTGGAGTCCACTGACCTGGGTAGGCCTGCAATTCAATTGCACCGTCTGCCTTGTGCTGCTTTAGCCTCTATTCCAATTTTTTCATTTTATAAATGAGGTTTGTTTCTATCCTATATTGAGAATTGGGCTGCGATTGATTTTTGTTTCACTTTCTTCGATTCAGTCTGCTCACCTCTTTGGAGGGTGCCGATGAGAAGCTAAAATGTCTAATGAAACAGAGGAATCAAGCAACTGATTCATTTTTAAACTGAATAATTCCTCTCTGGAGATAGAAGAGATTAAAACCACTCCTTAATGAGTAGAGAGCCTGAATGTGATGTTCAGGAGCTTGAGGCTTGTGAAATAAAGAAAACTGTAACGAAAAGAACAAAACCTGTCGCTCTCAAAGTTGCTGAGATGGGATTTAAGGTATAAGCAGACCACAGAGTCTTGCTTTAGCACAAGTACTTGGGAAGTAGATCAGTAACGAAGTTCTTTTTCTTAAGACCTTTTTGCACATGTGTTTATACAGGAAAAAGAGAGAGAAGGAGAGAGAAATCTTGCAGAAATTTTGCTTCTTACAACTCTCCTACAGTTTACCCATGGGGTACTCCACTAACATGTTCTCTTTTAGTCTTTATATTCTGTTTTAATAATTGATCTGTGTTTAGCTGCTTTGAGAACTAGTAACACTCCAGCAGCTCCAGGTTGCCAGAAAGGATTGGATGTTGGGCAATTTTATCTATATGGATGGTTGGTTGCTGGGCATTTTACCTGCCAGGCGAGGATCTGAGGCAAATCTGCTTCTAACTTTTGTGTCCCTAAGCTGTAGAAAACACAGACTATGAGATCAAATTTTTAAGGCACTTAAAAAGCACGATCAGGAAGTAAGAAAACTTCTTTGTTTTATTCTTAGGTTTTACAAAATTTCATTTAAAAAATAATTGGTTGTGGGGTACTTGGGTGGCTCAAAGAGTTAACCAACTGCCTTTGGTTTAGGTCATGATCTCCAGGTCCTGAGATCTCCTATCTCAGCAGGGAGTCTGCTTCACCCTCTCTCTCTGCCTCTCCCCCTGCTGTGCTCTGTCTTTCTCTATCTCTCAAATTAAAAGTAAAATCTTAAAAAAAAATTGGTTGACAAACTTGAAGCATCAAATGAGTATTTTAAGATTAGAAATAATAGCTGAGAGAGTAACAAGCCCTGTTCTTCCAGCGAGATTTTCAAATATTTTAGACACCATGTAATGATTATCTCACATAAATAACATCGTAGTTACTATTGTTTTCTTGGTAACAAGCTCTTCTTTATAAGATCATAATTTCTGAAGAAGAAATGGCCACAAAATAATTTTTGAAAAATATTACCGCATCTCTTTTCAAATTAGATAATCCAGTTTTATGGCTATGACGATTAGGTAAGTATCGATCATTTTTCAGCCACAGGGAAATGATGAAAACTTGTCATTAGTTTGGAAGTCATGAAAGAGGGGCTTGTATTCTTGATTAGCAATTACAGCTCTGCCTTACGTTCTTTAAATCAAAGACGATTCCTCTGGGGAATACAAAGACATTTTCAACTCCTCTTTTGTCATCTTACATTACATGGGGGGAGAAATAAATCAGAAACATGAAGCATGTTGTTAAATGTGGTCTGCACTCAGGGCAATAGGAAGCTGTTGTCGTAATTCTGTTCATTAACTTGTGTCTTTCCCAAACCTGAAAAGGTAATGAAAGGCAGACAGGTCTAAAATAGAAAAATAGCCGCAAATCGTTGTTGTATATTATTCTTTGGAGGGATTTTTGCAGTGTTATATGTGATAGATAATTTCAGAAATCTTAGGTTTGTATTATATTAGGCTCTCATATATTTTCATCCTCAGTTAATCACTTTTGTTCTTAAGTATTTACAATGGCACACAAATGCCAGAAGATTCTTTGCCCATCATAGAATGGCTATGTGATGACTTTAGAATGAATAATTGCCACACAGAAATGACAAACTCATTGGGAAAATAACTTAATATGCCTGAGTATGAATTTTGCATGCTGCAAGAGAGGTCAAATTAGTGAACGTGTGTAGGTAACCAAGTCAGATGGGAAGGATGTGATACTAATTACCCATTTGAGATCAACCTTTCTTTTTAATCCTATGCTCCTAAAAGTCTCTGAAGAAGTCCAATGACAAACATGGGTAACAAAAGTTCTACTTTGGCATGCTCTTATTTCCAGGTTAATAACAATTACAAATACTATATATAACTATTAAATGTAACATTATATTATATCTGAGATGTAGTCCTGTAATTTAATGGGTTACTAAAAGACAGTTCTTTGCAGAACAATTTTCCTAACTGCTGTAAGTGCACTAACAGTTACTGCCTTGGGAAGAAGACATGCTGTTTATGTTGTTCACATGTAGCCGTGACTTGTACCTGTGGCCAGGCCCTTATAAACTCAGCTTGCCAAGCACAGATGAAGCCCAGTTTCTTTCAAATTATATCACTAAGATCCTATTACTTGTTTACAATCAAAACAAAGATTTACACCTAAATTTGAGCTATTGTATTAAAACAAATTGCATCATTGTGGTTATAATTTAAGATATGGTGATTAGAAAGGGAAGGTCTTTTTAAGTCTAGCTTTAGCTTAGGGCATTCAGATCTTACACAGTGAGGATTTTCCTGAGGACCCCTACCAATATACAAAAGAAAGATACGTGAGCAGAACCGTAATAGAGTGTACTCATTTGTTCTTCAGTTCTTGGGAGAAAGGAAATCCCAATCCCCGTAAGATAAGTACCACCCTGGAAAGAGCTGTTATCAGCAGGAGAGTGTGGTAAACCATTGATTAAAACAGAACTTTACATTTTCATATTAGAAAAGCTGAAACATTCACTCACATTTAGAAATTTGTTATTTCTTCTCTTTCTTTTTTTTCATTGGTTATATATTCTTATTTTTGCTTCTTCATGTGAATGTATATATGATGTGTTTTCACAATAGTTCATATAGAAAGAGAATTCTTCCAATAAATCCCTAAATCTAATTTGAATCAATGGTATTTATACCTTCAAAATGGTTTTCTTGTTGCCTCTCTGGTCTCTTTGAATAGCAGATGAAGCCCAGGAAGCTAGTTATTTACTGCTACATGCAGTGATTTTTCCCTAAGGAGCTTGAAAGTTGCTTCCTAGATGGTTGAAGTACATTCATAGCAGTCTTTCTTCTCTCTCTCTTCTAAGGCTATAGTAGTCTTAGGCACTGAGGTATCTGAGTATACTGATGTGATACACATGGGCTAGAGGTGTGCCAGTATGTTGAGCTGCTTAGCCTTTGAAACAGGCAAATAGGACCTGGGGCACCGGAAACCCTTAAGGCTTTTTGCAGGGTGAGTTCCCCAGAAAACAGATTCTGAAATGGAGATTGGAGAGCAGGGGCTTATTAGGGAGTGCCCTTGGTGTTGATATTTAAAGGATGGAATAGAAAGGAAGCAGGACTGGGGAGATGGAGAGCTCCACTAAAGTCCTGAGCTGACCTTAAAGGGAGATTTGGATTTGGAAAGCCTTTCATGTCGTCCAAAATTGGATATAGGGGACTGAACCGTTATATACCTCAGACACTAAATATGTAAATTGACAATGGCTAGACTATACATAAAAATACAACACTGGTCCACAGTCTGCAGCAATCAGCCAAGGAAGTGAGTCCTCCACCTATAGCAATGAGTCCAGGAAGTCAAATAACAACCTCTGTAGCAATGGGCTTCTGTAGCAAGTGACGAGAAGTTGATTCTCATCAGAAAAATGGAACACATTGTCAGCATTCACTGTTCAAGTTATGCCATAAATTTTGCATTAGACTGAATGTAGAAAAACGAAGCTGAATGAAGCAGAAAGAAACCACTCTCATGCTAAATATTTTATCTTTGATATGTTCATTAGCTTCCTTTTTCTTCTTGCTATTTTCTGAGTAGCTTCCTCCCAAGATATATTCAAGTTTAATTCTTTGCCCATTATGCACCCACTTTTCTTTTGGGTGATTTGCATGGTTAGGTTTGAAAACACACACAGTATGTAAGCACTGTAGACCCAGGGAAAAAAATATATATGTTTTACTTCACATTTGATCTGATTTTTAAAACCAAGCTTATATTGAATTCTTCCTTTAGGGAAATAATTTATTGAGAGAACATTTATAGTGTGCAGAGAGTGCTACTAGTTCAAAGAGTTATCAACTGAGTGACTGTCAGGAGGAGGGAAGTTGTGAGTCTTTTCACATGAGCCTCTCGTTCCATTTCTACTGAGCCTGGAAATATGAAGCAAGAATATTGAATACTTACCTATAATTCTAAAATATAAGTGGCTTCTTAAGTTTTTTAATAATTCAAAATAAAATTGCCAGAAGTAAAGTCCTGACTTACAGAGTCTGTCACCTTAACCTATTCTTTGTGAAATATTCCCAACTCACAAGTTACACTTTATATGCATATTCCTTATTAATGCAATGGAAATTATGTGAACATAATACATTCTGGGAACATTATGCATCCTGAAAATTTTATACTCTCAGAGTATTCTCCTGATTGTTAATTAGTAATTAAATATTATATTCAAGAAAAGGAATTAATAGTGTGGAGTATAGTGCAGTGATTAAAGTAAGAATTAGAATGCCAGATGGCCTGGGTTCAAATCCTTGCCCCCCAATTTTAGCTGTATGACTCTGGGCAAGTTATTCTACCAGTCTATCTGCTCTTCAAGGATAAATCTTCTGATAAATCCATTTAAAATGGATTTCAAAATTCATTTTCAAATCCATTAACAAGCATTTCAGAGGTTTTGAATAGTAAGCAAGTTAATATGGCATAAGCCCTTAGGAAATTGCCTGGCTTAGAGTAAGGACCAGGACTACCATTTACATAGCTCCAGGGGCACTACTCACAGTGATTTCTATGTGATTGGTGCCTTCTGGAGGACAGCATAGTATGGTATAATGCCTCTTGAAACTGTGTTTCACAAAAGTATTGGCACTGTCAGGGAGAGTATAGCTTTTCTATTACTGTGATTAGTGCAGGATGACTATATGCTGTAGTTCACTCAGGAAAGTACTGATTTTTGCCTGTCATTTTTGCATTATTGGTCCCAAGTCCCTATCCCAGAAGTGTCCTCTTTTGGACAATAAATTGTATGTCATTGTATTCATGCCTATTTAGGTGAAACTTACTAGTATATCTCTTGAGCTTGGTGAAGGATCCTTTTCATCTATTCAAATCTCAGAGTATATTACATCATATTTTATTAGGTAATCTATATAGTTTATTCATCAAAATCGTTTTCCAAAATGAGGTCATTGACTTAGTTCAGAAGAAATGCAAAGGATTCCTTTCATTGTTGTTGTTTTTTGTCAGTTTTTCTGATGACTTACAGCCTTATTTTTTCACTCTTCATAAAAAAGTACTTTGGCATGTTTCTTAATGTTGTCATTACCTAGCGTTTATTTTTTCAACTGAAGTTTTAGCTGATCAGTGTAAACTAGTCAACTGTGGAACCAGATCTGCTTCTCTTTACAAGACAATCCAAGAACAGTCTACAAGACTTCGGCACAGATTTTCATGTCATAGTCTATATAGAAAACTATATTTGCATTTAAACTTAGGCCAAACGAGAGTGGATTTGGGTGTGTTTACATGGGGGTGTTGAAATAAGCCATCACATTTTCTTTAGATTTTAAAATGATAAAAAAAATACCTTTTCCTTTTTAGAAAATGAGCTTGCTACTGTGGATTTATCCATTAAATCAGATTTTATGCTCAAAATGACTATACATAATTCTTAATTTTTGATCCTTGCCATCTGTGATGAAAATAGTACAGATATTTGGTAACAAATGGAAGAATATCTGTCACTTTTGTTTTTTATTGGCAGGAACATTTTTATTGGCACTAACAAAAGTTCACATAGTTAAGTTTCTTTAAGTTGAATTTCAAGGATGGCATTATTTTTTCAAGTTGGTCAGGGTTTCTTTAAACGACAGTTATATTAACATCTTTTGATAAACAAATGGATTTTGATTCAATTTGAACTTTTTGTTATAAAAACTAGTTTAAAGTGTTGATGAACATTTCCTTTAAATATGCATGGATGTTGCTTATCTAGTTACATTATGTCTGTTGTATTTTATTTTATTCAACTTTATTTCTTTTACATTTATTTAGTTCAGTTCTTCCCAATACTTCCCCTAAGGTCCTCTGTAGGCCTTAGTGTATTTTTAACTGTTAAATGAATTTTTTTACATTTTCTTCTCTCGGTACAATCTCATCTCTATTTACTTGTTTTATCCCAAACCTAGACCATCTTGGAATACTTCACTTTCCATGTGTCTCATGGAAACTCTTTTCTATTTTCTCTGACTTTATGGAGAATTTTATGATTCCATTTTATCTCTTTGTTCCTCATATCAATTCTATTTCTTATTTTAAGGTTTTTTTTTTTTTTTTGTATTGTTGCCCTAGACTTTACAATATACATTTAAACTAAACAAAGTCCATTTTCAAATAGCACCATACCAGTTCATGTGCAGTGTAGGTACCTTGTAACAACATTCGCCCTTCCTTTCTCTGGTCCCTTGTGACATTGCTGGCATATGTTTCTCCTATCCTTATAGTAAAATGACCCAATACATTGTTATTCTTAGTACTTCCTTTAAAAAAAAAAAGTTGTATTTTCAATTAAGAATAAAGAAAAACAGCCTCAGTTGGTAGAGCATGCAACTCTTGATCTTGGGATTGTGGATTAGAGCCCCATGTTGGGTATAGAGATTACCTAAAAATAAATCTTTTAAAAAAGAATAAGAGGAAAAACAGTGTTTTCCCTCATTTATTCATCATTCAGTGCTCTTCATTTCTTTATGTAGATTTAAGTTTCTGACCCGTATCAATGTTTCTTGTAACATTTCTTTTGGGGCAGAACTGATGGCAATGAATTCCTTGATTTTGTTTTTCTGAGATAGTCTATTTCTCCTTCACTTTGTTTTTTTATTTTTTTTTAATTTTTATTTCAGTATAGTTAACATACAGCATTATATTAGTTTCAGATGTACAATATAGTAATTCAAAAATTCTCTCCTTCACTTTTGAAGCACAATTTCACGGAATATGGGATTCTAGATAGGCCTCCTCTCTTTCAATCCCTTATTTATGTCACTCCACTCTCTTAATTTCTTGATTTCTAGGAATAAGTCAAAGATTATTATTTTTTTTTTTTTAGAGAGAGAGAGAGAGAAAACTAGAGAGATCACAGAGGGAGAGAGAGAAGCAGAGTCTCTGCTGAGCAGGGACCTCGATGCGGGGCTCCATCCCAGGATCTGAGATCATGACCTGAGGCAAAGGCAGACACTTTACTGACTGAGCCATCCAGTCTGAGATGCCCCTCTGAGAACAAGTCAAACAAGTCCAATATAAAGTTATTAATTGTATTTGTAGGTACTGTACTCTCTCCCCTTCCTTTGGCTTCTTGCAACATTTTCATGTTGTCTTTGATTTTCCGGAGTTTGAGGATGATATACCTAAGCAGTGAGCTTCCTGTCCCTTGGGTTCGTTTCTTATAATTATTTTGGAAAATCCTCAGCTATTAGTACTTCTAATATATGTGTGTGTGTGTATGTGTGCATATGTATTTAATATATTTATTTATATAAAATTTATATAATTATATATATACTGCTCCGTATTTTCTTTCTTGCCTTCTTGCAATTCTAACTACATCTATGTTCTATCATGTGAAATTTCAGATGCTTTGTTCTAGTTTTATTTTTATTATTGTTCTTTTGCATTTTCATTTGTGAAATGTGTACTGAACTATTTTCAAGCTCAGTGATTCTTTCCTCAGCAATATCCAGTGAATAAGGAGCTCATCAAAGGCATTCTTAATTTCTATTACAGTATTCTCGATTATGATCTTTTACCTGTTTCTTTCTCGGGGTTTCCATATCTCTGCTTACATAACTCATCTATCCTGTTAATGTTGCCTACATATTGATTATAATTATTTAAAATTCCCTCTCTACTAATTCCAGCATCTGTATCTTATTTGATACTGGTTCTGATGCTTTTTTGTCTCTTCAGAGTGTTTTTTCTTGCATTTTCATATGCTTTGTAATTCTTTGTTGAAGGCCAGACAAGATTGCATTCGATTTTAGTGACTGAGGTATATATAAACCATTTGTGTGAGGTTTATGTTAATCAGGCTAGTAATTGGAATATGCCTAATATTTGCCATGGCTAAGGTGCTTTAAGCTTCAAATTTCTCTACTGTCTTGTTACTGGCTCACAAGTTTACTTTGGCATCTCTAAGTACTCCTGCTCAGAGACATTAGGTGTCCCATAGCTTTTCTGGATGTAATACACTATTATAGGACCTACTTGGTAGGGTGCAGTGTAGACCTTTGTCATGGAGAAGGTTCTGGGTCTGTATCCAAAATGACTGCTCTTTACCTTTCCCAGCTGATGCCATAAAAGGCTTTCTTGGGTCTTTAAGAACCTGGTGTGCTTTCTGAAGGTAAAGCTCATTAAATAAGTTGTTCCCACTGACATTATGGCCCCTGGAAGTGTCCTATGAAGGTCTGCACTCTGCCTCCATCACTTGGTCAAAACTAACATTTAGGTCATACCACTTTATTGCTGCAAGGATTTGTGCTATAAAAATCAGAAGTTAGCGGTGATTCTCTCTGTATGCTTGTGTCTCCAGATATCAGGGTAGTGGTTATATCCTAAAGAAGACATTTATTTTTGATCTGTCCAGTTTCTTTCTTATTGTAAGCACAGGGGTGACAATTTACAAGTTCTTTACATGTAGGAGATATAATAGGAGTGACTATACTTTTTCACTTTCTTGAAACAAATAAGCAAATAAAAAATCTTCATTAACACTCTTGACGTTTCCTCATACCCCTTTATAAATATTTTTTTATATATACCTCTGTTATTGTCACACAAAGACTTCTCATCGCCTACAATCATTGAAGATTTGCTAATTGAATCATAGACTCTTTCCATGCCTCCAATTCTGTTATTGTCAGGGTGATTTTATTATTCACACGGTTGGATATTAGCTATAAAAGAAAGAAGTCTTAGTCATTAATGTTATTATTCAAGCCAATAATCACTGACCTACTTTATTTTCTCTTACATATCCAGGTCTCTTTGTCACATAGTACAACTCTCTAGTTACTGTGTTGTGTCAAATGTAATACTCATAAAGAGGCCAATTAAGAAAATCAAAATTGGAAATGAAGTGAGAATAAAAGCATCAAATCCATCATCTTTCCCTAATATCTGTAAGAGCCCTTCAAATTAAGGAATTTTGGGGTGCGTGGGTGGCTCAGTGAGTTAAGCTTCGGCCTTCAGCTCAGGTCATGATCTTGGGGTCCTTGGATCAAGCCGCGCATTGGGCTCTCTGCTCAGCAGGGAGCCTGCTTCCTCCTCTCTCTCTCTCTCTGCCTACCTCTCTGCCTACTTGTGTTTTCTGTCAAATAAAAAAATAAAATCTTAAAAAAAAAATAGAGAACCCTGAGAGACATTTAACATTGGCCATAGATTCTTTTATATATTGATAATGGTATTTATTAATCAGTATTTTCTTGAAAAATTAAAATTTCCATATGAAATTATAATCTGGTTAAGAAAGATCTGTGAAATCGTCAAGCAAGGAAATAAATGTGTAAGGACAGAAAACATTAAATACCTAAATAATTCAACTTTGCATCTGTTAATGAATAAGAATGAAGGAAACAGAAATAATATGCCAACAAACATAAATGTAGTCATTTTATGTAAGTTTCCAATGATTTTATTAACTTCATCATACCCTTCTATAGAAAGTGTTTACTTCCGGGATGGATTCTTATTTATGGATAATATTTATGACTTCACATAATTGATAAAAGGTCTCAACCATGAGAACTAGAGATTTTAATTATAAGTGAGCTTGTGAAAATGAAGTTCATGTTTAGTAGGCAATACATTAGGCATAGCATTAAAGATATTAGTGACAACAAATTACATGAAATGGGAAATAAAATGTTTTCTTTCAGATGATATGGGTAGGTTATAAAATCCACATTTATGATGTCTGAATAAGATATGGATAAAGGGAATATAGAGAGGTCCTATAACTTAGGCTTTACATAATCTTAAGAAACTCAAAGACTTGAATTGATTTTTTAAAAATGGCATTAGTTATTCTCTCTGGGTTACTTCTCTAACAGTGTGAGAGCAGCAAGAAGAATAGAGTCTCACTCTCTTTTGTCCAAAAAGAGGACAAGGTAGGTGACCCCACACAGAGAAATAAACGAATAAGCAACATAGCATATAAAATGTGCTCAACTTTGCTGATATCCAGAGAATATGAGGAATCACATATTAAAGTTGGATGGTGTATGGTAAAACCATGATAATGTCCCACTACGCATTCAGCATATTGGCAAGTGCTCTCATAAAAAATGTATAGAAATCAACTCAAAAAAAAAAAGTAAAGAAATCATGAGGTTAGAAAATCACCATTTACAAGCTTCAGAGTGGCAATTGATTTAGGCAGGAGGCTTCAATGCTTTCTAAAACTAATTTGTCAAAGTTTAATGAAGAATAGAAGATTTTAATATTCTCAAAGTACCTTCTTACACATTATTAATTATAGAGGGAAATTTATAATGGAATTTCATCTTGTCTGTGGATGAAAGTTAACATGACCAAAAGTGGAGAAAAATTGACCTCAATGTCCTACGAAATTCCATAATCATAGTCTAACTTGACAAATATCAGCAAACTGAAACTGAGAAACATAAAAAATACATTTTCAAAGTAATCCTATTAACCATTCTAAAATGAAATCTGACTCTCAAAGTATTTCATTTTGGCAAACATCTTTCTCATGTAGAACATTTATAACATATTATTAACTAATGTGCAAAATAATTCTGTTCTTTTTGTTTGTGTTTTTTTTTGTCCTCTACTATTGACCCAAAAGATATCATGTCCACAGTAAATTCCCAGAGTATAATAGTTCTTTCCCTTTCAAGCTGTTGGATAATCCAGCCTTATTTTACTTTCACTGAAATATTGATTTTAAATTTCAGCTAGGCTCCTTCAAATTCTATTTCTTTGATTATGTCATTTATATATTCATTTTTACATTTCACCTTTCAGAAGACTTAAAAAAAGGTCTATAAATGATTTTTCTTTAATTTTACTTTCTTATAACTTTACTTTGGAAGTAATAGGAATAATAAAGTAAGCTTTAGTGAGTATTTGTGACTGAAAAAAAGTCCTTATTCTGCATAAAAATCGAAAATAGCCAGAGAATTGTCTCACATTTACATGGTTACATTATTTCCTTGACAATCATTAAATATGAAATTAAAAACGTAATGTGTGTTTGTACATTGGCGATAATTTGGGTTTCTTTTAAGGTCAGTTTCCCTCATTATGTGAGAATCCTTCTAATGTGCATTTCCAGTTAACATAAAAAGATTTGGTATTCTGGGCATGTTGTTCATACATAAAGATAAGACAAGCTGAACTTTCAATATTAACTACACATCCTCTAGTATCAGGGAACATGAGATTTATTTAGAGTGTATATTTCATGCTCTTTTGCAATTTCATACGAATATTTAATATTTTATAACCTTTGAGCTAATGTTTTAAATGTTAGAGGAAATAAAAATGTAGCATACTTAAGTCTACTTTGGAAAATGTTGCCTTTCTTAAAGAGATCAATACAATGAAAAAATAATTTTAAAAGTTATTGGACACAAATAATATATGCAGTATATTAGGGTGCAACTTGGTCTGCCCTTTCCCCTTTTTGTGTGGGCTAGACTTAGTGACTCACTTTCAACTAAGAATATGAAAAAGAAAACATTAACATTGTAGCAGATAAACTCAGTAAACACTACTTTAACTGAACGATCCTGGTTGACACCAATAGTATTATGTAAACTCTGCTATGGTGTTACAAGAAAGGCACTTTATTTCTGGTGTTCTTTCTAAACACCCATGACCCTCATCTAATCATGAGGGAAAAAACAACAAACAAACAAACAAACAAAAAACCCCAAACAATTTGAAGGATGCTCTAAAAAATCCTTAACTGGTCTTTCTCAGGGGACACTAAGGAGACATGAGGACTAAATGCACTGTGTTATCCTAGATTGGATTTAGTACAGAACAGGGGCATTGACAGAAAAACTGGTCAAATCCAAATAAAATTTGGAGTTTAGTTTGTAGCAATATACCAATGTTTCGTAGTCTCAACACATGTAATGTATGTAATGTAAGATGTTAACAATGGGAAGAACTAAAACTGCGTGAGGAGTATATGTGAGCTAACTATGATCTTTGTAGTATTTCTGTAAGTCTACAAATAGTCCCAAATTTTAATTAAAAAAAAAAAGAAAGAAAAAGAAATGGAGTAGATACAGTAATGACTACCATGAATCTCTTTATACTTATAAAAATTTTTCATTAATTTCAGGAAAGATTTTGGATATAGGTTAAGAGTTCAGGAAGTCCTAAATTCCTATTGCCTAATTATATCACACGAAATACATACTGGTTAAGGTCCCAATAAATCTAAATTTAAACATCAAACCTAGTTGTCAACTTAAACTGAATCCTTATTCATTCAGCTTATACAGTGTTTATTCTCATGAAATGTTACATTTCATGTAGAAATAAGTAAATATTAATATTCTACTTAGAATTTCATTCTCCTCTTTAAGCAGAAATGATTTTAATAATTGGTTGAAGAATAAAAACACCCTCCTTTTTAATATTTACCAAGAAAAAGAGGAGATCAATGACATTCAGAAACTTTTAAAATTATAAATATCATTAATAATCATTCTGTATGTTCTGCCTGCAGAAAAGATTTTTGAGGGGGAAAGAAAATGATTTCTGTCTTTAAAAACTGGGAAGTATGTTCAGTAGAAAAGAAATGAGACTTGTTTTGTGTGGACCCAAAGAGCAGAACTAAGACCAGCTGGGTTGGAACTAGAGAAAAATTGATTTTGTGTTCAATATAAAGAATGGTGTGCTGATTACAATTATCAAATCAGTTAATGCATCACATTATATGAACAGGAACTTCATTTCCACAGTGGAGTAAGCAAACTGGACAGCCATTTTGGAGAAGTGGACACAGGGGAAAGCAAACATGGAATAGATATATGGACTAGATGACCTTTAAAGTTCCCATCTGTTTCTATACTTCTAACTAAATGATTATAAATCAGAGGTTTTCAGGATCCCTTCCATGGGTACCATTAATTTGCTAGAACAGCTCACAGAACTTAGGACACTCATTTATTCACTAGATTAGCCACTTATTACAAAGAATACTAATGGGTATGGATTAACAGCCAGATGAAGAGATACATAGAGCAAGGTCCTGAAAAAAGGATCTTCTTTCCTTATGAAGTCTGGAGCCCAGTTTGGTGGCATGTGGCATTCTGATTCCCCAACCTGGAAGCTCTCTGAATCCCTTCCTTTGAGTTTTTGTTGTTGTTGTTGTTTAATATAATTTTTTATTTTTTATAAACATATATTTTTATCCCCAGGGGTACAGGTCTGTGAATCACCAGGTTTACACACTTCACAGCACTCACCAAAGCACATACCCTCCCCAATGTCCATAATACCACCCCCTTCTCCCAAACCCCCTCCCCCCAGCAACCCTCAGTTTGTTTTGTGAGATTAAGAGTCACTTATGGTTTGTCTCCCTCCCAATGGAGACTTCATTCCATAGGCATGACTGATTAATTCATTGGCTGTTGATGATTGACTCAACCTGTAGTCTGTCTTCCCTGCCCAGAAATCAGAGAGTGGGACTGAAAGTTTCAATACTCTATTCCTGTTTGATTCCCTTGGCAAATAGGTCCTATTCATAGTGCTTTCTGAAAGTCACCTCATTAGCATACACCCAACTGTGGTGGAAAAATTGGCTTGTTACAAACCACAAGGCACCAATTTCACATTTATGGCTCTGAAGGGATTTAAGAAACTAAGGACAAGATACCAAATACTATAACAGAAGATGCTCCCATTGTTCTTAGCCTCACATTTTTCTCTGTAAAAAGGGAAAAAAATAGTCTTGTTAAATGATGTTGAAAATGATCTGATTTAGGTGATAGCAAAATGTTTGATACAATTTTAAATATAAAAGTAAAAACAAAAATAAATTTTCTACTTATTCAAATACCTTCCTAAATTATAATGGTGTAATTAAAATATAAATACAAGACATTTTTTAAAAAAGATTTTTATTTATTTTTTTGACAGACAGAGATCACAAGTAGGCAGAGAAGCAGGCAGAGAGAGAGAGGAAGGGAAGCAGGCTCCCCGCTGAGCAGAGAGCCCAACGCGGGGCTTGATCCCAGGACCCCGAGACCATGACCCGAGCCGAAGAAAGAGGCTTTAACCCACTGAGCCCCCCAGGCCCCCCAGAAGACATTTTAAAATATAAAATTCTACAACTATGAATTTCAAAGATTCAAAGTTCCCTAAGTGTTTTACCTTTTTTTTTTTTTTTTTAAGATTTATTTATTTATTTGACAGAGACAGATCACAAGCAGGCAGAGAGAGGCAGGCAGAGAGAGAGAGAAGGAAGCCAACTCCCGGCTGAGCAGAGAGCCCAATGCGGGGCTCGATTCCAGGACCCTGGGATCATGACCTGAGCCAAAAGTAACAGCTTAACCCACTGAGCCACCCAGGCGCCCCAGTGTTTTACCTTTTATTAGTTTCTCTTAATTCAGGATCATCTACAGCCCTGAGAATGTGTATTAATGGCAAGAAAAAAGGGATTCTTAGTAAACCTTCTGAACGATAAAAGGCCACCTATACTTAGTACTTTGGACAGAGCCTAGGGCCTATTTTATACATAGTTTCAGGGTGAAAATGAAAAAAAGATTGAGGACAGAGATATGCCACAATCTTGACATAAATGCAGAATTCCTAAAAACACATATATTGGTTTATTGGGACATAATGTTCTGCTAAATTTGTGAAAGCATTGGAAGAAAGTGATTTTAAAGTTTTTTTTTTTTTTTATTTTTCTCCTTCAAAGGTTTGTGTCAGAGTCTCTTTCTATAGATTCTCATGTAGCTAGTAGGCTAGAAATCTTCTATTTTATTTTATTTTAAATATTTTATTTATTTATTTGAAACACAGAGAGAGAGATCACAAGTAGGCAGAGAGGCAGGCAGAGAGAGAGGGGGAAGCAGACTCCCTGCTGAGCAGAGAGCCTGATGCAGGGCTCAATCCCAGGACCCTGAGACCATACCTGAGCCAAAGGCAGAGAGGCTTTAACCCTCTGAGCCACCTAGGTGCCCCTCAATAGTATGATTTTTTTTTTTAAGAGATAAGCTGGTTTTATAAGTAAGCAATAAAGCCATTTTTCTTCATTTTCTGAGAAATTAAAGAAGCTTCTAATAAAGGAAAATTTTATGCAAATGACTGAATTTTTTACACTATAGTAAATGTTACCAAAATTGAAAATTTATGACTTCGGGGGCACCTGGGTGGCTCAGTGGGTTAAAACCTCTCCCTTTGGCTCAGGTCATGATCTCAGGGTCCTGGGATCGAGCCCCACATCGGGCTCTCTGCTCCACAGGGAGCCTACTTCTCTTCCTTTCTTTCTGCCTGCCTCTCTGCCTACTTGTGATCTCTGTCAAATAAATTAATTAAAAAATTAAAAAAAAGAAAATTTATGACTTTAATGAAATGAGTATAATAATCCAGGATAAAATTGTTAACTGATGAACTAAAATATTTCACTCTGATAACTTAAGTCTAATTATACAAAGGAAATCTCAACAAACATGATCCTTTTAGATTCCACTGGAAATGGCCTGAGCTTGTTAATTAAAGAAAAGCGGAGCTACATAAACACAAATGAATTAACATTATGCACCTCGGGTTCTCCTGGAGTTACTACATTTAATTTAAATTTAGAATACTAATTGCTGCAGTTAGGATACTGTTAAAAATGAACTAACACTAGCTGAAAGTACAGGTGTGGCAGCAATGAAAAATGAGCAAATTAAGTAGTATTCAACCATGCAGGCAAATGTCAATGCCTAACTGGTAGTGCTTTATTATTCAACCATGAATAGAAGATTCATCATGAAAATGAATTCCAATATGATAAAGCTGCATCTATAATCGATTATTTGATTATCAGTCATTAAAAACCATTTGGTCTCATTTAAAGATGCATCAGAGAAACTACATTTGTTGGGATTAAAAATGTAGAATGGCAAAGAGTAAAATCACACTTTTTTTTTTTTTTAAGATTTTATCCATTTATTTACTTGTCAGAGAGAGAGCACAAGTAGGGAGAGCGACAGGCAGAGGGAGAAGCAGGATCTGTGATGTGAGACTCGATCCCAGGACCCTGGGATCATGACCTGAGCCCAAGGCAGATGCTTAACTTACTGAGCCACCCAGGCATCCCCAAATCGTACTATTTTAAAGAAATGAATAACACAGATAAAACTTAGTGTGGAAATACTTCAGACTTTATTTCCTGTATCATATAAATTATTTTCAGAATTGTTAAGTGGTTTTTGAGATCATTTGTTCTCTTCTCACAGATTCAATTCCTCCTCGTCAAGAAATTTTGTGGCACTGCTCCATGAAAACACAGCTCCCACAGCCCTTTCTCATGAATTTCCCACTGACTACACTGTGTAGTCTTTATTTCTGAAAAATGCTTAATAATTCATTGAATGTAATTAAAATACTGTTCTACTTCAGTTGAATTTCATGGTACGTAATATTCATCTTCCTTCCAATCTCCTGAGTTGGTTTTAATTAGAAAGAAAAGCAGTTGAAGAACTTCATTCACATAAAATGCAATATCACAAGGTCTGAACATTCTATTCTTTCCCTGAAACCTAGAAACCTCTGGGAAAATGACTACCTTTGGTAGATTAAAAAATGGAGTTAGAAAATATGATTTAGTCTGTTGTAATGAATAACAAATCTGTAAA
Organism: Mustela nigripes; assembly: GCF_022355385.1. Lineage (NCBI taxonomy): Eukaryota > Metazoa > Chordata > Mammalia > Carnivora > Mustelidae > Mustela > Mustela nigripes. The sequence continues at coordinate 29,662,125 of NC_081557.1, read as the reverse complement.
AAGACAACGCAAGGTGAATGTGGGTAGGAGCAAACGGTACTTAAATAGAGTGAAATGCATCCTTGCAGACCTTGGTTTCTTTATATTTAGAATAAACTGGATTAAATGTTTTCTATACCTTCATTTAGCTCTCAACCAGCTCTCAGTTTTGTTAACAAATTAAAAGGCTAACAAGACAGGCATGAATTTAGAATTTTCCAATTATACCCGATAAATTGTCCTGCCTGCATTACAATAAAACCAATGCTATCTATGATGAATATTTCACAAGGGAATGATAGAGATGAAAATATCTCATGTTTCAAGGACACAAATACTAGTACGAGCAATAATAGCAGATGGTAAACAGGGACATTTTTTGAAGTGCTAGAGAAGCATCTGTGACATTTATAGTCGATAATGGCTTCCGTACTTTTTGGAGGATGAATAAATAAGCTTCAATGTATGAACTCTTTCAATTAGAAACAACCATCACCCCTAATAAAAGCAAACTAGAATAGGCATCCACTGTGAGGTTTTAAGTACAGGAGGTACTTCGTGGGACCCAGGAGTAAGTATTTTGTTAGTCCTCACAGGAAGGTTGGAAGCAGACCCTGAAGGTGTTTTAGGGATTCCTTCAGTCCTCTTGTCTTTGCATGCTTCCCTTTCTTCTGCATTGTCTGTCTGGCTTCTTTCTTCAAAGAACTGGCTTTTTGTTGTTGTTTTTTTTCCCCCAGAAAATATCTGAATTATGGCTCAAAATGTTCATCACTTTAGTTCTTTTTATAGAGATGTTCAATGGCCATCTCTGGAGAGAGGTACTCTGTGGGTTATTGGGTCAGTTCCCCCAACACACCCCCTCCATTAATTGCTATGATGAATGGGGGTGGGATCATGTGGCAAAAACTCATGGAGGCTCATCTCTGTGTGGAGTATGTAATTTCTAGAAAAGGGTTAATGGTTCCTGGATTTAAGGCAAAACATGTATTATGAACATTTTTTTCCTTCAGTTCTGAGCATAAAGCTCAGGACAAAGGTCATGCTAAGGAAATCATTTTGAATAGCTAACTCTTTAGAGCAATAACTAATTTCTCATCTATCATTCTTTATTTGTGGAAGCATATTTTGCCCAACCACATTCATTTACTGAGGAACGATAAATAGTAATCAGTCCATTTAATGAACTCTTACTCCATGCCAAAATCTATCTTAAATACTTACATGTAATTAATAGAACGATATATTAAGTACTTACATGTAATTAATAGAACGGTTGTTTTATTGAATGTCTCATTTCTTGGGCACTATTCTAAGAACTGAAGAAGATTGAGATACATGAAACATTTCATTTCATTTGAGGTCAATATTCACAAAAGGTGGTAAAGGGTGCTGTGGGAAAGTAGAGTCGGGTAATTTGTCTCACTTGGTGTTCACAGTAGCCCTATTAGACAGTGTTGCAGAAGAGTTTCCTGACATTTAGCATTATTAACTTATTTAACAAGTGTCCCAGAAGGGTGGGACAGAGCCTAAATTAGAAGTCCAAGCATTTCTGATACAGAAATCCTTGCTTTATTACAATGTGCAGATATTAAACTGATAAGAACAGATACTACACTTGATCTTAGCCAAAAGGCCGAGAAGCGATACAATGTGCAGATATTAAAACCTGGAAGTTACCTCTATGAAAAAAAAATCAAACAAATGGTTATTTGTGGCACAAAGGCTGGAACTCAGTTTTGCTGACTGGGAATCACCCTCTTTCTCCTACTGTACATTTCCTCTACAGAAGTAGAGGAAAAGCACAAAAAAAAGTGGGTTCCGCTTTCTCATGAATTAAATTACCAGGAAGTGCCAAATTAATTTAGCTTTGTTACCAGCAGTGACATAACACTTCATCTCCACATTATTCTCTAGATTTACTTTTCTCAGAGAAAATCAGTTTCTTGTAAAGTGGTGCTGACACAGTTGGGATATTTTGAATTTTACTAATATAGAGATGTTTCAAGGAAGAAAAATTTGATGTCTTGTGTTTAAAAAATGAGATTGATTTCAGTACCACTAAACAAATAAAGAAATGTCTTTGCTTTAAAAACCCTTGAATTTGTATGTCTTTTACAATAAGATTGTTGCATTAACTTCTGCATTTTTTCATTGCTGAAGGTAATCTCAAAATCAAATGATTGTCTATGGATTGACATATGAATCTTAGTGTCTGTGAAACAATTGTTAATTAGATGATATATGCCTTATATAATTTTACAATTTTATACTTTTTCTGTTTATTTTATGCATAAATGTATTTTGTTATAAATTTTAAAGATTACTTATCTTAAATCACTTTATAAACCTTGGTAAAAAACTACTAATAACAGCTAAAATTTTTGAGAAGTTACCACACATTTAGTATACCTCGATAAAACAAAAGGTAACAGGACATTCTCAGCTAGCATTCTGACAGGATACACATCTGTTTCAAAATATGATTGAATTTATCTGTTCAAAATAAGTTTACTTTTTAATAATAAAAATGAGAAACTGTAGAGATCATTTTTTTTAATGGTTCATAATTTCTCAGTGCATTTTGCTTCCTGCCTGGATTGATGTAATTTATCCCACATTCCCAAAGTTTACTATGAGAGATTAATTAATATTCAAATAATTTGAAGTATAATAATAAAAAGCAATAAGCCGTATTTGGAGCTCTTACTATTGCAATTTTTTTCTCATTTTAACTTGAGTATTGAGATTATCTTAATATGTTGTCTTTTTAAATTGGGAAATTTTTAATGGGGAATGAAATCTGGATATAGTATGATCAAGAAACTCATATGCCTTCAGTTCTAACATTAAATAAATTAATGGGGATTACCACTTCATATTTTCGTATGGCATTACAGAAAGATTGATATAATGTAGAGGCATTAAAAATAATCAAACATTGAAAACAAATGAAAGTAATCTAAACTTTTTCTCATGCAAGTTTACTATAATCTGTTTACTATATTTACTGTATTATTTTTCCCAGATAACATTTTTATATCTGGACTGAATTCATAAGTGAATTAGATGTGAAATAGTAACTTTTTGAAGGTTAATGATTGACTTTCTTATTTTTTTATATAGCTTTGAACTACATGCTCTGCAAAATGTATTTGTAAATATCACTAAGCAAGTTAAATGAACTCTGCTGGGAATGGATGAGAGTAATTAAACATGCAGCCAGTGAAATTGCTTGGACTGAAAAATCTAGCTTTGGCACTGCAAATTTGGGCAAGTTACTAACCTCTCAGCAGTTAGTTCCTTCATCTATGAGGTTGGGGTAATAATATTGCAGTCTTCGTGGTTTTCTGCTGGTTAATTTGATAGTAGGGATTCAATGTTATAATAGCCAACAGTGTTCATAAATTTTATTTATTGCCATGATTATACATCCCCCAGCACTCATATCTCTCTATAGTTTGGTTTTCTATGTTCATTGTTGCATCTTTCTTCACTCCTTTCAAGAGATGCAAGCTATGGTCCTTTATGAGAAATCTCCAAAACCAGAAGGCAAGTTGTAGAGGTAGTAGTGAATGACTTAATCAGCTCACTCACTGTAGTTTCTCTTATATTTTTTGATACAACTCGTTACAGTATCAGTTTTACAAGCTTTAAGTGAGATTTTAATTAGCCACTGTGCGAATTCATATGACATAAATAATAGCAATAACCAAAATGTTGATAAAAATCATGGCAACTTTGTGCAGAAAGACAAATTATGTGACATACTTTATATTTGCATACATTATTTCATTAATTGAATGAGGTCTGAACTGTAATTATCCCTATTTTATAGAAGAGAAAACTGCACTTTGATTAGTGTGACAGAGTAAGAAACAGTTTTGAAACTTGAAATTATTTGCTGAAACCAAATCACTTTCTCCTTTGCCTTATTGGTATAAGCACATTTCAGAAGTTAGACTTTCATAAGTTGCCCAAAATCATTTTTATGTGTTTTAGATAAAAATACCAGACATCATGTTTTTTTCATCTTTTTTCTCCAAAAAGAATTCAATATTAAAATTCATATCTGCCATGAAAAGAGAGAGAAAGATCTGCAAGCAAAACACAGTATCTTTGTAGTAAAATGTGAAGTATTTAATTCCTTTTTATTTAAAACATGATTCGTTTTTAGAAAATACTCCTTGTTTTAGTCAATTCTTTAAAAACAATGGAATTTTAAAACATGATAGTCATACTAAGAAATGATGTCTGAATCCAATTCTCTAGAACCCTAAATCTTAAGAACATAAAATAGTGTATGATGTATATTTCATACTGAAAGAATTTTTATTTTAGTTAATTTATTTGAGTGATTATCAAATATTAAAAAGCTAAACCCTTTTCATGTTAAGTTTGCATTTTGTTTTTACTTCAAACTTGTGCAGAAATCTGAGATTATTTTCATACAAATTCAAGTGTTTTCCACGTGATTATGAAGATGGATTTTTAGATTAACTCAAAGCTCCTGAATTCTATTTAAATGGAAATGTGCTAACATATTTTAGCTTTATAGAAATAGACTTTTAGAACTATAATTTCTGGATCTTTTTCATTCTTATAAGTTCTGAATTGGCATTTCTTTTATAGATGTTTCAATTTGGCCTAATTATATCATTTGGTCATAAGAATTATATAAGTATTCTTCAATTTGTTATAATCATTTTATATTGACAGTTATGTACATAGTGTTCCTTCGTGTATTTCATGCAGTGTGATTTAGGTTTATGCAAATGACAATAGTTTTTAAAAAATAAACAACTTTTCATTCATAATTCTGTTACAGGGCTAGATGGACTATGCCAGTAGCAAACTATAACTCCCACCCCAAATAGCAAAAATTGAATAAAACAGATAAATTATTTTATGGGTATAATGGTTAGATGCTGAAGAAATAGAAACTGGGGAGACTGTGGTGGCAAGAGTCTTAAGAAGGTAGACTTAATTCTATAACCATTTTTCCCCAGGGGAATTTGCCAATTCTTCTAATTCCAAGTGGTTGAGATTGTATTTTGCACTTGTTTGGGGATGTTGAAAGGGTCAGAGGAAAAAAGCATTGCTTTTTGAAGACTTTGGCCTTGGTGCATATCTGGGTTTCCACTCATGAAATTTGCTGAAATCTGGGTTATATTGTATGGAAACTAAAAAATTAGACATAATTCTACTAACATGCTGAATAGAATTTCAGCAATCTACAAAGATAGAATTAAGAGGTTGGAGCCTGTTATAGGAAGGAGGTTTATAGACTAACTGGACTGTCACTTCTATATTTTAGATAACGAGGCACAAATCAGTGGTAAACTGATGCTCCAGTACTGTGAACTGTCCTGGTCCCATCACATTCCTGAATTGATGCTCATAATCTTGCACCACTCTATTAGCCTAGTGGAGAGAATTGCAAACGCTCTCAGGAGGAGTATAGTATCTGTAGCCTTTGTTATTGTTTTATGCACTATTTCTGGTGTTCAAAATCATTCTATGTGACAAAACACAGGAGAACATAAATGGAAGCCAACATTAAAAACAAACAACAAAACAACTGCAAATGATATAAGTTTAGGTGATGGGTGGCAAGGCATTTAACATAAATTTGGCCATAGATACAAAAAGAAGTAAATATATTAAAAGATGAAGAATCAAAATCTCAAATAAGCAATAAAATGCAAATTCTAGAATGAGAAGATGCATCATATGACATGAAGACAGTCTTTGTTGACAGAATAAATAACAGCGCAAAGCAGAAAAAAGGGAATTAAAGAATTACCATACGAAATGCCAAACTGAAGCACAGAGATAAATTATAAAGGAAAACATAAAAATGAGCTTGAGAGATATATAAAAGTGTGAAGACCTAATTAATGTGTAAATGGAGTCCCCTCATAAGACAGAAGGAAAAGAGAGCAGTAATAATTCTTGAGGAGATAATGACTGAACATTTTTTCTGGAAGCTCTGTGAAGTTCAAGACCAACAAATATAAAGACTATAACACATAAGTGTATCACAGAAGATTGTTGAGAAATCAAGATAAACAATTCGTAAGGGTAATCAGGGTGGGAATTGGGGTGGGGTAATTAACAACTTGGACTTAACAACTGGCATATGGAGTAGGGGCTATCAGTCTCATGGAACTGAGCTGTTAGCTTGTGGGAGTGATGCTATGTCCAGGAAGATAGTGTCTGAATTAATTTAAATTGTAGAAAACCCGGTTAGTGCCACAGAGAATTGCTTGGTGTAGGAAAAAAACCCTACAACCTGGTTTCAGAAGTGCCAAATATGGTATTAGTGTAAGAATAAAGGAAAAACAGGAGGAAGAACTGAATGTTTTCTACACAAATAGTAATGTCTTCTGTGTGTGTGTGTGTGTGTGTATGTGTTTTAAGATTTCATTTTTAAGTAATCTCTGCACTCAGTGTGGGGCTCAAGCACACAACCTCAAGATCAAGAGTTGCATGCTGTCCAGCTGAGCCAGCCAGGAGCCCTGTCTTATGTGTTTTAAATGCATGTGTATCTATTATATATGTTAACAATAATGAAAAATGGAAGCAAGGCAAATAATGTCAAAATGTTTTAGTTTTTTGGCATCACCAGTAAAAAAAGTAAAAATTTCTATTGGATTTAATAAGCAAAAGATTCATGTTGTAATAATCTTTAAGGCCACTAATATAAAATTGAACAGATTTTAGAGCAAACAAATTAATAGGGGGGAACTTTGATAATTCAGAAGGAGGCAGAGGTAATAAAAATTAACCTAAAAGGTAATAAAAATTAACATAGTTTTGTCTAGTATAAGCAAAAGTTGATAGTTGTGAACCCAGCTTTATCTGTAATTATATTACATGTAAATGGACTATATATACCAGTTGAAAGTTAATATAAACAAGTGTATGCTGATTACGAAAGACATATCGTAACTATAAGTTGTAATGTTTAACTTAGAGCATCATGGGTTTGGGATATGTAAATTAAATGTGAGTCTGTGTACCAGAAGTCTACAGAACAGCTCAGAAGTTTCAGAAGAGATATATATAATCATAAGGCATGGTAGTGAATAACAAGCTATGAGATAGTTTGATAAAGTGGTAGAGGACTTCAAAGGAGAGAGAAATTTTCTTCTAGCAGGGAGAAAAGGATTTTTTAAAAAATATATTTTATTACTCAGATGTTTGTTTATTTGTTTATTTATAAAGATTTTTATTTATTTGACAGAGAGAGAGAGAGATTACAAGTAGGGAGAGAAGCAGGCAGAGGGAGAAGGGGAAGCTGGCTCTTTGCTGAGCAGAGAGCCCAATGTGGGGCTCAATGCAGGGCTCGATGCGGGGCTCAATCCCAGAATCCTGAGATCATGACCTGAGCTAAAGGCAGAGTCTTAATCCACTGAGCCACCCAAGTACCCAATTACTTGGATAATTTAAAAAAGAAGTCTCCAGTGTCTTACTTAATGCTGAACACACAATAGATTCTCAGTTTTTGTGCCAAGACTATATGATTTAGGAATATGGATATGTGCAAGAAGAGCATTCATTCAGAGAGAGAAATAGGTCAAAACAATTTCAGAAACAAAAACACGTGAGGCAGTTACTGGTGAAAGTGTCTTTTCTTTTCTAAGTGGGAGAATGAAGATCCAGGGCTGCCTGAGTGGCTCAGTCTCTTAAGTGTCTGTCTTTGCTCAGGTCGTGTTCCCAGAGTCTGGGGATTGACCAGTGCTCAGTGGGGAGTATGCTCCCTTGCCCTCTGCAGCTTCCCCTGCTTGTGCTTGCTCTCTCACTCTCTCTGTTAAATAAATAATATCTTCAAAAAACAAACAAACAAACAAAAAACAAAAAAAGGAATGAAGATCCAGAGAGAAGAGCACTGTGCTATGATGTTTATGAATTCTTTGTCCAGCTGAGGTAGAAAAGGAAAAATAACTCAAACTTATTTTATAACAGCTTTGTTAATAATACACAATCATATCATCCATTATATTGTACTTTTTGGTGGTTTTTACAATATTTACATAATTGTATAAGTGTCACTACAACAAATTCCTATATCATATAGTCGTAATACCAGTGTCTCAAGGTTATTATAGTTAAACCCATGTATACTGATCACTCCATAAAACATTTGGCTCCTATTAAACATTGTTTTGTAATACATATTGATATTCAAGTAAATTTTAAGTGACAGAAAAAGTCTATGAACTGTCCTGATAGTGATCTGACCCTCTGTCTTACAGTCATTAAATTTGGAGCAGAATTGTTGACCCATCTCAAATAATGCTCAGAAAACATCTATAAACCAGCAAGTCAAGTTTGACAGTCGTTGAAAAGTGAATCCGCAGGAGACAGTAAGTCATCAAATTGAAGGAACTAGGCAAATTGACAGCATACCCATGGAGGAAGGGTCTCACCATCAGGGATTGTCCCACCAGCAGAGGTCAAACATGAGACACCCTCTCAGGGCCTCCTGTTGCTTCCTAATAGTGCAAGTGCATCTTCCAACCTGTCCCTTGACATGTTAGAGATAAAAGCTTTCCCAGTGCTTTTTCTCAGTGAGGCTCTATGGTCTTTGAATATCAAATATAAGAAGAGACAAGTGCAGCTGTCCGCATTCAGTGGCTTATGATTTAAAATGTTTTTGAAGTTTTGGTTAGAACATCAGCAATTGAAAAATGTCAGTGAAATGAAGGACAGAAAATTTATATAAATTTAGTTCAGTTGGAACTCCGTGTGTGTGTGTGTGTGTGTGAGAGAGTGAGTGTGATTGCATGCTTACACAGTGTCATTAAGGGACATTCATGTTCTTTTCAGTGATTGCTAAGAATTTACAGTCTCCTCCACAGGGAGTACATGCAAATAGGTAATGGAGTGTCGTTTAGAGTTCATCTGGTCTAGCCCCGCTTTTCATTGTAACTTTCCAAGGTGGCACAAAGAGATATAGAAGAAGCAAATATTTAAAACCAATTTAAGGAAAAATTCTGGAATCGTAGCATAAGGAGCTCCATAACCTGTTTTGGCGTAAACTACCATAACTATGTATTGTATAACTCAAAGTTATAAAAGAACAACATTTAATGTTTTGGAAGTTGTCCTAATGACAGAGTGAAGATGAATTTTATTGACACAGATTACACATGTGGTGCATTGAAGAGGTATACAGGTTTTCTTAGTGACCTGGGAAAAAGAAAAACAAATCACATTTATTGAATACTTAGCATATTTCTAGCTGTGTGGTAGATGTTTTTAATATATGTTGCTTTATTGGAAATCTCACAAGAGTTCCAATAAGTTACTGCAAGTTAGTTGATTTAATAACTTTCCCTTGAGAGGAGAGATGGATTTATTCACCAACTAGCTATATTTCTTGAACTCGTTCTATATACCAAACATTGGGTTAGGTCTTGGGGATACTTGCCCAATAGATGGATACCATTTTGATCTTCATGAATCTTCCTGTGTAGCGAGGGAGCAAACTTTTAACAAATACACAACTGGTGATGTATTTAAAATGGGGCATCTGTTTTATCACAAATGTAACAACTATATCAAATAAATTATTGACTGCTTAATATATGCCAGGTACTAAGCTATATTCTTTTTTGGGGGGGGAGGACTATTTTCGTATCTATGTGAGAATTTCATACATCTTAGATGATAGCTGACAGGTACTGTAAGGTACTGACAGGTGCTATTAATAACCATATTTTAGGGGCACCTGGGTGGCTCATTTGGTTGGGCATCTGCCTTTGGCTCAGGTCATTGATCCCAGTGTTCTGGGATTGAATCCTATGTCTGGCTCTCTGCTCAGTGGAGAGCGTGCCTTTCTCTCTACCTGCCATTCTTCCCGCTTATGCTCACTTGCGTGTTCTCTCTCTCTCTCTCTGACAAATAAATAAATAAATAAAATCTTTTTAAAAATGTTAAAAAAAAAACCACACACATTTTATGGGGCATCTGGGTGGCACAGTTGGTTAAGTGTCTGACTCTTGGTTTCAGCTCAGGTTTTGATTTCAGGCTTGTGAGTTTGAGCCCCGCATTGGGCTCTGCACTCAGTGTGACATCTGCTTGAGTTTCTCTCTCCCTCTGCCCCTCCCTCTGCACACTCTTTCTCTGAAATAAATAAATAAATAAGTCTTTTAAAAAATCCTTTTTTTACAGTTGCTGAAACCAAGTCCTATGGAAGTTAGTGACTTAACCAAGATCTTTCAGTGCCAGTAAATGGAAAAATAAGTCTTTGATCACAGAATATATTGCCTTAGATGTGTGTATGTTGTGCTCTCAACTTTGCAGTTATTGTCCCCACCATCCTTACACAATTTGTAAGCAGCACAGCTGGAGTTTAAACCCTTGTGTTCTGACTTCAGAGCGTATACCCTGAAGCTCTCTGTCATGCTGTCAGTGTGGGAGCGAGGAATGGAACAAACAGTACTTGGGGCTGGGAGAAATAGGAAGAAGAGATCTAATCCAGAGAAGGTGTCAGTTAAGAAGGGATACTGAGGTTGGGGCAGGTGAGCTGTGTAGGGGCTACTTAACAAGAGGGGAGAAGAAGGGAAACAACGTGCCTGGACAGAGGAAACAGGTGATGAAAGCCTCAGAAACGGTGATGAACCTAAGGAGGAAAGGAAGCTCAGGGTGAGTGGCAAATGTTAAGTGGAAGGGAAAGAGGAGTGACAGGGGTCCGGAGAGAGGGCTTGTGGTCAAGTCATGCCTTGAAGATTTAAAAAAAAAAGGGACAGTTGGTCATCAGTTTTAAGTAGTCACAAAGGATTCGAGTTCAGTTTCTGATTTCTAATTACTGTTGCCTTTTTCCAGTAACTCTTGAACTCAGCTTCTTGTTTTTCATAATTCTGCGGGGACTCTTTCACCTTTTAATTTTGAGGAAAATTAGAGAACTGGAGACTTCTGTTTCTACTCAGTAGCTGAAAGAAATCTGCATATCGGTTTGTATGTTTAGAGGTTTCAGTGAAAAGCCTTTAACTTTGTGAATTGGAAAAAGAAAAGAAGGTCTTTGCTCATCTGACAGAAATACTTGGTGAGTAATCAGATATGTTCCGCATAAAGACAGATTTCTGGACTTGACATTAATATTTTATTGCAACTTTATGTAATGAATATATTATTTTATGACCTGTCAACTGTTTAGCCGTAATTATATTTCTACATACAGAACACTCATTTTATCCTTCCAAAAGAGCATCATTTATATTTTTTTAGACAAACTTCACAAGAACTCTAATTAGGAAGTAGAACTACTTTTTGTTTGCCTTTAAAAAATTCCCTTAAAACTCAACCCTCCTGGCAATAAAATAGTTTACAATTAGCAATTCAGATCAGCCATTATACAATATTTCCATTTTCGTTATTTTTGAAATGCACACAAGTAAGTGAATCAGGCAAAAAACAATTAGAGCTGTGCTGAAATACTTACAAAATATTTATGTATCAGATATTTTCCCAACTTTTTGAGCTCATGTTTGGATAGTATTTTGAAATAGCCTATAATGAGAAAATGTTCTATATTAAAACCACAACCATGTTTAAAAACATAAACACATTTTGGAAATAACAGTTTAAATAAATACCAGATGTGAAATTAAAGGTGTCTTAGCATTAAGATTGGAGATGGGAAGACTTTGACATAGACTTAGTTTTTCACTCACACAATAAAGAGCACTGTGGGCTGTAAAAGAGGAGATACTAATGAAGTATTCACATAAATGTGTTTTTGAGAGTAGGTTTTGACACATTTAGGATACAAAGCTGACACGGTATTCCTTTCATCTGCCTCCGTTTCTGCACATCTCTCTGCGAAGTTATAGCCAGATTGCCTACGTCCTGCTGTTCTTCATCACAATGCTCCTGTATATTCTATTTCCTCTGCCCGTTGTGTCCTTTCCACTTTTCCTCATATGTATGCCTCTTACATTGTTTTAAATCCTAGTTCCAGAGTGCTTTTCACTGAACTTTCCATTGTTTTTTCTCTTCTCATGCATTATTTTATCCCGTTTGTTACAGTATAACTTTTTTTCTGCAAAGTTATGATATTTATTTATATGCATATTGTCGCTAGTACTACTTTGGAATATAGGAAACATGTTTTATTCATCTTTCATCCTTCATTTCTAGTGCAATAATTAAGACTTAGTGTTTTCTCTTTGCAGAAGGAGTGGCTAGGATGAGTACATGTTTACAAGCAGATGAAATAGAGTGTGCATAGTTCTGGGAGTAGTGGATGCATTGGTAAAGGGATGGAAAAAACACGTTGCGTTCTGTCAGTGCCTATTTATTCAATGTGTTAGAGAAAGTTTGGAGCAAGAGTACAGACTTAGGGGCTCTAGAGGATGAAGGGTCTTGTTTGCTTTGCTGAGAAGTTTGTTTGGCATCCTGTAGACAGAGAAGAGACCTAGAAAAACTCAAGCCAAGAAGTGAGATAATTAGATCTTTCTTTTGGCAAGAGAACCAATTGGTGATATGGATGATGAACTTTATTACAATACCATGGAATTAGAAAGGGTATCTCAAAGTGATATTTTTGTTAAAGAAAAGCAAATCAATTAGGAAGACATTTGGAGGATGTAATTCACAAGATCTGAAGGGGATATGTTCCTTACAAATTCAGTGTAGTCTTTCTAAGGTGGTTGGATGGCATGTTGTACTGTACCAAGCATTATCTACTGTGATGTTCAGTCAAAAAATGTGATGTTGCTTTTGGGCAGCACTGCGTACTTGGCTGGACAGTGCAAGAGGAAAACGTGTAGTAATTGTCCTTCACCATCAACCAACACTCTTAACACCAACTTTTTGGGCAAGGCAATGAGGAAAATTCAGTTTGGTATGAGAGCTTTCAGGTGAATTCAGCTCTTCTTTATAATCTTTATTATCAATGTACAGAGTAATTAAGATGCCATTACTCTATATAGGGCTTTGTTTTGAAATATTTTCAGTAGACCTCTTCTGTTAATGTATGTAAATTCAACAAATTATTTTTCATCAAAATACATTATTTCTTGAAAAATGGTCATTTCTAGATCTCTGTGGTCCTGGTAATTGACATACAGGTAAACAATCCCTTCATAATTGTTTGCTGAATGAGTGAAGGATTGAAAGGCAGGTAGAAAGTTGAACACAGAGTGATAAAAGAAAGACATGAAACGGTTTTGTGATCTCTTTACAAACACATATAAAAACCATTTGTTTGATTATTACTATTTTTCCCAATATCTCCATTAAGGTTTTACATTTTTATTATTATAATGTTTTGTCAGTATTTTTAAATAGGAGGCATGCTCCAAAAATATAATAGCTTTCAAAATTCAATGGCTATGCTATTCCAAGTTTAAAATATTTAGTGATCACTTAAAATAACTGTTGTGTCAAAATCAAAATATTCTTTTCCTTTTATTATTAATTTGACAAATGTTTATCAAGGAACTACAGTGTCACACATGTTTCTGTGATGATACATGCAAACTGAGAAGACATAGTAACTATGTCCAAGCAGTTTACAACTTTGCAAGGGCAGGGGAGACATGCACATAAAATTTTCATTGCCAATTGGGTAGTAGCTTCATTTCCTAGGGCTTCCATAACAAGATGCTATGGGATGGGTAGCTTAAAGAACAGAAATTTATTTCCTTGCAGTTTTGGAGTCTACAAGTCCAAGATCAAGGTGCTGGCAGGTTTGTTTCTCCTATGGCCTCTCTTGGCTTGTAGATGACTATCTCCTTAATGTGTTTCCACATTGTCGTCCCTCTGCATGTGTTCATCTCATATCATTTTGTGTCTAAATTTCCTTTTCTTATTAAGGACACCAGTCACATTGAACTAGAGCCCATCCTAAAAACTTCATTTTAACTCAAAGACCTTATGTCTAAATAGAGCTACATTCTAAGGTTCTGTGAGTTAGGACTTCAACATATGAAAATTGGGGACACAATTTAGACTACAGTAGGTAGGAGATAGGATTTGGCCCCTCTAAAAGAATCTAGTCTCAGACTCAGACTTTTGAATTAAACTTAGAATGGATATTTATTTATTTATTTATTTATTTATTTATTATTTTTAAAAGTTTTATTTATTTCCTTGAAAGAGGGCAGGGAGGGGAGGAAAGGGAGAGAGAGTCTTAAGCAGACTCTACTCTGAGCATGGAGGCCAGTTTGGGGCTTGACCTCATGACCCTGAGATCACGACTTGAGCCAAAACCAGAAGTTGGATGTTCAACTGACTTTGCCACCTGGGTGCCCCCAGATATTTATTTTTTAAGCAAATAATAATGGTAATTTTATGATGCTGAGGATATTTACATAAAAATATAATTTTTTACAGCTTTCTCCTCTCACTGTATCTGCTATCTCATCAAATATGAGTCATAATCATGTCTACAACCCCCAACTGAGATGTTATGAACAAAAAAGATCAGGATTTTACAAAGGCATGAAGGCCTGAAGCAGATAAGTACACAATTCATAAGAAGACATTTTTAATCTTTGAGAAATGAGGACAATGAATGGATGGGTGGCAGAATGGTGTCTATCAAGTACATCCGCAGGGAAACACTCTCCAATAGGACTCTTCTAGGACACCCACCTATATCCTTTCATCAAGAGATGAGAAGGGCTTTGTTTTCAAAGGAATAGACATTTATTCTAGACATGGATTTCCTTTACTTGCCTGCAGTCCTTCTTCTAAATCCTCCATCTGTGTCCTTAAGAAATACCTCATTTCATACAACATAGTTCCTGACCAAGAAATTTGTTTTACAGAATATAAGTGCAGAGATGCTCATGTAATTTATTGTCTTTGTGATTCCCCATCACTCTGAAGCAACCGGCTTGACACAATTATGTCAGAACCTTCTGAAATGCCAACAAGATGACTAAATCTTGTGGGGGTTAGGTACTGTCCTCCAAGATGCCATATACGGTTTACAGCAGCAGCCAACTGAAGGTGCTATTTCTCTCCTAATTAGGATTCACAATTCCAGAAAACAAGGAATGAAAGAGGAGTGACTTCCCATTATTACCCTGAAATTCGCTATTTCAGGGTAATAATGAATAATGAATAATAATGAATAATAATGAATAATAATGAATTCACTGATGCCATACTCAACACCTGTGGACTTGCTTATCTTGGTTCCCAAGGAAGAAATGTTTAAATCAGGGCCTATATCGATAGTTCCATTAAAATCAAAATTTAAACTATTACTTGGCTTCTTTGGGCTCCTCATATTAGTGAATCAATAGGCAAAGAGAGTATGGGTGCTCTGTCTGATGTTATCGATCCTAATTACCAATGAGAAATATGGTTGCTAAGACACAATGGAGTCAAGATAAGTATATTTGGAATGCAGGAGATCCTCTGGGGTGCCTCTTAGTATTCCCATACCGAGTGATTAAAGTTACTGGAAAAATGAAAGCCGTCAAATACAAGAGGGACTCTCAAGACCTCACTTAAAATCTTAACTAGACAAAGTGTTTGCTGAAGCAAAAGATAGGAAAACAATGTAATTATAAATACCAACTGTGGTCACATGAACACTGGCAGAAATGAGAACTGCAATAGTTATGGATAGTATTTCTCATTCTGATATGCATATACTTACTCATGCACATGAAAACTTTTTTAGTCTTTTCCTCTTATATTTGCCTAACATCTAAAATAAGGAGTATTGGGGTGCCTGGGTGGCTCAGTGGGTTAAGCCTCTGCCTTCGAATTGGGTCATGATCTCAGGGTCCTGGGATCGAGCCCCGCATCGGGCTCGCTGCTTAGTAGGGAGCCTGCTTCCCCCCTCTCCTTCTGCCTGTCCCTCTGCATACTTGTGATCTCTTTTGCTCTTTAAAAATAAATAAATAAATAAATAAATAAATAAGGAGTATTAATAGTAGGTAATATTGTATCATAGTTTCATTTATAAGATACTAAAGAGGAATGGGACTCAGGAAGGATGAACATCACTTAAGGATGGATAAAGGGATTTTTTTTTTTTATCTCATCGGGGGGAGAGGATTGTGCAAGGGGCAGTTTGCCTTATGTTATAAGGAAGCAGAATTTTGCTCTTGTTTTACTTAGAATTATCTTAAGAATGGCTCATAAAGGAGTGTATAAATGTCAGGTTTGCAAGGTGTGGATTGTAGTGGAATTGTATTGTGTCTATTTTAAAAAGCTAGAACTACATTTCTCAAAAATACCATTCCCTTTATCATACTGCGTTTGGAATGACCAGACTTCTTACATGAAAATTGGAAGCGAGTAGTGAAATAGTAGTCTTATTCGTTTTACCCTCCTGTGGTTAGAAAGGTCACGCGGCATGAGGCACCGAACCCATGTCATCGTCTATCTGCTGTTATGGCTGACCAGTTTTGAGGTGCAACAGCATCTGAACCTGCAGCAACTCCACTCCTGCCACATCTCCTTTATAACTTTCTGACTTATGGACCAGGTACATGTTCTCCCCAGAGCTAAGGACAGCAGCTTCCTCCACACAACAGGCTCATCCTCATATTTGGAGGCTTAGAGGCATTTAGGGATCCATACAAGTTCCAGTCTGTCCACATGGATTTCACTTACCCTCACAACTTTCCTTTTGACTGCTCTCCCTGTTGGATATCCATCTTCCTTCCCTCTCCGCCTACCTGGGCAACTTTAGGCTTCATCACCAACCAGTATAAACAACCTCCCGGAAGTCTGTGCAACCAGCTTCCTAAGCTGTGTGAAATTTAATCCTATCTATAGGATTAAATAGGATTGTTGTCCTGTGTGTTCCAATAGTTCTGCTTCTGTGATTGAACTGAATGATAAAATTAGTTAGAAATTTTAGAGTCAGTAGGAGAGTACTTTCTTATTTTTAGCATATAATTTTTTTTTCAATCATGGAAAACTGAAGTTAAATATCTATACATGTGTATCAGTTTATTATTCTAACACACTGTGTAGTTATTTCCCACCCACTGTATTTTATCAGGTCGCAAGACAGCAAAATACTGTGAATTTTGTCATTATTCTACCAAATATGACATTTGCACAGCTGTAGGAGATACATTTTTTAACTTGAATTGACAGAAGCCAATTACTTCACTTCATTAAAAAACCATAAGTCTTTTCTCAGTTTTTAAGGATGCAGGGCAAATCATTTTTTTAAAATATTCTATGAATGATCAATTCTGCCATTTTAAAATTGTTTCTGATTCTGAAACTTAGGTTAGTCTTTAAATGCTACTTAACTTTTAGACATTTTTCATTCTCATTATTGGTCTTTTCATTTTGTTTTGAAAATGAATAAGGCCTGAAGAATTCTATTCTGACTTTCGGCATTCTTACAACAAAACATTTTCAACATTTTGACTTGTTTTTCCCTCTGTAAGTATGTCCCTTGGATAAAAGCACTATTACTGACCAGATTAACACATAAAAGGAAAAATATGGGTTTGGCACCTGACAGCAGTTTTCTCTTCCAACTCAGGATTATATTCCCTTCCAGATTTGAATTATTGTGGGAACAGATGGAATGTCAGCCAATAAACGGTCTGCTATTGCATTTATTATCTTATAAAGCACAATGATCTCATAAATATTTTAATTTGACGCTCTTGGCAATAGCTGAACTCTTATCTACTTGTCCATGGTGCTATTGATATAGGGGTACTATATAATGCAGATAAAGAAAAGGGGAAAAAAATGTAAAATACAAAGAGGATAGAGCCCAGAAGATAATTACAATGCTGCATTTTATGAGAAAAGAAAATGGAAAATAAATCGCTTAAGAACCACAATCATATGTGGCAATGTAACAGTGTACAGAAACCATCTTTTATGCTTCACAGACAATTTTGTATTGAAGAGCATTTATATATTTTATATATGTACTTTATATATATAAAATATATAAAAAGATATATTTTAGAAAATTTGTCTTTTGTCATTTGCTTAAGCAGGCAATAGTTTAAGTTGCATTTGTACTAATTAAAAATGTGGGAGATTAAAACTCAAACTTAGATCTAATGCCTCTTAGTTCATTCATTGAAAATTATGCGCTCTTTTTATTTGTAAGAATGTCACAATGTGGCCAAGGAATGAGAATATATTCATCAACTGATTCTTTATCCAAATTATGTAACCTTTTTAAAGATCTTAAAATAACCTTTTCAAAATGACAACCATTTTGCAGTTACCTGCACTTCTAAATACATTTTATTGTTTTTAGATACAATTGCAAAATATTAAGAGTCATATATTATGTATTAACTCAAAGATGTCACATATTGAATGTAATTATTGAATCTACTTTTCTAAAGTTGTCCTTTTAAATACATCCAGACTTAGGACTTTATAAGAATGCCTAGATATTTAGGAAATGGGTATCAATATAATTTATAGTTCCTTAAATTTAAATTTTTTTTTGACAAATTGAGCCTTACTTCCCTGAACAATAATAAATGTGTGTGATAGTTCCATCACACACATACCAAGAAATCTCCCATCTACGGTGCAATTAAGAAGGGTTTAATAATAATATTTTTACTAACTTTATATGCAGATCTTCTTGGACTGTTAGAAAAAAGGCGATACTGAATAATTTATTACCAGGTGATAATATTTTAAAAATGAGAAGAATTTAAGGAGAAGAGAAATAGGTGTAACAAGAGAGACAGGAAAGAAAATCAAAGTAGAGCCACGCAAAAGATCAAAGAGAAATAATGCACGTAGGAATTTTCTCTCATGTTGGTTTATGGATGTTAAAGGCAGTCATGAAAGGTGTAACTGGCTATAAAGTTTAAATTAAAACATTTCAATTGTAAACCATGCTTGACTTCAGAGTTATATGATACATTTTCTCATTACATTTATTTTTCTAATGCTATAGCTTGCTTTAAATTGATAGTAGGGGCATCTGGGTGGCTCAGTGGTTTAGCATCTGACTCTTGATTTTGGCTCAGCATGATCTCGGGGTCCTGAGATGGAGCCAAACGTGAGGGCTCTGTACTCAACAGGGAGTCTGCTTGGGATTCTCTCTCCCTTTCCCTCTACCTCTCCCTACTGTAAATGCTGTCTCTCTCTCTCTCTCTCTCCCTCCCTTCCTCCCAAAAATAAACAAATAAATCTTAAAAAAATAAATTGATAGTAAAGTTAATTCTCTTAATCTAAACTTTTCAAAACTACTTTTCCTACCTACTGTATTTCTACTCATTTTACAGTTCTGAGTAATTGGATAAAAATTTCTGACCTTTCTCCCTGAAGTCAAAATCAGTTAACTATTCTTTACCCCCACTACACTGGGACTGTTCTGTTTTTATCCCCTATCATTCTGTCTTGCATAACATTTAATTATACAGTTGGCCCCTAAACAACATGCGTTAGAATGAAATCAAGGATTCACTAATACATGGATTTTTTTAATCAATATGGTACAGAGGTATAAATGTATTTTCTCTTATGATTTTCTTGAGAACATTTTCTTCCCTGTAGTTTAACTTTATTGTAAGAACATAGTGTATAATACATATAACATACAAAACATGTTGTATTACAAAATATGTGTTTAATCCACTGCTTTTGTTATTGGTAAGACCTCCAGTCAACAACAGGTTATTAGCAGTTACATTTTTGAGGAGTAAAAATTTATTTTCAGTGTTTTGACTATGCAGAGTTTTGGTGCCCCTAATCCCCATGTTGTCCAAGAGTCAACAGTATATATGGCTGTTATTCCCATTAGAAAAAGTGTTTCTTTGAGGCAAGTGTTCCTTTCTTCTTTCCTCTCATTATTTATGAAAGTATGGTGGAGAGCGATTCAGACAAAGAATATTCATCACCATATTCACCACTACATCTAGCATTATGCAGGGAACCTACTAATAGGCCAAATAACATCACCAGAACATGAATTGCTTACTCAAAAGTAGTACAACAAACTGCTATGTTGATAATTTCGTGGTTCATCCAATCCATAAATATTTATTACGCTCCTATGAGCATCATATAAGGTGCGGTGGCTAAAATGGTGATCAGGACTGACTCATGGAACTTGCAGTCAAGTTGGGAAGACAGAAACACAAGTAAACATGCAAATATATAAGACACATAAGTTAAGTTACATGCAATATACAAAATAAGTAATAGGTGTTTTTCTGTTCATTTATATATATATTAATTTTGAACTGATATTTGTGATGATCAATCTTTTTCAAGAATGTTGCACAGTAATCCAATGTCCATTCTTCCTTTAAGCTTTTTTGTTTGTTTGTTTTTGTTCCTAATGGTTCTGCATCTTTGATTTATTTTATTTTTAATAAAATACAGCTTCATCCATTATTGTAATATGTTTTATTTCTGTAATTCATCTCGTTGCCAGGCGCATTAATAATTACCATTTTTTATTTGACAAACTATCATTGAGTTTATAGACTCAGTATCTTTACCAAAGCAGGGTAACACTATGTATCCCTTTAAATATTCAAACTGATCAATTTGTTTTCTTAACACATTAAGTAAATCTTCTCTTGGTATTTTGAGTCTTAAGGCTGATTTCAGGCATCCTTGTTTTATTCCTGATTTTCATAGGCATAAGGTCATTTTACTGTTAGTTATGGGATAAGATTATTTTTCATATTGGGGTGGCATCTTGTTTCCATTTTCTGACTGTCCTTTCTCCAGAGTATGCATGGCCTCTTCCAAAGAGTATGCATGGCCTCCTCTACTACCATTTAATTTCCAGTATGTCCAAACTGAAGGTGTATACTTCTCTCTTTCTTTCATATCAGACTTGACACAGGAGTTTTTTGAGCTGTTTGGATTACGGAATGTCATGTTCAACAGAAGCTTTAATAACCATCTCATGGCTTTCCCAGGATTCATTTTCTTCTACTGCTATTAGAATTAGCACATTGCAGATAAGACTACTACATTAGCCGGGATCCAGGGATGAAGAGGCTGTGTGGAACAAAACTGAATAGAAACAAGCAGAGCCAGAATTATGCCCTAAATATATGTGCCTGGAAAGAAGTAATTATTTCTTACTGTATGATAGTTACTAAATTATTTGGTTCCAAACATTCCTATTTTATTCAGATTTTCATTAGAATCTCTGGTAAGTTTTATCTAATGTCCTTTGCCATCTATTTCTATAGTTATATTTTTTTTATTTTAATGTATTAATTGAATGGATTATGTTGATATAGTTCTTGAATTACGACAGTATTTGTGGAATATACACTACCTGATTATAGCATATTAGGTTTTTTTAAAGATAATACTAGATTCTGTGTACAGCAGTCCCTCTTTATCTGCACTTTCCCCTTCTGTGGTTTTGGTTACCTGTGGTCAGCCAAGGTCTGGAAGCAGATGGTCCTCCTCCTGAGCTATCATCAAGTTAGAAGCAATCGGACACTGTGTCACTGTGCCCACATAGTTCACTTCATCTTGTCAAATAGACATTTTATCATCTGACAGCATCATGAGAAGAAGGTGAGTATAGTACAAAAAGGTATTTTGAGACAGAGAGGCCTTTTTCACATAATTTATTTTATAGTACATATCATAATTGTTCTATTATAAATTAAACTTCATCATAGGTATGTATGTATAGGGAAAAAAACCACATAGCATATATAGTATATGTAGGGTTCACTGCAATCTGCACCAGGCATCCACTGGAGGTCTTGGAACATTAGCCCCATGGACCAGGGGGCACTACAATAGATAGTAATAAGTTAAAATAGGTCTGTGCTATAATATTTGTTGACAAATACATTTTAGTACCATATGACCTGAATAATTTTAATTCCACAGCTATTAGTTTTGCAAAGCTTCCTAAGAACTTTACTCTAAAATTTTCCGTACTAAATTCTCATTGAAGATGGCAGTCTGAGCACAGGCTATAATTTTCTCTACTCTCCAGATTCATAAAAACTATTAAAAACAAAAAACAAAAAAACAAGGAAAGCCCATGGATAAACACTTAAGAAATTTAAAAAAAAAAAAAAAAAAAGGAACATTTCACCACTTCACTGGCCATAAAAGAGAGCAACATTTCTCAGAGATGGGTACTATATAGGATGATACGGGAAAGTCACAAAAGATAGGACCAGGACAAAAGGCAAAAGTAGCTCCAAGAGTGTGGTACACACAGAGGCGATGGATACTAAGAGGTGGAGGGAGCCAGAAACAAACAAACAACAAAAAAGAAAACACAGTAGGAGCCAAGCACATGAACTCCTCCAAACAGGAGCAATGAGTGAGTGCTATCAGGCAAGAGAAGCACTGTGTTGTGGATTGTAAAGGATGGGAAGAATAGGGAGGACCCACATGGAGGACCCACATGGAGGAGGCTAGCACTGAAAATATCATTAAGATACTTTCTTCTTACTTTTTCTGAAACTGTACTAGGATTCAAAACATGTTTTACTCTCTCTCTAAGCAGTTTGCACAAACAAAAGATAGTTGAAATGGAAACTTATTCCCAAAGATACACAGTCATATAGTCAAGATGTCTAACAGATCAAAGAAATCCAAGACAAATACAAAACTCAACATAGGGAAGAATTTAAACGTCAGGAATATGTTAATAGAAGAAGCAGAATTGGACTTTCAAATAAACATGAAAACATTAATCTTAACAGCTAACATTATTTTCCGGATGACCTTTTTATGTCTTTGTGCATTCTACCATTAAATGGATAAAGGAATAAAGGAATAAACTATAGCTGTATAAGAAGAATGATGACCAGTAAGGAATAAAAGTGATAAACCTCAAAAATGAAAACTGTTTTTGAAATTAAAAACAAAAGTCTAGAATGTACTGATAAAAAGCACAAATTAGGTTCTGGAAGATCTTGTAAAAGAGTTAAGCCAGAAAACACAGCAATTGGAGAGGGATAAGGAGTGTGAAAAAAAAAAAAGCTGCAAAACCTGGAGGAGGCATCCAGTAGTTTCAAGATCTAACTGGAAACATGGAAGAAGGACACGGGATATACGTATGGACAAGACCATAGACAATCTGTAGAACTGAAGAGTGAGTCTTTGGTGAAAAGAACCCACTTCAGTCTTGAAGAGGATGAATTAAAAAAAACAAACTAATAAATTTAGATGTAGTGACAAAGAGTAAAAATAAAATCTTAAAAGCTTCCAGGAAAATATGAAGATAGAGCTACTAAAGGCAAGAGAGCAAGAGAACAACATCTTCAGGCAGAAGGAGTGCAAAGGCCCTAAAACAAAAAGGAAGAAAATTTATAGCCTTTTATTAATGTATTAATAATAAAAAGATTACACATCAGTGGACCCTGCTTTCATATTGTTAGAAACAAAATTAACCCATCAAAGCAAAAGAAAGGATTAATAGAATGAAAGTAGAAGTTAATGTAAAAGACATAAAAGAATAGAGTTAAAAAAAGATTTAAAAATAACATAATAACATACACAAACTTTTGGAAGTATGACCATGAAGAGATAAAAAGCTAGTAATTTAATTTAGTTTATTTTTTAAGATTTTATTTATTTATTTGACAGAGAGAGATTACAAGTAGGCAGAGAAGCAGGCTGAGAGAGAGGAGGAAGCAGGCTCCCTGCTGAGCAGAGAGCCCGATTTGGGACTTGATCCCAGGACCCTGAGATCATGACCTGAGCCAAAGGCAGAGGCTTAACCCACTGAGCCACACAGGCGCCCAAAAGCTAATAATTTTAGAACTAAGATATGAAATAAATACAGATATCAAGAAGATTAAAATAATTGTAAGAAAATACTATGGACAATTTAACCTAATTTGTTTTAGAAAATATATGTAAGAAAAGTGTCTCCAGAAGCATAGAAGGAGAATGAAAGTGGAGTCCGATTGTAGCCTCCTGAGACATTGACATGTTCTATGAAGCCCCACCAGCCTGGAATGTTGTCCCACCAATCATTCAGATTTCAACTCAAATATCAGGTTTTTGAGGCTTTCTGACCTTCTTAATGAAATCCATTGCGTACTCTTATTTCTTTAGCTCACTTATTTTTCTCATGGCTCTTATCAGTGCTCAGGAATTTGTTATGTTGCTGTGTAATGTTGGACCCGATGGTAACTACTCAATAAATTATGGTCTAATTAATTGACTGATGGACTGATTAATTAACCTTATCTTATTTTCTCTGATTCTTTTTGTTATTTTTTTTCTTTCTACCACTTCCTACCTTTTGTTTATGTTTTTCCTTTGTTTTCTTCTACTGGATGGCAGAATAAACAATGACATGTTTTTCCGTGACAATTTTAAAGATGAACTCTATCAAACCTTTAAATAAAAACAAAATTTCCATCGCATGCTTGCTTTTACAGTATTGGAAGAAGAGGAAGAGATGAGGAATCACTCTTCTCCATCTGGCATCATGTTTTCTTTATCTTAATTGAAAAGGACCCAGAATCATCCCATGATGATTAGCCTCAAAATCAATAAAATTTTGAAAGGCATCACATGAGCTATTATAAATAGGTGAATGCCATTCTCAGAGACAGCATCTACATAGAGGCAGGACTAAGTTCGGGGAATGTCAGTGGGGAATGACATGGCAGGTCCTGTGGATTTCTGGAAAAACTGTTAAATAGTCCAAGAAAATTGTGAGACCAGGTCTAAGGTGGGATGCAGTCATAGACACAGCAGAAAGGTGAATCATCTGGTGCTCGGTTGCTGAGGTGTGTTTGGAGTTTAGGAATGACAATGAGGTAGTGGAAGAGGCCACCAGAGGAACAAACGCACCTAAGCTGAATAGTTAAATGCCATAGGCTCCCTGACCTGAGACTTTGACATTCAGGCCCTTTGCCCTGTGATTGTCACATGGTTTATCAGTTAATCATTGCTTAATGAATTTTCTAAAAAGCACAAGATATTGATTCTTCTCCTACCCACTTAAGCCCCCATGTTGCATCACCACTTCCTTATATCAGGGAGATCATATAATAGTTGTCTTTCTCTGCTTGACTTATTTTGCTAAGCATGATACGGTCTAGTTCCATCCATGTTGTCACAAATGGCAAGATTTCATTTCTTTTGATGGCTGCATAGTATTCCATTGTGTATATATACCACATCTTCTTGATCCACTCATCTGTTGAGAAGATGGGATTGGGAGGGAGACAAACCATAAGTGACTCTTAATCTCACAAAACAAACTGAGGGTTGCTGTGGGGAGAGGGGTTGGGAGAAGGGGGGTGGGGTTATGGACATCGGGGAGGGTATGTGCTTTGGTGAGTGCTGTGAAGTGTGTAAACCTGGCAATTCACAGACCTGTACCCCTGGGGATAAAAATATATGTTTATAAAAAATAAAAAATAAAAAAATAAAAAATAAAAAGCACAAGATAAATGGGATCAGAACTGAGAAAGAATTCCATGAATCATGTACTCTATTCCTTCAAGACTCATTTTGTCAAGGTAGTGATTATATCATATTTTTTTTAAAAACCAGTATTTCTATAGTCAGAAGTATTCATGCTCTTTTCCCATTCATAAAGTTAGTGATCTTCATAGCCAACTTGATTCCCTGGAGGAGTTCAATGCTTTTTTGAAAAAGATTTGTTTATTTATTTTAGAGAGAGAGTGCACATGCAAGTGGTAGGGAGAGGCAGAAGGAGAGGGAAAGAGAGAGAGAGAGAAGCAGACTCCCTGCTGAGCCTGGAGCCCAACTCAGGGCTCAATCCCATTATCCTGAGATCACAGCATGAGTGACAATCAAGAGTCCAACAGATGGAGCCACCCAGGCACCCCAAGAGCTCAGTACTTTTAACTTTTTAGACCATGGGCACAGATTTAATGTGCAGGAAAATGGAATGGCTCTTATTTTTGCTGTAGGTGTAAACATCTTCTAGGTACGTATGTTTTGCATTTAATTTTAGATTTTTGCATAAAAGACACATAGTGTCCTGTCTTAGAGACAGAGAATCTAGCATGCTTTTTTAAAAGTTTAAAAAAAAATTTTTTTTTAATTTTATTTTATTTTTTCAGTGTTCCAAGATTCATTGTTTATATACCACACCCAGAGCTCCATGCCATACGGGCCCTAGCATGCTTTCTTCACAGTTGATAAATGATGGGCATGGAAATGAGCTACCTACTTGCCCGGAAAGTGACTTAAGACTCAGGGGCTGTGCTCTCAATCTACCAGCATCCAGTTCAGGTTCATACTTCCAAAGCCTGCTCACAAGAGGAGCAAAATACATGGCTCCAAAATATGCCTCCTTAGGTTGTAGGTTATTTTGAGGTTAAGGTGTTACAGGATTTTTTTTTTCTCTGTTCGGTGCTTGTAGTTCTGTCACTCAACTTGGAAGAATGAAGAGGTAGACCAGACAAGGAGTGGCAGGCAGCAAAGCAAAGTTTATTGAGTGATAGTTAAGTGGTAATACAAAGCTCCTGAAGAGGGAGGGAACCCTACAGGGTTGCCACCAGAGTTTCTATGTCTAGGGGTTTTTTAATGGGTTTGTTGGCAGGCTGTTTTAATCTGATTAACCCTCCTTGAGCCTGTCAACCAATCAGGTTTTTCTCTTCTACCTATCACAGGGGAAAGGGTAGAGGGCTCCTTCTAGGGTGGTATAAAATCCTTCTAAGGGGGGCGCCTGGGTTGCTCAGTGGGTTAAGCCTCTGCTTTCTGCTCAGGTCATGATCCCAGGGTCCTGGGATCATGCCCCACATCGGGCTCTCTGCTCGGCAGGGAGCCTGCTTCCCCCTCTCTCTCAGCCTGCCTCTCTGCCTACTTGTGGTCTCTCTCTGTCAAATAAATAAATAAAAAATCTAAAAAAAAAATCCTTCTAAGGGTGGTTTCTCTTAGGGTAGGGGAGGGGGGTCCTTGTCCTTGGTGGTTTCTCTTAGGGTAGGGGAGGGGGGCCTTTGTCCCTTTCTGCCTTTCTTACAACTATCCTTCATCAGCCTACTCAAGAAAAACTTGTACCTTTCCCCTTACTAACAAAAAAAATTTAGACTGGGGGCCAGGCCCCAAAAAAGAGTTACTACCAGAGATAAATTTTTATCTGAAAGATCTATCTGTGTGACAGGGCAAACATCTAATTACCAAACATCTGTTCTGCTTATTGTTCTATAAATTACCCGGCTCCCCTTGGAAGCCCCAGGCCCCAGTCCCATCCCTCAAGTTCACAATGACATATAAGCCTCAACTGACTGACTTGTCCTTGGGTCTCCTATTCTTACAGGGCTTCCATATGTACATAATTAATTTTTTTTTCTCCTGTTAATCTGTCTTATGTCCGTTTAATGAATAGACTAGCCCCTCCCAAACAAAACAAAACAAAGCAAAACAAAACAAAACCCTAGAAGGGTGGAGGGGAAAAAAATGTCCTCCCCTACATGGGCAATGACTGAACACAGCAGACTACAGCAGATCTGTTCCTGGAGGGTGACTTTGGCTGAAGGACTGAGTGAAGGCCTTGATGAAATGTCTTAGAGCTGTACTGCAGAAGGAGGTACTTCTGCCAAAGTCTCCTTTTTTTTCCCTCTCTCTTCCATAGACATCAAACATGCATTGATCACTTCCCTTGACTCTGTCCCCATTTATCCTCATGAGCAGTTCACCTAATAAATCTCTTGCACATTTAATTACATGTGGATGTCAGCTTCCCAGAGGACCCGGACTAAAACAGGTACTAAGATTGCTCTAAAAATAGAGGCTTCCAACTTGTTTTGGGTAATACTTCTTGGAAAATTCCCACTCTCTTTTTAACACGTTGTCAGGTAAAATGACTTTCGCTTTTGAAACGAGTAACACCAAAAAAAGAAAACTCTGTACTGTCATTGACTTGATATGCGGCATGTTAGCGCACCAGTTAGCAGGCTTTGCTTTTCTAGGGTAGAGCTGGACCATTACTACTGAAGGTGAGCAGAATTTTCCAACTCAAAATATGCCTCTTTGGCATAAGAATTAAGCTGGTTAAAACAACAACAACAACAATGTTGAAAACTGAGTGGAAGTTAACCTTTGTAAGAGACATTTACATTCATAAGAGAAACTTCATTGGTTAGGCTGTCTCCCTCTCTGTACCAGGAAAAGGAAGATGACCAAATCTCTAGAAAACCTTTTCAGTGGGGAAGGAAACAGTTTACATCTGCATAACAACCTTAACTTTGTTTACTCTGTTTGTCCTGGTTATCTTCCCAAACCGGCCTTCCCCACCCACCCTACTTCTTTCCTTTGCCTTTACCTGGAGATGGTATTTAAGAGGGTGGCTTGGGCCATTTCAGGGATCAGTTTTTCTGCATCATTCCCAAGTATACAGGAGGTAAATATACTATTAAACTTCTGTTTTTCTCCTGTTAATCTGTCATTCATTACAGATTATATCTAAGCCAAGAACCTAGAAGAGTAGAGGGAAGTTGATTCTTCCTACCTTCTACTAATTTTTAATCATTTAGGAAATCCAGAAACAAAAATCGTTAAAAATATATGCAAGGACTGGAATTGTTTTTCAATTGTGATGTCATCATTTCAACATCAAATGGGTTTTGATATTCCCTTAGTATGCACATTTTCTTTAAAAATATGAAAATATTTTCTGAGAATTGTGAACTCATTTAGATCACTGAATTAAGGTGATGAAGTTCTAGAACCTAGGTGAGGTTCCGTGGGCTGAGGTCTGGAGCTGATGACCAAGAAAGAATTCTTGAGACCTCTTTGGTGCAAAATGGTGGTTTATTAAAGCATGGGGACAGGACCCCTGGGCAGGAAGAGCTGCTGCCCCGGGTTGTGAGGGATGGCAGGTTATATACCTTGCAGTTGGAGGGGGTGGTGAAGGGAAGGGAGATTCTTGGTGGGGTGTTATGATCCTGCTATCATTTACATTCCCTTCTACCTCAGCCTCCTCCAGTTTATGGTGGGGAGGGAGACATTAGGGCTTCAGGAACTGAGAGTTATTTGCCTCTGGAAATTTGTGCTATTGATAAGGTAACCTCCCTGTTTGTAGATCTCTAGAACATCTGTAGAGCAAGGGAGATTCCTGTTCTGCAGGATTGCGATCCCTGCAAGTTAACTATTTATCGTTTTATGGCAGTCAGGGGTGCCTGAGGAACGCTACACATACTATGGAGGGGAGCGGGTGGAGAAGCGGGTGCAAGGCGCTTGCTTTTTTTGCTTTGTCTTCAGCCAGCCTCCTGCTCCCTCATCAAAGGGACCGACTTCAAAACCTTTTTCTAGATGTTAGAAATATCTGTTGATGTAGTTTTGGAATGTAGGTGAGGTCCAGAGCCATGACCAAGAAAGAGTTCTTGAGATGCCTTTGGTGCAAAAAGGTGATTTTATAAAAGCATGGGGTCAGGACCCCTGGGCAGAAAGAGCTGCTACCCCAGGGTTATGAAGGGTGACTTTATATACTTAGAGTTGGAGATAAGGAAAAAGGAAGGCTTTCAAAAGAACTTGTGTATGCTAAAGAGGACCTATAAGATACTGGAGGACTTGCCATTATCAAGTTAATGTTTTTCCCTCCAGTAAAGCATTAACATTAAGACAGTTGGGTGTTTCTACTTCTGGAAGTTAATGTTAAGAATGCTTTTTTTTTTTTTTTTCCTTGTAAATCACTAAGACATTTTGAAAACTGAGGGAGACTCAGTTCTTGCTGGACTGTGATCTCTACATTTGTTGCTTTTTCTTTCCCTTAGCTTTAGGGCAGCCCGGAATGCCTGAGGAAGGTCCTGTATGTCCCACCTGGGAGTGGGGGTGGGGAGTTTGCAGGGCGTCCCCTTGTGGTTTGTCCTCAACCTGCCATCTGAGCCCTCATCACTCCCTCCCTGAAACTATTTAAGAGTCCAACTCTTTTCTTCTCCCTTTGTAGACATTTGGCGTTGAGGGCCCCTGGTTTGCTTTAGATGGTGGATCTGCAGGAAATATCTAAAATAAAAGCAGAGTGGGGCACCTGGGTAGCTCAGTGGGTTAAAGCCTCTGCCTTCAACTCAGGTCATAATCCAAGGGTCCTAGGATCGAGCCCCACGTCGGGCTCTGTTCTGCAGGGAGCCTGCTTCCTCCTCTCTCTCTCTCTCTGCCTGCCTCTCTGCCTACTTGTGAACTCTGTCAAATAAATAAAAAAAAAAAAATCTTTTAAATAAATAAATAAATGAATAAATAAATAAATGAAAATAGAATAAAAGCAGAGTGTTTTCCACTTCCTAGCTTAACTCTGCCTCAGGCAGCATGAATGACTTTAGTTGTTGATCCTTCAATTGGTTCCTCTATTTTCCAGCATAGTCTACGAGGAAGGGATAGTGGGGAGATAGCTCTAATGCCAAATGTCTTGAGAAATCCCTGGGAGTTCTACATTCCTAGAGGAACATGGTTGCAGCTTTTACCAATCCCTCACATTTTCTCTTTAAAAATGCTACAAAGCAAAACAAAACAAAATTCTGAAAGCAATCCTACTAGCTATGAGATAACTACTAACAAACCAATCAGTACTTTCAGGAGGAGAAAACTCACAGATTCATTCCTCCTCCCCCCCCCCCCCCAATCACACCTATTTAAAAAGTGTGTCTGCAGGGAGACAGGGGTAAACTTGAGGTAGCAGATTTGGAGTGGAAGTTACACCTGTGAGGCAGGCCAAGGGGACACTGGAACACCTGGTGTGGTGAGTGGGGAGAAACACAGCAGCAGCATGAGCAGTAGAAGAGCCTGGAAAACCCAGCAATACAGTGTCCCTCAGAGAGGGGAGCGCTGTCCTTAGGATGACCACTGGGAGGAAGTCTGAGAATAAAAATGAGCAGGACAAGAAAACTGAGAAGGAAGGAAGGGGAAGGCAAAGAAAGAAAAAGGGAAGGGGGAAAAGGAAGGGGAAGGGAAGGGAAGGAAAAGAGAGGAGGAAGGAAGAAAAAAAAAAAAAGCCTTAAAATTTGAAGAACAAAGCACATTTATTACATAAACTTCCAGACGCTTAACAGAAGAGGGAGCCCTTGAGCTGAGAAATCCAGACAAGGGACTCAAACCTTTCCCTCATGTAGGACTCCCTCTCACCTCTCACTTCTCACCTGTTAGTTGCTGGTCCATAGGAAATTTACTAATTAGGGAAGGCATATAAAAGAGAAAAAATAATCTCTATATACCTATCTATATAGCTTAGACTCTTAGATCCTGCAAATGTGTTACTACTCAAAAACCAACAACAAAATAATTTCTTGAGATTAAAAATAAATAATAAAAAGTTAACCCAAATGCATATCAGTTTTTAAGGGTAACCACACAAAGCATGGAACTTCACAGCATGCAATTTTGACTGTGTATCCTCAGTGAAAAGTACTGTAAGCACAGATAAGAAGTTGATCTCATCTCGTTCAGAGATTTAATTAATATTAGTAATAGGAATTGTGTCTTGAAACTGTTTCTTTTATATAATGAGATAAAGCAATTAAGTATATTAATTATTTTGAGTCCTGAATTTCAGTGCTAAAGAAGGTAGATATGATTTAAAGATAGAAACCTCAAAGAATTCAAGTGAACCCACTGTTCTGTTAAAATTGAACTGGATTTATCAATGTGAATTCTTTATTTTGAAACATATCTTCTAAGAATCTTCTAACTATGCATCATGTCATTCCTGTAGTGAGTATCAGTAAGGCTAGTGTTTGGGTCCCTCATGCCATTCTGCATTAGAGGAACTATAGTTCTTTAGAAAAATAACTGATACCCAGTCTGAGGCAAGGAGAGTATTAAGGTTCTGGAGATGTTTTTTGTGAAAGGACGTTTCCAAAAAATTTGTAAGGATGTGACAGAAATGACACCAGAGACTGCTTGAAGCCATCTGCACTGACCAACAGTTTGATGGTTTGAGCATTAAGATAACAATTGCAGTTAATAAAAATATATCTCTATACAAATCCAATAGTCAATGAAGATTCGGGGAGAAAGAATGAGAATGTAAAGGAGGAGAGAAAGAGGATAAGCCAGAAATAAATTTTGTCAGTTGGAGTTGAGTATTTGTGTCAATCCCCTATGATGTGTCAACCCTGATCTTCTCCTTTGTCTCAATACCTGAGGCCTTGTCCACTTGTTTTGTCTTGGCCACAATGGGACCAACTCCATGGGCACACAAGCCAACAGCAACTCAGTTTCCTTGAGTTCTGTGCCTCTTGCTTCTCACCCTGGAGATTTTCTATTGGCACAGAAACATTAGACACTGTAAGACTTGCAAGATGTCATGTAAGCAGTAAATCATAACTGATGAGAGATGGAAGCTGGTGGGTAGATTTCTTTCACCCCATGGACAGAAGTTCCTGAGGCAAGATAGTTCATGTGGCATCTAAAAACCAAACAACCTAGCAGTCACCTTACTCCTTCCAAGCAGTAGCCAGACTGGTAATGTACATACTGTGCTCTCCCTCTTTCTCTACCTAAGTGCCCTTCTCCAGTACTCCTGCCTCTCTCTAAGCTGGCACATCATAGTAAACTAGCAAGCCATTAACTGTTGTATAAGACTTAGTTTTCTAGAATCTAGATTGAGACACCTTTAAACAAATTCCTGTCCTTGTAAATTGGTTATAAAGAGAAATACTTTTGAATTTTTACTGCTTTTTATAACAGGAACTGTATTTCTCATAAATAAATAGCCTGATTAACGAGAAAAAGCTTAATATGATAAAACAATATCAGTAAATGTAAAGAATTATAAACATTAGAAAATTATCATGATGCAACCCAGGTGAAAATTCCAACTGATGTTTAAACCATTAGCTTAATAGTTAGTGGGTATTTAGAAATTGACAAAGTAACACCATGGGGATTTTTTTTAGAAGGGGAAAATTTAACTCTATAATGAAGAAATCATTTAGTTACCACTTCAATCCAGTGACCAATGTTAGCAATTGCAAATGTCTTGTCCAAGCCAGGTATGAAATATATATTTGAGATAAGTGCTGAGTTTTTTTTATATCAACAAGATATTAGATAATATTAAAGAATTAATATTTTTAATACATTTCACCCAAAATAACACATTCATGCCCTTTTACAAGACCTAGCCATATGGACCTATTCTGTGTTTCTAGGAAAAAAGAAAAGAAAGAATTTTGATGATCACCAGTAATATTTTCTGCAATAATATCAAGGGTCTCTACCAATAAATCATGGATATAACCATTTAATTTGGTCTTCGTTAATGTACTTTGGTAAATTTCATGAGGATGTCTGGGGGTGTGGACAGGCATAGATCAGGTGACTATAATGCATAGCAATGAACCACTAATTTAAGAACCATAATGAGGCCTGATTAGTCTTCTAATGAAGATATTCAGTCCCATACCAACTTTGCCAATATGTTATCTGGGCATACTACTATTCAACATGAGGGAGGAATGGGTAGTCCAATCCCGTGTGATGGCAGCATAGCTCATAATCCTTGTCCCTTCTGAAAACAACAAACAAGCATTATGAACCTGCCCCACAGCATCCAAGAGTCAAGACCAAGGTGACCAAAAGTGAGAACAGAAGAACTGACAGTGAGATCCTTGTAGGTAGGGCCTGGACCACTGAGATACAAGTCCACAAAAATGGGCAGCCTACATGGTGTCAGCATAGCTGGGAATCCAAAGTCAGATGCCCATGGATAGTACAGATAAATAAATAAATTTATAGAGTTGTGCAGTGGAATATCATAAACCAGAGGCAGATGTGAAATACTATGGTTGAATTTCAGTAACACAATGATGAAGGAAAAAAGAAAATTCCCCAATACTGCATGTAGCATGATACTCTATGATAAAACACAAAATCAGGAAAACCCAAGAAAAATATTGTTTCCATTTAAATACATGTTTCCACTTAAATATATATATATATATATATATATATATATATAAAGAGTGATAGACACAGGTAGTTGCTTGTGGGGGGTGCAATAAGATGAGATGGAATTAGACAATCAGTAAGATTGTCTCAAGTTGTGTTCATTTATTAAGCAAAATAAAACAATATCATGTAAGAACTGAGGAACCAAGGATAAAATTTAATTCAATTCTATGCACCTGGGGTCTAAAAGATTAACTTACCTCTCACATTTGGAGATCTTATTAAGTAAATAATTTGTTTCCAAATTTAAAAAAAAAAAAGTATTATTGATCTCAATGTTAATTCCTGCAATATTCTTGCAGCACAACAAAATGTTAACATGTGAACCAATTCTTAGCCTGAAGGTTGATGATTAAGGAAATTTTCAGAACCCTAGGTCTCTATGGAAACAATTAAAGCAGGGAGAAGAAATATATGTAGCTGCCTTTTATTTTTTGCTTTGTTGAAAAATGGCTTCATTGAAATAAATAATATTAAAAATATTTATAAAAAATAAGCTTTTGAATGAAAATATTTGAATGAAATTAATGTTATTATTTCTCTAAAGAGTAGCTCTATATTAGTTATGTTGCCTTTTTCCTCGTTTCTTCCATGTTGGCTAAATTACCAGAGCCTAAAATGAAAATGTGTATATGTGTATATATATATATATATGAAAATATATATATTTTTTCATATGCTCACTATATATATAGTGAGCATGGTTTTCATTTTACTATGGATAGATCTGTGTCTCCTCAAAATTCATACTGGATACCCTAACCCCCATTGTGATTGTATTTGGGAATAGGATTTATAAAAGGTAATCAAAGTTAGATGAGGTCATAACAGTGAGGCCCTAATCTAATAGGGACAGTGTCCTTATAAGAAGAGGATGAGACAACAGAGCTCTCTCTCTTCCAAGTAAGGACATGGTGGGCAGATAGCCAACTTCAGGCCAGGAAGAGAGATTTCCACAGGACCTGACCATGTTGGCACTCTTATTTTAGAACCTGGCCTCTAGAATTGTAAGAAAATAAATTTTCTGTTATGGCAGCCTAGCTGACTAATATACATATTCATAATAATCTCAATATTGTATACTTATTTAAGTTAAATTATGTTATAATTCTTAGAAATATGGGAAAGTGTTTTTTGTAGCAATAGAAGGAGGTGAAAAGAGCTATATAATCATAATAATGATCAGTCCAAAGCCCTTTGCTTATTGGTGTAAAATCAAGAAGTAAAAATACAGGCTAATTATTGAGAAACATGAAGTAAATTCCAAACAAAATCCTGAAGAGAAGTGAAAATGTTGCATTTGGGAAGATGGAAATGAGTGGGGACATGGAAATAGAAAGAGGTAGGACTGTGTTGGGGAAGAAAATTTACTCTGCCCTTCAAGGTTCTTCTAGCTAGACTTAGAACCAAATTGACATGAGGCAGATTTTGCTTAAAAAAATGAACACAATTTAACAGGAAGAAATAAAATTTATTAACATACATACAGAGAATCCACACAGACGTGGAAATTCTAAAGACAGTCAGACAAATGATGCTTATATGAGCTAAGGAGAGGAGTAGGGGTCTGAGGATACAGAGGAGAGAAAGATCATTAGCATTAACTTGAAAGGAGTTGTTTGGAAAGCAAAGGTGCCTAGGGTGCAGATAGGTTTCTTAGGTAAAGAGGCATCTCTGGTAAAGCAAGCCATTGTGGGAGAGGTAAAGCACTTTTTCTCAGTCTGCTGTGTTTGGATGGCTTTTAACTCAAAATAATGTGCATGCCAAGGTTGTCCATTTGGGGTGGCCTGCCCTGGCCCCTACAGCTGCAAGTGTTGAAATGAACAGGAAACTACTTTAATCTCCAAGTTACATATACATGAAATTTTTTTTTTTAATTTTTTTTTTAATATTTTATTTATTTATTTGACAGGCAGAGATCACAAGCAGGCAGAGAGGCAGGCAGAGAGGGAGGAGGAAGCAGGCTCCCTGCTGAGCAGAGAGCCCGATGCGGGGCTCGATCCCAAGATCCTGGGATCATGACCTGAGCCGAAGGCAGAGGCTTAACCCACTGAGCCACCCAGGCGCCCCCTTTTTTTTTTTTTTTTAATTTTTTTTTAATATTTTATTTACATATACATGAAATTTTAATAAATAATATGAATAAAGTAAATGTGTGTGTGTGTGTGTGAAGTCTGAACTTCACATGTGATTTATTTCGGAAGTGTGAATAATCTTGACCTTAGGAACTAAGTAAAAACCAAATTTCACAAAAACTGCAGTTTCTTTTTCCTAACACTTAATTTATGAAAATCTAAACACTGGTTTTAGAAGCTCTGTCACCTACCTTCTCAAAGATTAAGATCAATGGGAAAAGTGAATCAGTTGTCCTCCCACCACATAGCAAGAAGATAGAATGTCCTAATTACCTCAGGTCTTGGTCACATACTTTGTTTTGGAGCTGCGTATGGTGACATCTCTGCCAGAAACCAGGGACCAAGAGTGGGTAGAAAATGTATCTCCAAGAGAAAACAAAGGTGAATGGATAACGAGTGACCAAAATAAAAAGAAAATATAATCAAATGTCAACTCTAAAGTCCAAACTCCGTGTGTTCACGATCAAATGTCAGCTGGCTCTCTCTCCCATGTTGTAGTGGTGTCATCCCTATAGGCGTGCAGCTTGAGTGTTTCTAAATTGTTTTCAAGTCTTCTGGTTTTTGTTTTTTTATATTTAAACATGTGCTAAATTCCACCACAGCTGCTACTTAAGTGACTCTAAATTATTTCAGCATTACTACAGTTCAGTATATCACTGCTGCTTGCTTGAATTATCAAAGTATTCCATTATTTGCTTCACTCAACTTTTTCATATTTTTTTCAATCTGACCCAAGTCCCATTATCACATATTTTTGATAATTCACTGCTTTTATTTACTACTTCAAATATTGTTCCAGCAATTAAATAGCTTTAAAAAGTGATTTTATTTATTTATGACAGAGAGAGTACAAGTGAGAAAGTGAGAGAGAGCATGAGCCGGGGGGAGGGGCAGAGGGGGAAGCAGACTCCCCTCTTAACCAGGAGCCCAATACAGGGCTCAATCCCAGGACCCCAGGACCATAACCTGAGCCAAAGGTAGACACTTAACCAACTGAGTCACACAGGTACCCCCTAGCACTTAGGTAGCTTAAAACTAGAAACAAACTAAATGCTTAGATTCAGTAGACTTTGGTATTTTAACTTAATGGAATATTATACAACTCTTAGAATTATAATTCTGAAAATTTTAGGGGATATATACACCTATTACGGTATAACATTAAAGAAATAAGTATGCAACGTAGCTGTTACACCATTACCCAGGGTGCACTATATACACTTTGACAAAGGAAGAAATTAATTCACAAAACAGACAAAATGTCTTAATAGATGCTAAAATTAAAATAAATATTTCTGTATAGTTTTCTTCAATATGATGATAATGCATCTATGCCGGAAATTCCTAATGCTCACACATATTGATTATTTGTTCCTATGGGACATTTGAGAGGCTAATATTTCACAATCTTTTCTTTCATTCTTTCTTTTATTTTTTTAATGTTATGTTAGTCACCATACAGCACATCATTAGTTTTTAGTTTTTGATGTAGTGTTCCATGATTCATTGTTTTGGTATATAATGTCCAGTGCTCCAAGCAATCCATTCCCTCCTTAATACCCACCACCAGGCTCACCGCACCCCCCCCCAACCCACTTTCTAAAGCTTCAGTTTTTTTCCCAGAGTCCATAGTCTCTCATGGTTCATCTCCCACTCCGATTTCCCTCACTTCCTTTTCCAAAGTGGCTGCACCAGTTTGCATTCCCACCAACAGAGTAAGGGGGTTCCTCTTTCTCCACAACTTCTCTAATATTTGTTGTTCCTTGCCTTGTCAATTTTTGCCATTCTACCTGGTGTAAGGTGGTATCTCAGTGTGGTTTAGATTTTAATTTCCCTGATGACTAATGATGAAGAATATTTTTTCATCTGTCTATTAGCCATTTGTATCTCTTCTTTAGAGAAGTGTCTGTTCAAGTCTTCTGCCCATTTTTTGATTGATTATTTGTTTTTTGGATGTTGAGTTTGAGAAGTTTTTTTTATAGGTCTTGGATATCAGTCCTTTGGCTATAGTATCATTTGCAAATATCTTCTACCATTCTGTGGATTGCCTCTTTGTTTTATTGACCATTTTCTTTGCTATGCAGAAGCTTTTTATCTTAATGAAGTCCCAAAAGTTCATTTTCGCTTTTGTTTCCCTTGCCTTTGGAGACATGTCTTGAAAGAAGTTGCTGTGGCTGATCTCAAAGAGGTTACTGCTTATGTTCTTCTCTAGGATTTTGATGGATTCCTGTCTCACATTGTGTTTTTCATCCATTTTGAGTTTATCTTTGTGTATGGTGTAAGAGAATCATCAAGTTTCATTCTTCTGTATATAGCTGTTCAATTTTTGCAACACCACTTATTGAAGAGACTGTCTTTTTTCCATTGGATATTGTTTCCTGCTTTGTCAAAGATTAGTTCACCATAGAGTTGAGAGTCCATATCTGGGCTCTCTATTCTGTTCCATTGATCTATATTTCATAGTCTTTTTGTAGCTAGGGATCATATGATTGGTTTTGGTCAATAGCCTATGATAGAAATGTTATGTGACATTTCCATCCTGAAGTATTTATGTTCTAGGGTGAGCCTGCCAGCTATCTTTCTTCCTTTAACATAATGATTAGAGAAGAATTCTCATGTTAAGGTAGAGCCTGGGATCTAAGTAGCCTAGGTCTCACTGTTACCTTATGGATGATAAGACAGTTACCCTGCTGAGTTACTCAGACCCTCTGTGCACTTTGTACACATGATAATCTTTGTTGAGGTGTATTTATTTATTTATTTATTTATTTATTATTTTTTTAGGATTTTATTTATTTATTTGACAGAGAGAAATCACAAGTAGTCGGAGAGGCAGGCAGAGAGAGAGAGAGGGAAGCAGGCTCCCCGCTGAGCAGAGAGCCTGATGTGGGACTCGATCCCAGGACCCCGAGATCATGACCTGAGCTGAAGGCAGCGGCCTAACCCACTGAGCCACCCAGGCGCCCCGTATTTATTTTTTTAAGCAATATAAACTAGCCTATCCTTATTATCATATGTTTTAAAACAGAAAATTTACAATGACAAAAATATTTGATAACCATATTTTAAAGACTTTTACATGTTTAACTTAAATGAATAGAAATCACAGTTAAAATTGTCCTGAGGTATAATATACATTTATAAATGAAGCATATTAATTTTCCACTAAATAATATAAACTTGAATTTTATTTTGTAGTTTCTGGACGTCTGGCTTGATTGCCCCCCGGTACATTCTATGTTTATCTGCCCTTCTGCCACTCATATCATTATTTATAAAATGTAACCATAATTTTATTTAATTACAACTAAATTTTTTTTAAGATTTTATTTATTTATTTGACAGAGAGAACGGGAGCACAAGCAGGGAATGTGGCAGGCAGAGGGAGATGGAGAAGCAGACTCTTCAATGAGCAGGGAACCCGATGCGATGTGGGGCTTGATCCCAGAACACTGAGATCATGACCCAAGCCCAAGGCAGGCGCTTTACTGACTGAGCCACCCAGGCACTCCTGAAATTCAGTTCTTGATACTTTTGTTCATTCATTTATTCTTCCGTAAATGTATCAACGTAATTTAATGGAAAACCTTCCATGTATCAGATAGTCCTCTAAGAACTAAGAATATAAATGATAATAATCATAAGTACATTTAATAACATAAAGTATTTTTGTTTTAGACATTTTAAGCCTTTTATCTAATTTAATCCTCATATATTATGATAAGCCTGAATACTATACTAATTTTATTTTATTTTATTTCTTAAAGATTTTATTTCAAGTAATCTCTATACCCAACATGGGGCTCGAAGGTACAACCGCGAGATTGAGAGTTACATGTGCCACTGACTGAGCCAGCCAGTTGCCCCATGATTCTAATCTTAGATAACGAATCTGAGGTCTGGAGAGTTCAAGCAACTTGCATGAGGTCACACAGGCAATAAAAAGCAGAAATCTATGTCTGAAACCAACATCTGGACTCATGACCATACCCCCCCCAGTTTGCAGTGTGCATTTATTATTATACCATAGTTTCAGATAGAATTCTATCTGAATTCTATAGAATTCTATCTGAATTCAGAGTATTCAGATAGAATACTCTGTCCTCTTCCAAAGTGTCCTGGTTTGGAAGATAAAATATATGGTCACCCCTCTTATGCCCTACAGATTCACATGACCCCTGCTCAGAGGGTAGACAGAGTTTAACTATGTTTAGAGGTATTTTAAAGTGTGATCATATATGAAAGTGAAATTCCAAGTCAAATAAAGTTTTCTAGCTCAACATTGTCCTTTGTAGCAGATAGAATCCAAAGAGAAAAGGGCATTTTAGGAAGAGCAAAAAACAGGGAAGTGGGGAGCTATATATATAGAAAGTCATTGTCAGTCAGGTAATGCCAATAAGGAGAAAAAATGAGCTATTTTGCTGTTAAGAAGGCAAACAACTGACTCCATAACATTCCACTATTTATGGCTTTTCCTAGCTTGTTTAGTCACTCGATTGTGCAAGAGTATTCAGATGACCAGTCAGGGTAATATAGGTAGTAGGAAAGTGTAAGATATTGCCTGAGAAGAAGAAGATGACTGCTAAATAAGGATAATGGTCTTCGAATATCACCATCAGTGTATTTGTGAACCAACATGGGGATCCAGAATGAAATGCAGCACAAGTTTGTTTTGTGGCTCTTGGCATCAGTCATGGTGGGCTTTTTTGGTCAGATTATAAATCAATTCCATAGCACTATCCTGAGATTAATGAGTGTTTCATAGAAAATGACGGAGATTTACGAAATATTGGAATCTGCTTTATTTTGAAGTAATTTATATGGCTATTCTTATCTGTTTGAACATTTAGTATGGAGTTAGAACTCCAGGAGAGGAAACATATTAACCAGAAATAGTCCATGAAAAGAATTGTTTGAGGCAAGGAATTATCCAGTGACTTTCAAATGCAGTTTGTTCCCTGACAGCATTATCCAGAAAATATATATCTCTGTCTGTCTGATCACTTTATGTCAATTTTGAAGTGCAGGAACCCTTTGTATCATTTAAAGACTTTGAATCCCTTTCCTTCTGAGATTTGAGAAGGATGCAAAGCATTATTCCATCTAATGAGAACAAATGATGTCATTATCAAGCAGTATTTGAAAATGTGAAGTAACTCATGCTTAAAATTGGTGAATTAAGCATAAGTAGCATTTTCTACACTGTTTGTAATTAAACTATTTATCCAATAAAAGCACTGTAATTAAAGACAAGAAAGACATATCATAAGGTCATACAGTTTATTAATCTATCTGAACTACTGAAATGAATTCTTGTATCTCTAGAGATATATACAGAGGAAACTGCATGATTTTCATTTCAGAAAGTTGGAAAGATACATTATATTTTATTTGACTAAATTCTAGTCTGATCTAGCTTATGCTTACAGTTTTGCTGGATGTATGAAAGAATTAAGGGAGCGAGGGGAGGAAAGCCTAAAAATAGTTTATAGTGCAAAGATGCAAACAAATCTGGTTTCATATCTTGGATTTTCTTAGAAGTCATGGCACAGGGAAAAAGAAATGTTTAACATCATTAATAGTAATCTTATCTATAAAGTAGGGGGCATATCATTTAGAGCTGTTAGGATGACGGGAGGAGCATCTATGAAAACAAACTAATACTCAAAATGCATCAGTTAATACAATGGATTCATATAAAATTTTAGTATTATTTGGATGGAGGTTTTTTCTTTTTTCTTTTTTTTTTGTGGGGGGGGTGGGAGAGAGAGAAAGAGTGAGAGAAAGCATGAGCAGGGGGAGGGGCAGAGAAAAATCAGTGTCTGCTCTGAGCAGGGAGCCCAATGT
Organism: Mustela nigripes; assembly: GCF_022355385.1. NCBI lineage: Eukaryota > Metazoa > Chordata > Mammalia > Carnivora > Mustelidae > Mustela > Mustela nigripes. The sequence continues at coordinate 29,620,357 of NC_081557.1, read as the reverse complement.
GGGACTCAATCCCAGAACCCTGGGATCATGACCTGAGCAGAAGGCAGAAACAGCTAGCTGACCCACCAAGGCACCCTGGATGGAGTTCTTTTAAATATGAATCTAATGCAAAGAAGGAAATAGTCCTAAGAAAGTCACAGAAATGAAAAGTACAGTACAGGGAAATAGTTAATAATATTGTAAGAATGTTACATTAATAACATGATAGTATTATTAATATTGATTGTGGTGTATTAATATTATGTATAATAATGTTATCTGTATAGTGACAAAAACATCTATCTTGAGTATTATTGAGTATTGTATAAAAATGTCCAATCAACATGCTGTACACCTAAAATTAGTATAACATTGTATGTTAATTAACATTTCAATTAAAAAAAAAGAAATAGAGTCCTGTACTTTTGCACCAAGGTCAGTCCAAATCTGGAGGATTGGCACTTAACGTTTGCCAACAAACAGTAAATGGAATGTTGTTAGTAAGGAGTTGTTGGGATAGTGAGGGCCTTAGCACTCATGACATTTGAAAATAGAAGAAATACAGATACTTAGATTTTATCTGACTTAACTTCAAGGAAACCCATTTATCTTTAAGTACTAAAAAGGCTTTCACATTCAACATAAATGAAATCAGTCAATGGTGAATGTTCAGGGAGTAAGACTTGGTTAAATCATTGTAACATCAGTATTATTCTTTGATCCATTAGAATTTCTCTAAATTATTCCAGACAAATACTTTCAGTTTTTGAATGTCTTTGAAAGATATGGAAGGCTTTCTCAGAGCATAGGTGGAAGTGTGTCCAAATGTTTACAGATGGGAAAATGATGTCTTGAACAACAGAGTAAGTTTAACCTTTTTTCTTTAGAAGTTAAAGAAAAACCAATTGTGAAAATGTCATAGAGGTTAAAACACAACAAAACAATAAAATCTGATCAGCTACTCAGTAGGATCAAATTCCCCTCTGCTCTTGTATCCTTTGGCATGTCACAAAGGAGATCTAATTCCTTAGTTTTCCATTTCCACATGAAATCTAAAGTTTAAAATAAATCCAGACCAGTTGTGCTTGTGTTGAAAAGGCACTTGAAGTTAGCTTTTCAGGAACAGCAACAATGGCTGCTTTAGTAAAATGTCTAGTGATTTGATGCTGGTTGTATGATAGTCACCAAATGATACTGGTTCAGTGATGAGAGGGCGAACAAACTGGCATGTGGTCAATAATATTCTACACTGTTACCAACAGAGAAAAAGGTCTTCTTAGAGCACTATCAGCTCATTTGGTTCCTTTTCCACAGCACAGATGTCCTCTGACTTTTTTTTCTCTTGTTATTCCCTCTTAAAGACAAACTTGAAGAGCTCCAGTTACATACATATACTTTGACATAATACATTCATCTTCTGTGCACTCTAGTGTGTAGCTAGACTCGATTTCCAGCTTCTTCAATGAGGGCTGGTGGTGTATGCCTCCGTTCTGACTGCTACCATGGAGTGGGAGTGACAAGTCTCTGGGTGTTTGTGGAGTCATGCATTCTCAAATAACCACATAAAGGACGACCTTGCTCATCTGAATCATGCTTGTTCAAACTGTATGTGAACAACAAACAGATTTCTGTCATACTGAGATATTAAAGAATAAGCTTAATTTTTGAGCAGCTGAGCTCTAACGAGTCCACATGGCATTCAACACCACTTGCGGGGTATCCAACTAGTCTCCTCTTGCACAGACTTTGGTTTTGCCCTGCTTTTTCTAGCCATGATAGTCTATTCTTCATTTCTAATTCTCCAAAGTGATTTAATCCTCCCTGTTCTTATGTTGCTTTATCAAAGATACAGTTTCTTGGACTCCGCTTAACTGCTTGGAAAACTCCTACTCGATCTTTAGAAACATTCCGGCTTTGGTAGTGAAAATCATTATTTCCCACAAATATTCCCACAGCACCTTTCACACACCTATTATGGCTCTTCTATGTAGTCACCAGTAGTTCTTGGGTGAAGATCTAGCTGTTTGTATGTGTCAATTAAGACTTGAGCAATGCATTCAAGATTGTACAGGGAATTCTGTTCTCTTCCATTTTAATAATAAGCTTACCCATTGGTTTTCTGTTCTCCGAAATTTCATCCACCAAGATTCTGATACTGTGCTCCTTCCCTACGTCTAAAAACTCCAGGACAATAGAAAGTACATTATTGCCTAGGCCCAGAGAAAGAGAGAGAAAGCAAACGTACAACAAAATCAGGATCTCAAAGAAATATTTGCACACCCATATTCACTGCAGCATTATTCACAATAACCAAGTTGTTCTTCGACGGGTGGATTGTGAGTGAAAATGTGATATATATATATATATGAGGAATATTATTTAATTTTAAAAAAGAAAGAAATTCCAACACATACATATTACAACATGGATGAACTTTGAGGACATTAATCAAAGTGAAATAAGTTAATCACAAAAGGAAAAATGTTGTATGATTCTACTTATACAAGTACGCAGACTTGTCAAGGTTATAGAAACAGAAAGTAGAATAGCAATTATCAGAGGCCGGGGTAGGGCAGAATGGGGAGTTACTGTTTGATGGATAGAGAGTTTTAGCTTTACAAGACAAAAAGAGTTATGGGAATGGACAGTGGTAATGGTCGTACAACAATGAGAATATACTTCTTACCACTAAACTACATTTGCAAATGATGAAGATGGTAAATTTTATGTATATGTTGTTTTATTTTCATGGAGTTTTTAATTTTAATTCTGGTAGAATTAACATACAGTGTGATATTAGTTTCAGGTATGCAATATGGTAATTTAATACTTCCATACATCACTTAGTGCTTATCACAAGGGTACTCCTTAATCCGCATCAGCTATTTAATTCATTCCCCTATCTACCTTTCCTTTGGTAACCATCAGTTTGTTCTCTGTAGTTAACAGTCTGTGTTTGGGTTTGTCTCTGTCTCTGCCTCTCTCTTTTTTCCTTTGTACTTTTTTGTTTCTTAAATTCCACGTTTGAGTGAAATCATCTGGTAATATTTGTCTTTCTCTAATTTATTTCACTTAGCATTATACTCTCTAGGTCCATCCATGTTGTTGCAAATGGCAAGATTTCATTCCTTTTTATGGTTGAATAATATCTGTGTGTGTGTGTGTGTGTGTGTGCGCGCGCGTGTGTATACAGCCTCTTCTGTAGCTATTCATCTATTGATGAACACTTGGCTGCTTCCATAGGTTGGCTATTGTAAATAGTGCTACAATAAACATAGGGGTGCATGTAACCCTTTGAATTAGTGTTTTCTATTTTGGAGGTATATACACAGTAGTGCAATTCCTGGATATAAGGTAGTTTTATTTTTAATTTTTTTGAGGAACCTTTGTACTGTCTTCCACAGTGGCTGCACAAGTTCGTGTTCTACCAACAGTGCATGAGAGTTCCTTTTTCTCTACATCCTCACCAACAATTCTTGATTTTTGTATTTTTTATTTAGGCAGTTCTGACAGGTACAAGGTGCTATCTCATTGCATTTCCCTGATGAGAGTGATGTTGAGCATCTTTTCATGTGTCTTTAAACATCTGTATGGGGGCACCTGGGTGGCTCAGTGGGTTAGGCCTCTGCCTTCGGCTCGGGTCATGATCCCAGGGTCCTGGGATCGAGCCCCACGTCAGGTCTCTGCTCAGTGGGGAGTCTGCTTCCTCCTCTCTCTCTCTGCCTGCCTCTCTGCCTACTTGTAATCTCTGCCTGTCAAATAAATAAATAAAATCTTAAAAAACAAAAACAAAAACATCGGTATGTCTTCCTTATAGAAATGTCTGTTCATGTCCTCTGCCAATTATTTAATTTGATTATTTGGGTTTATGGTGTTGAGTTGTATCAGTTTTTATATATTTTGGATACTAACCATTAATTGTATATGTCATTTTCAAACATCTTCTCCCATTCAGCAGGTTTCTTTTTAGTTTTGTTGATTGATTCCTTCACTGTGCAGAAGCTTTTTATCTTCATGCCATCCCAATAGCTTATTTTTGCTTTTGTTTCCTTCGTCTCAGAAGACATATCTAGAAAAATGTCAATGTGTCCCAATGTGTTCCATGTCAGGGAAATTACTGCCTGTGCCCTCTTCAAGAATTTTTATGGTTTCAGGTCTTTAATCTATTTTGAGTTTATTTTGTGTATGATGAAAGAAAGTGGTTCAGTTTCATTCTTTTGGAAAGAGCTGTCCAGTTTTCCCAACACCATTTGTTGAAGAGACTTTTTCCCATTATATTCTTGCCTCCTTTGTCAAAGATTAATTGACCACATAATCGTGGGTTTATTTCTGAACTTTCTATTCTGTTCCATTGATCTATGTGTCTGTTTTTATGCCAGTACTATACTGTTTTGATGACTACAGCTTTGTAGTATATCTTGAAATCTAGGATTGTGATCCCTCCAGTTTTGTTTTTCTTTTTCTGGATTGCTTTGGCTATTGGAGAGTTTTTGTGATTCCATTCAAATTTGGGGGTTATTGGCTCTAGTTCTGTGAAAAATGCTGTTGGTATTTTGGTAGTGTTTACATTGAGTCTGTAGATTCCTTTCGGTAGCATAGATATTTTAAAATATTTGGTTTTTTAATCCATGAGCATGGAATGTCTTTTCATTTCTTTTTGTTATCTTGAGTTTCTTTCATTCTTGTTTTTTTTTTTTTTTAAGATTTTATTTATCTATTTGACAAGGAGAGAGAGATCACAAGTAGACAAAGAGGGAGGCAGAGAGAGAGGGGGAGGCAAGCTCCCTGCTGAGCAGAAAGCCAGGTGCAAGGCTTGATCCCAGGACCCTGAGATCATATCCAGAGCTGAGGGTAGAGGCTTAACCCACTGAGCCACCCAGGTGCCCCATTTTTCATCCTTGTTTTATTGTTTTCAGAGTACAGGTCTTTCACCTTCTTGGTTAAGTTCATTCCTAGGTATTTTATTCTTTTTGGTGCAATTGCAAGTGGGATTGTTTTCTTAATTTTACTTTCTGCTGCTTACTTATCTTAGTGTATAAGAATGTCACAGATTTATGTACATTGATTTTGTACCTGCAACTTTACTGAATTCAGTTATCAGTTCTAGTGGTTTTTGTGGTGGTGTCTAGGATGTTTTCTATATAGTGTTACGTCAAATAACAAGTTTTACTTCTTCCTTACCAAATTGGTTGCCTTTTTTTTTTTTTATGCTGTCTAATTGCTGTGGCTAGGACTTCTAGTACTATATTGAATAAAAGTGGTAAGAGTGGACATCCTTGTGTTGTCCCTGACCTTAGGGCAAAAGCTCTCAGTTTTTTATCCTTGAGTATGATGTTGGCTGTGGGTTTTTCATATATGCACTTTATTATGTTGAGGTATATTTCATCAAGCCTGTTTTGTTAAGGGTTTTTTATCATGAATGTTGAGGGTCCTGAACTCTGCAGGTGTTCATACTGACTCATACCCCAAATCCACAACTGTATGTCCAAAACTGCAGGCCATATTTCAACTTCTATTCTACCCCAATCTATTCTTCAACTTCTCAGCTGTGACCTTCTTGGCTTTTCCTCTTATTTCTCCTGTAGGTTTTATAATCAGCTTTTTTCTCTAATGCTTCCTCAAATGCTTTTTCTGTATCTGTTGAGATGACCATACGGTTTTTATCCTTCCTCTTATTGATGTCACATATCACATTGATTGTTTTGTAGATATTGAACCACCTTTGTATCCCAGGAATAAATCCCCCTTGATCATGGTGTATGATTTTTTAAATGTATTATTGGATTAAGTTTGTTAATATTTTGTTGAAGATTTTTGTATCTATAGTCATGAGAGATATTGGCCTCCTTCTGTTTCTTTCTTTTTTTAAATTTCTTTTTAGTGTTCCAGAATTCATGGTTTATGCACCACACTCAGTGCTCCATGCAATATGTGCCCTCCATAATACCCACCATGAGGCTCCCCCAACCTTCCACCTCCTTCCCCTCCAAAACCCTCAGTTTGTTTCTCAGAGTCCACAGTCTCTCATGGTTCATCTCCCCCTCCAATTTCCCCCACCTCACTTCTACTCTCATCTCCCCATGTTCTGTGTATTCTGTTTCTTTTTAAACATCAATCCGCATATTTATCATTTGGCATTTTTGGTATTCCTTACTTTCTCTGCATTCCCCTTTCCAACTTATTTTCATCCTTTTTCTAATTTTTTATTCCATGTAAATTAGTGCATGAAAAGAGGAAAAATAATTCTTTTTTTTTTTTTAAAGATTTTATTTATTTATTTGACAGAGAGAGATCACAAGTAGGCAGAGAGGCAGGCAGAGAGAAGAGAGAGGGAAGCAGGCTCCCTCTGCTGAGCAGAGAGCCCGATGTGGGACTCGATCCCAGGACCCTGAGATCATGACCTGAGCCGAAGGCAGCGGCTTAACCCACTGAGCCACCCAGGCACCCCTAATTCTTGTTTTTAGGACCTTTTATATACCAGTCCTTACATGGAGCCCTTTTCCCTGTAGTAGATAGTGCCATTTATATTTTTCAACTTTTCATTTTTCTAAATGAGATTACTCAGTGCATGTCTTGCAGCTGGATAATGGTGTAAGAGTTTCAGCTAGGTAAATGGGGTGCACAAAACTAATAAGTGATAACAATAGTAGAACATTCACCTCATGGGATGTTGTTCCTTTCTCTCAAGCATCACCAGTTTCATATGCAATGATCAAACATATGGCAGCAGCTAGGACAGATGACACGAAGCAGAGCTATGTCGAAGTCAGTCCATGGAAGAATGTAGAGCTCTGTAGTGATTGTAAGTGACCATCTGCTTTGGTCCTGAACTCTGCAGACGTGCAGGTGCACTCATACCCCAAATCCACATATATTGTCCTACAACTTCAAGCCATATTCCAGCTTCTATTCCACCCCAATCAATACTTCAACTTTTCAACTTTGACCTTCTTGGCTTTCTCTACCATTTAAATTGTCTTATTTTTCCTCTAGGTCTTATACTCAGCCCCTTTCTCTAATTTAGACTTTTCACTTCCTACCTCAGCCATAATCAAATTCTCCCTGAGCCTATAGTAGTTTAACTGCCAGTGGTAACTACTTCATTTATTTCAGACTAGGCTCATAAACCTTACATTTCAGTTCAAGTCTTTGTGAACAGTTCTCCTAAATGTGTTAGCTGTGCATTCACTAGCATTTCTCAGACTCAGGGAAGAAATCTGATTGCTGTGGAACTTTTTCACTCATCGTAAGCAAGCAGCAGAACTAATAGTTGCTGCTGCTCTTGCCTGTTAATTAAACTAGCTTCTACAACATTGCATTAGTAGTTCATGAAAACAGAGAGTGCTGAAATATTCAAGGAGTATTTTCTTACTCTCATTGCATGAGGGGCCATAAAAAATAACTTAAACTCATATATATGTGTATGTCCCAGGACTATCACTTAGTCAAGGATTACTTGGCAATTAAAGGGTGATATGAAATTTAATTTAAGCCTTTTACAGCAAAGTTACATTGAAACATTCTTTTTTTAAAGGTCAGACTTAGAAATGATCCGATATATAATGTTCTGTGCATTTGGGATCCAAAACTGTAATCTTGATATGTTCTTGTGCTCAAGTGGAGTTGAGTGCAAAGGCAATAGATAATAGCATTGTCCTACCAAATTTCTGAGCAAGCCCATTGGTGGTAGTTGGAGGGAGGGGGTGTATATATCTTAGATGAAAGATGCTTATAAGACATTTTTTAGTGCATTTGAGAACACTGGAATCTATGATTATCAAAGTATTCATTTGAAAAATGAGGAAAACAGCCACAGCACTTTTGGATCACAGGTCTCAGATTTGTTTGTTAAAATGCAAGTTATTTTGAAAAGATAGGAATGGCTATTCTTAGATGTAGTTGTATAGCTTTAACAAATATTACAATGTTTCTGCTTTAAAATTTTAACTAATTTTAAGTAAGATATGTAAAGATAAATATGTTAGAAGGAAAACCTTTGTATTTTCAAGTGCTTCCCCCAAAAGAAACTCCCAAACACAGAAGTTTAAAATATATTTATCTACACTAAAGGTTATCTGTAGTGGAGAAATGGAAGTATCCACTGTGAACTAATACAGGATATGTTTTATATTGTATTCACTCAAGAAAACTCTTTGAATACAATGTATAAAACTAATAATAACAAGTACAAAGAGAGTAGGTAGGAGTAAAAGAAAGGACAATAAAACCGAAAGAAGGAAACAACAACAGAGATGTTTCAGTAAGATTCAAATAGAAATTTAGGTTAAAGAATGATAATAAGCCAATAGAAAAATTCACTTAGAAACAACAACAAAATTTAATTTTTCTAATATTGCATTGAATTAGAAGTTGATCAAAATGCTTAAAGTGGGATTGTGGCAGAGTTTAAAGTACATCCACAAGTAGATGTTGTGAAGCATCTTTCTAAATAGCCAGAGCTTATGTCCAACTCAATTTAAGTATTGCTAACCCATTTTTATTTCCATGAGAGAGCTGGTTTCTTCCAGATCAGTGGTTCCATTAAAATCCCATTACCTGTGTACACACGGATTCTGATGCCTTAGAGCTCTAGGCAAGTGATGGAAGCAGCAACTGAAGAAAGAAGAGGGGCACAGAGTCAGGGAGATGTTATACTCTAAAGCTAGTTTTCTTCTGGTGCAGGAAGAAGAAGTCCCACTGGGTAGCCCAAAAGAAAGAGCTGTTCTCTACACTCTGTCATAGCAGAATTTTTCCAGAAGGAAGAGATTTTTACTAATGGTTCGCTAAGATCTGGCTTTGCTTGTTTCCCTTAGATTCTGGGGGTTTAGCAGGTTATTGAAACCTGGAATTAATCCAGTGTCTTATAGATAAGCCCTGGTTTCCAGATCCATTGATCTCTTTGACAAATATTTCTTGTCAGAATGCTGAGCAAATGATCTTTCTTAAAAATCCCTTTAAAAAAGATTTAATTTCAGGCAATTAATATAACCCATCTCCAAATATCCTTATAGAAGATATTTGCAACTTTGAGTTGGGAACAGAGACAAGCAGAATATAAAACCTGAAAAAGTCAGTTGAGAAAACACAACACTTTGTGATTTCTGAGAGTGACTATCCAGACTTCGCTGTAAAACAAAAAAATAAAACCACGGGGTTTTCCTTTGTCACTTAAGCAAGTTGCCTCCTCAGTTTATAGAATGTGCACCATCATGCATAACTAAGTCTCATTTCAGTTACACGCTTTATGTTTAGAAGGATATAACATCCTGGGATGGTGCTATTAGTCGGTTATGTTATGAAAGTAGTTGTTCATATTATTATTAGGGAATCTCAGAGTTAGGGAGAGTCTCCACATTTGATTGAGCTCCCACCCCCTCAACCTATTGCCACAGGGTATGGTACACCTAATACTCTATGTGGAGTCAGTTTGAATTCCAGCTCTGACACCTGGACATATCACTTAGTTCCTCAGTTCATAGCTGATTCATATGAAAGATGTTAAAACAATGTATAATTCAAATTGGTGAAGTTCTTTAAAAAGGTATACATCTAGATGATGTCAGGGGTCAGTAAAATTGGATCCCACTGACCTCAGCAACTCATGAACAGACATGTTGATCATTTGCTGGTTTGTTCTCGGATTCATCATCACCCATGCTCTATTCTGGGTAATTGGTACCGGTATTAAATTATCTTTTCTGGTTGGACTCTGGTTCGATTGTTTAATATCCTTTTGAAAGGTTATTAGCACAAACTTTTATTTTTATTTGGTTTTATGTTCTGAATTATTCATGGTATATCACAGTCCCCTAGTTAGCATAGGTTTATAAAAATTATAATGAACAAAATGATTAGACACTCTTATTTTTTTGTTTGCACATTAGGAAAGGCTTCATAAATCTAATTTTACTGTACTTTAGCTGTGCCACATCTCCCTCTAATTTGTATTTACAAGTAATTGCACATGGTGAATAAATACTCATACTATTTCGAATTATGCCTGTGAAATCACATTCTCATTCCATTCTCATTTTTTAAAAAATTATATTTTAATAGCTTCACTGCCCTGAAAAGTCATAACAATTTAATTATTTTGAATATATTGTGCTTTGTGCCTATTTTCTATTCATAATCCATCTGTGTTATTGAAAACCTTGCAATTAATACTTAGATGTTAATGAATTACTGGATGGGAAAATCCTCTGATGTTGGCCATTGAAGGACTAAATTATTTCCCACCAGTGAAAAGGTAGAATGCAGGTATTGATTTAGGGGCCTATTTAGTTCCATCTTACCCTGTGGTTTACTGGGTTGTAATCACTCTTAATTTGGAACCAATTTTGTTCAACTCCCTGCAGCTATTGAATGGGGAAGCTACCTGTTTGGCATTAAGGGTAAAGATGAGGGGTATAGATGGGCTCTTTTCATTAGTTAGGATAAGTAATACTAACCGTTGCAACACGCTGAGCTCTCAGTGGCTTAGCCCATGTACACAAAAAAATGTTTTTAATTGTTGGTGCAGGGCTTAACACATGCCAGTGAAGGGCCTCCTCTATTCTGAGACCCAGGGTTACAAGATCCAACAAACGTACGATTCAACCAGTTCAGCATATAGACTCTAAGATCAACCTGGCAAGGGAAGAAGGAGCTGGAATTTCACCCCAGATGTTTTCAAGGCACAAAACTAGGAGTAGCTTGTATCAACTCTGCCTGATTCATTGATCAGCACCCAGTATCATTTATTTAATCTAATTGCAAGGCAAGGTGGGGGAGTACATGGAATGTTAAGTGGATGCTTACTATATCTGCTAAGCCCACCAAATAGGTGGGGACGACATCAGGAGATAAATCTGTGTCCATTACTTTGTCTGTCTTCTTCCTGGACACCCTGGACTTCTTGTTTTCCTGAGGAATTTCTATGTAGACCTTTTACTAAGAGATTTGGAGTGTGCTTTCTCTAAGAAGCCTATCCAGATACCTTCAGGCAAATGTAATTGCTTCTTTCCCTACATTTTTTTCTATTTTGTTTTATAGTGTGGCTATCAATAAGAAGCACTCTCCTGTTATTGAATATTTACTTTATGGCAATTTGTGGTACAGGGAGAGATCCCTGTTTGCCCAAAGACATCACAGTCTCCATTCACCTTCTGGCTCTGTGATTTCTGTGTGATAATTCCTGGAACTGCTAAACCAAGAGCATATTCTTTCCATCACTTTGCATTGTGGAGACCCAGCAGATTTATAACATATTCCTTCTTGGAGTATACTTGAAGAGGCAAATGAGACCTTAGCATTTGATATGCTAGATGAAGTAATTCCTTCACTCGTGCCTTTACTCTTGTCTTCATTAAGCAACTGTTAGACATCAGTGGTACAACAGGCACTGTGTTAGACATTGAAGATCAAAAATTTTTTTTTCAGGGATTTCATTCTAGTAATGGAGCCCAGCATAACATACAATCTCAATACAATAGGAAAAAGAAGTTGTAGAGAAGGGGTGGTCAGAGTGCTCCTTAAGAGTTCGTTGGCTTTGTAGCTCTGAAATAAAACATGCTCATGGAAGCCCTTTAATGGGTGAACCATTGTAGAATGCTATTTTATTTTACTTTTTTAGTTGTTTTGAATATGACTTGTATAGGGGCCCACTTTGTAACAGGCACTTCTCAGAGAACCATGCAAAGGACAGGAATTCCAGCTGTGATTTACTTGCAAACAGATTTTAGCTGGGCCCTGGAAAGGAGCTGAAGTGTTCTACATTCTAATCTCCAAAATACATTATAATCCTGAACTCAAAGTTGTTGAGAAGGATAAGGCCTATTTCTGCTTTTTTTTTTCTTTTTAAAAGGTTGTTTCTTTTTAAAATTTTGAAATTTCTTTCTTTCTTTTTTTAAATTCACAGTGCCCAGCACAGTGCTTTCCTCAAAATGTCAACAACTCAGTAACAGTTTTTCAAATAATCCCATGTATGCTAGTTGATGCAATAGGAAAAACTATATGCCTTATAGCTCTCATAAAAAAACTCCATTTCATGTCCACATCTCCAGTGCTTTGTATGGGTTCCAGAATACAGTAAGGCTGACTGTAGTTTGATTAGCAAGTTAGTTACATGTACTTTATTGACATTACCCAATTGTAAAATGTGCTACAATCTGTTCTTATCAAGTATCCAAATTTGCTGCATTTGATTAAGAACTTACATAATGGAAAAATACTCAAACCTCTTCCACTGAGTTGCTTTTTATTCTTGGGAGAAGCCAGTTGGTTAATCTATACTCTAGTGATTTATTTTTGGTACATTTGCTCATTACATTTAGTGCAACATAATTATAAACTAGGATTGGCAGCATGTGAGCTCAATGTAATGTGCGATTATTTTCCTCGTTAGTTTTATCCAAAGCTCACTATCTCCCTTACACAGGTTTCTTGAACTTTAATATTTTTTTCAAAATAATTCAAAGGCATCAGTGAAGAGAATGTACTTTTTTTTTTTTTTACAAAAGACATAATTTGGTTTAATCCACTGTAATTTGTTCCTAAGTGGGTTCCTATTTTTCTTAAAGATTTTTCTTGTTTTTAAAGAGAGAGAAAGAGAGAGAGAGAGAGAGAGAATGCATGTACACAGCGGGGACAAAGGGAGAGGGGGAGAGAATCCCAAGCAGACTCCATGTGGAGTGCAGAGCCCAACCTGGGGCTCTATCTCAGGACCCTGAGATCATGACCCAAGTGGAAACCTAGAGCTAGATACTTATCGACTGTTGCCATCCCAGCACCCCTAAAGTGAGTTTTTAAAAAAACAGTCTATATATATTTCTGTTTTGTCTTGCTTTATGAGAAATATTGGTCAGCAAATTGTATCTTTGAAAAAGAGAGTTACATACCCAGTTCTTTATGAGAAAGAAACAAAAAGGATTTAATCCTTGAGTTCTCGTTATTCATAGTCAATAGTTCAATTTCTTTATTCATAAATATTAGTATTTCTTTATTCATAAGTGTTTATGAAAAAGTGAAATCAATAGTGAATAATTTCAATACATAGTTTGAAAAAATGATTTTATTAGTTAATCCATTTATTTAAATTGAAGGGTAATTAATGCGCAGTGTTTTATTAGTTTCAGGTGTACATTAAAATGGTTCAACAATTCTATACATGACTCAGAATTCATCACAATAAGTATATTCTTCATTCCCTTTATCTATTTTACCCAACACCCGCACCTACCTCTCCTCTGGCAACCACAGGTTAGTTCTCTGTATTTAAGAGTCTAACTTTTTGTCTCCTTTTTCTTTGTTCATTCATTGTTTGATTGTTTGTTTTAGTTTTACATATGAATGAAATTCTATGGTAGTTTTCTTTCTCTGACACTTATGGCATATATACTCCTATTAAGCATCATTGGATTCATTTAGAAACTTTTCATATGCTTTATGTTTGAGGGCTCTTTTTAAAAGTTCTTATATGTGGCATGATAAAATGTGTGTATATGGTATTTTAAGAGTAGGATTTTTTTAATATAATAAGAATAACACTAGGATTTTCAATTTAAGTATAGTTTCAATTTAAATACAGCTTCAGTTATCAATATTAATTGATAATAAAATAGAGTGATGATAAATTTACCATCTTTTGTGCACAAAATAGATTTGCAGTATAAAGGTTTACACCTGTTACTATAAAAATGTCTATGAATAGAAATACTTCAGAATAGCAGTAATTAAAATTATAAAAGCATGAAACATCCAATTGTAGCAACCTTATTTAATGTTCCTCATCCAGTTTGGGTTTGTTTGTCCATATATCTTAATTCAAATTTTTTTTCTTTACTTGGAATATTCTGTTCTCTTATCTCCCCATATCTGTCAAGGACTCATCAAGGCTAAGTTCAAATATCTCCCTCTTAATGAAGAGTGCATAATTCTTCCCAACCTTTTCCTTGAGGCATCTGTCCTATGCACATTTTTTCTCTTTTATACTTTCTTTTTACTTATATTTGTGTAACTACATGAATTCCTTTGTTTGAGCAACCATGAAGTCCTTAAGGATAGACTAGGTCATCCATATATTTTTAATCTCCTAAACAACTGCTTCTGACAGAATGGAAAACAAGTTTCGACCCCTTCACTGAGAAACGAGAAAACACAATCCAGCCAAAGTCAGCTTTGAAACACACAGCACTTTATACATCTGCTCTTCTATCTCCCCTAGTTTTTATGCTGTGTTTTAATACATTATGTAACCAAGTTGTCTCATTAAGTGATAAAAACATCTAGTGATAAAATCATTAAACTGTGCCACCATATTCTGTCTTACATAGTGTATTATGGCTACTAGTCTATGCACACTGGTTATTTCCAAAAACCCTCTAAGGAGAATACAGTTTTCTTGAAAGATAAAAAATCCGCCTCTTGGTGCTTCAAGGCGATAGTAATAGAATGTGTCATATGAGCAAATGAGATTCTATTGAGTTCCTACTGCTCTTTCTCTTATGTGGTACTTGTATATATTTTGTTTTTTTTTTTTAGACTTTAATTTTTTATTTTTTATAAACATATATTTTTATCCCCAGGGGTACAGGTCTGTGAATCACCAGGTTTACACACTTCACAGCACTCACCAAATCACATACCCTCCCCAATGTCCATAATCCCACCCCCTTCTCCCAAACCCCCTCCCCCCGGCAACCCTCAGTTTGTTTTGTGAGATTAAGAGTCACTTATGGTTTGTCTCCCTCCCAATCCCATCTTGTTTCATTTATTCTTCTTCTACCCACTTAAGCCTCCATGTTGCATCACCACTTCCTCATATCAGGGAGATCATATGATAGTTGTCTTTCTCTGCTTGACTTATTTCGCTAAGCATGATACGCTCTAGTTCCATCCATGTTGTTGCAAATGGCAAGATTTCATTTCTTTTGATGGCTGCATAGTATTCCATTGTGTATATATACCACATCTTCTTGATCCATTCATCTGTTGATGGACATCTAGGTTCTTTCCATAGTTTGGCTATTGTGGACATTGCTGCTATAAACATTCGGGTGCATGTGTCCCTTTGGATCACTACATTTGTATCTTTAGGGTAAATACCCAATAGTGCAATTGCTGGGTCATAGGGCAGTTCTATTTTCAACATTTTGAGGAACCTCCATGCTGTTTTCCAGAGTGGCTGCACCAGCTTGCATTCCCACCAACAGTGTAGGAGGGTTCCCCTTTCTCCGCATCCTCGCCAGCATCTGTCATTTCCTGACTTGTTGATTTTAGCCATTCTGACTGGTGTGAGGTGATACCTCTTTGTGGTTTTGATTTGTATTTCCCTGATGCCGAGTGATATGGAGCACTTTTTCATGTGTCTGTTGGCCATCTGGATGTCTTCTTTGCAGAAATGTCTGTTCATGTCCTCTGCCCATTTCTTGATTGGATTATTTGTTCTTTGGGTGTTGAGTTTGCTAAGTTCTTTATAGATTCTGGACACTAGACCTTTATCTGATATGTCGTTTTCAATAAATGGTGCTGGGAAAATTGGACAGCCACATGCAGAAAAATGAAATTGGACCATTCCCTTACACCACACACAAAAATAGACTCAAAATGGATGAAGGACCTCAATGTACGAAAGGAATCCATCAAAATCCTTGAGGAGAACACGGGCAGCAACCTCTTCGACCTCTGCCGCAGCAACATCTTCCTAGGAACAACGCAAAAGGCAAGGGAAGCAAGGGAAAAAATGAACTACTGGGATTTCATCAAGATCAAAAGCTTTTGCACAGAAAAGGAAACAGTTAACAAAATCAAAAGACAACTGACAGAATGGGAGAAGATATTTGCAAACGACATATTTTGGTTTTTCTATTCATCATTCTCATTGATACTTTATTCTTGTGCCTGAAGTATTTTTTACCTTATCACCATTCTCTTAACTCTCTCCAAAAGTTTTCTATAACAAATCTATGTAGTGTAAAGGTATTTGCATCTTTCTAATACAATTCAAATGTGAGTGTATACTTCAGTACAGGAAAGTTGGAATTTGTTCTAACCTGTCTGTCATCTATCTGTCTGCAAGTTCATTATTTTAAGGTACTGTTTACTTAAGTGATTCCTAAAAGTCTTTAGTGAGTATTTTCTACAATCTCCCAGTTTCTATTGTTTGGAAACTAAGATTAGACTCCTTTATTATTCAGTGAAGACAATCTAAAACACAGTCAATTTAAATTTTATTCTAATCTCTTATTATTTCCTTTTACAACATTCCTATTATTCCTAGTTACTACCTTATTATTTCCTTTTATAACATTCCTATTATTCCTAGTTACTACCTTATGACTCATTTCATGCTACAGAATTTCAGACACTTGATGTTGGGTAACATAACTCTCACTGTTAAGAACTTGTATTATATATTTCCAGAAAAGTCTATCCACAGAAGTACCTTTATTTTGTATTAAGATAAACTATTTTCCTCACGAGGTTTCCCATTCATCCTCTAACCTCTAACTATTTAATCCAAGTCCAAACTGAGTGGGTTTAAGCTATTTTCACAAGTACACCATTTATCCTTTCCATTTATCATTAAAGCTTACCTTCTCTAGGATAATTCCAGTTACTTTGACCGCGTGGTTCCTAATTTCTGACATTATCTTTTCATCTGGGTATCTTTTTGTAATGTGATATTCAAAATTGAACACTTTATTCCAAAGGTGATACGAATAATACTGAATAAAGATACATTGTTGTTCAGTGGATCTCAAGTGGAGGAACATTTCCTTCCCCACTACCAGAATAACAGAGCCTCTCTTACTGTTCTCAGTTTGATAGCCACCACTCTGACCCCTCCAGTGTTGAAAATCACCATAGGTAAAGAGAGTCAAAACTGACAGAATTCTGTTGCCTGTCGACAGAAGTTGAGTACCACTATTTTACGTATAATATTTCTATTATTGCTCTCCAGGATCACAAACTCAATCAGATTGTAACTTATTTAAAATGAACGGGCTCTTCAAACTTAACTGTGTTTCAATCATGGCTATTACCACTTCATCTTATGGAGTTGTTTTGATGGAAAGAGGAGGAATCTGAAATTCATTACCTGGAAAGTCAAGTAGAATTCTCTGGCATGGAAATGGTAGTATAAAAACAGACTTACAAGTTCTTTTCCCAGAAATTAACAGAAATGACTAAAGAACAGTAAAGACAAAAAATAAGGCATGATGTCAACTACGTTCAATATGTTTCATGGTAATGACTATCAGCAGAGTGAGGATTTAATTGGAGGAAGACATCAGAAAATGAGTCAGGGCAAGAGAAGTGGGAGGGAAGGTAAATTCTTGAAAACTCCATGTTTACCCTTCAGGTTTGGGAGCAAAAGTTAGAGTAGCAGGTAGCTTGTACATGAGCTGTGAGCCACGATGAATGGAGCCCTTTTCCCTGCCTCAAACCAAAAGCACTAAAGACCTGAACTGACTTTAAAGGAAAGTCAAATCCGTGGCCTTTTATCATTACTTTTCTTTGGCCCCCTTTGGTAGCAGCAGACTCCGTATAACATGGAGGTAATCCTTCTGGACTTGGCAGAGCAAGATTTTACATGGGAAGTTTGGGAGAAGTGATAGTTTACTTTACTCTTCCAATTCAATACATGTAGGCCCTAGCGCATTGTGTAAACCGGCCAAGGGAACTAAAGAGAGATACAGATCAAGTACCTGAGAGATCAAAATTCTCTGGTTGTAAATGTCTGGAGACTGAGTTTTCTTCACTCTTGTCAAGCTGCTGAAATATAGAATTTTTAAACGCATATAGAACAACCATTATACCAGTTTAAATTCTGAGGGGAAAATTGCCATTATGGATAGAAGATGGAGAGGGAAGAGACCTGTGTTTCTTCTATAAATAGAAGTGTTGGATTAGTGGGTGACCAGCTGACATTGTGAAAACAGAAGAACAAACATTAAACCTTTCAAAAAACTCTGCAATAAAATATCGGACATAAATATAGAACCCAAAAAATCAACTGGAAATTTACATCAGAAGATTTTCCCAAGGAAGAAGAAAATGGTCTAAAAACTGTTTAGTTCTTTTAAACCATGGTCTTTGCAAACAGGACATATTATAATTAAATTATAAATGAAGAAGAAAGCAAACTAGAAGACAAACTAAAAACATTTAATGTAATAATTTATATTATCAGAAAGTTAAAAATGACATCAGAAGCAAATAGGATTAGACTCAAACTAGAGAAAATAATATCAGTGGTTGAGGCACCTGGGTGGCTTAATCAGATAAGAACTGCCTCCGGCTTGGGTCATGATCCCAGGGTCCTGGGAAGAGCTCCGAGTCCAGCTTCCCACTCAGCAGGAAGCTGGTTTCTCTCTTTCCTTCTAGCTGCTGCTCCCCCTGTTTGTGCTGGCTCTCTCTCTCTTTCTCTGTCAAATAAATAAATAAACAAATCTTTTAAAAAAAGAAAAGAAAAAAATCAAGTGGTGTGAAGTGATTCAAGAAAATTATCCAGAAAGCAAAAGAAGAGGACAAAAAATGAATCGATGTAAGAGAAGGATAAAGATATGAAATACAGTTAACAAAAATTCAAAGTATAGTTGCAAAAAGAACACAACAATATTTAGTTTCTGTGCATGTCCTAGAATATATATTGACCTGAATTAATGCTTAATTCTGCACATTCAAGGTCTCATCCCATGGTAAGTGAAAGGCTAATATAAAGAAATACATGGTGAACTTCAGAGATGAAGTGTTCTTTTGAAAAACAAGGTGATGTAAATAGATTCCTAAGCAGGAAGGGGGCAATTTCATGTATCAGCCTCCCATCTCTTTGAGCTCCTTTTTCTCTGGTCTCCAATAGCGTTGATCAGTACTCAGTTGAAGGCTCAAGATACCCCTGAGTAAACCTCTGGAAAAGCTCCTGCTCTGGGTGGTGTTCTCCTTTCCAGTACTCTGCTCTGTGAACTCTGTAGTTACTTTGGCTTCTCAGAAATATGTGCTCTGTCTCCTTATTTGGTTATCTGCCTGGGTTCCCTTTCCTTGTACTGCTGCTTGGAGATTTTTAGAGGTACTAGGTTGAAGCAATGGTGGGGCTCCCTCCATTGAGCTCCTATTTCTCAGGGATGACTGTCCTTTCTCTCCTGATATCCAGTATCTAGAAAGTCTTTCTCAAGGTATTTTTTTTCCAGTGTTTTCGTTGTTTTAAGGTGTGTGTGTGTGTGGGGGGGGTTATACTCAATCCCTGTTATTGCATCTTTGGTGGAAGTGAGCGGGCACATCGCGTTGTGTTAGCTGTCTTTCTTAGCTCATTCCTCAGCTTTTTTTTTTTTTTATGTGTTTTGGAATCTGTTTATTGTATCATATTTTTATCATTAGTGGTTTTTCTTTCATTCTTTTTATTTTAACTCCTTAAGTCTAGTGACTTAGCCTAGAGAAAATTGCCAGTGTCCTGGCTTTGAAACTATTGTTTTCCTCAGTCACTGAAGAAATGTTGGAAGCTTTCGTCCCAGCAGATTTAAGATACATAATCCAGCAACTTATTTCAAGCAACATACTGCATATCCACATTTTTATTTCATCACACTAAGACAGTTGAGCTTTGATTCCTCTAACCCTGAAACCCAGAGCAGGTATATTTTTCAGCTCCAGGCCTCAGAGATGTTTAATTTGTGTTTGTCATTCTTTTAAACTTGTATCTATTTGAATATTAACACAAAAGTTTGAGTTTAAAGTGTAGCCAGACAATGACAACGAAAACACTTATTCAGAAGTCTCCAGGCTTTTCTACGATTTCTTTAATACATCTGTAATACAGTACTCATCATTTTACTTTTTCTTATTAATAGTGAATGCGATATGTAATTATTTCCTCCCTACCAATTTGGGTTGTTTAAAGGGAAGGACCATGCCTTTTTTTTTTTTAATATTTTATTTACTTATCAGAGAGAAGAGGAGGGAGAGAGAAAGAGAGAGATTGAGAGAGAGAGGCAGAGGGAGATGTAGGCTCCCAGCTGAGCAATGAGCCCAATGCAAGACCCCATTCCAGACCCTGAGATCATGTCCTGAGCCGAAGGCAGATACTTAACTGACTGAGCCACCTAGTCACCCCCAGGACCATGCCTTATTTCTCTCTGTGTTATTTTCACTCCCTACTTAGATGATTATGATACTTTGAACCTCTCACTCACCTAATGAACGATATGTGTGAGCCACAAATAGTTATTACTCAAGGAAAGTGTCCATTTATTGGAAAGAGAACACAGTTGTTTTCTGAGTTTACCACAGAAAATGTCTTAGGAAGGGAAACTCACCTTTTTAATGGATATATTAGCTATGACAGTCTGAGTGGTATGGGTTGAGGCAGAATTATAGTCTACTTGCTTTGGATTTAAAAAAAAAAAATGGATAGAGATTTGTGGTGGAGAAAGTAAGAGCAGAAGTCAAACAGGTAAAAGTGAGTCTAATTAAAATGGCCACAGGCCAAGTCTCTACAGGGGAAAAAAAAGGCCAAGAAAGACTTAAAAACAGGCTCAGCTAATAATTCAGTGCTACGTTGTTGACTTTGATTCATGACAATGCAGTTCTTCTGTTCACTCAGACTTTGAGAAAGTCTTACTAACACATGACTATGTGATAATGTGTTTGTTTCATTTGCTTTTCTTTTTTGATTACAGAGTGAAAGTTTTTACTTGAAAGGGAAATAAATGAGAATTGCAGTAGGCAAAAGAATGAGCAAGGATCAAGGACCCATGAGAAGCAGGATACGGGAGCAACAGATAGATACCCACAAGATCTCCAGAGAGGTCAGTTCCTCAAAGAGTTAAACAGAGAATTATATTAGCAATTCTATAGTAGAATTAGCAATTCTACTCTCACGTAAATTTGCACACATATGTTCATGGCGGAGTTATTCCTTATCGTGAAAAACTGGAAAGAGCCCAAATGTCCGTCAGCTAATTAACGAATAAACAGAATACAATGGATCCATGTAATGGACTATTATCAGCAATAAAGTAAAATGAAGTCCTGACGTATTGATATATGCTACATGACATGTGCCACAACATGAAGGAACTTCAAGAACATTGTGCTAACTGAACGGAGCCAGTTATAAAAAACAATGCATTTTATTATCCTATGTATATGATATATCCAATAGAGGCAAATCTATATGTGCAATGGAAATTAGTGGTTGCCTCGGGCCCGGGGATAGGATAGGGCTGGGTAGAAATGGGGTGTAACAACTAACGAGTGCAATTACATTCTGTGGTGATAAAAATATCCTCAAATTGATTGTGGTAATGATTTTAGAACTCTGAGAGTATCCTAAAACCCATCAAAATGCACACCAGAAATAGGTGAACTCTATATGAATCGTATCTCAGTAAATCATAAAATATATGATTGGCAGGTAAAATATAATATACCCAATTAAATTTGAATTTGTTTATATCAAATATTTGTTTATCCCAAATATTGCCTATTATGAAACCATTTATATTTTTATTTCATACACAAATTGTTTGTTATAAATCATTGTTCATTGTTTCTCTCAAGTTCAAATTTTATTTGATCAATCTGATAACCTTACATTAAGACAAAATAGCCTGATTCTAGACAGCTTTTCTTCAGTCCTTCCTTTCAATAAGCACCCACACAAGTCTCAGGGAGTTTCATATGAAGGTACTTTTACAGTGTTTAAGAGCATAATAAATACTACTGCCTGTAAAGTTGAGGACATGTTGGGCATTATCTTGCTGCTGTCATATTGGTAATATCTGTTTAATATGTATAAGTAATATATTCCTTGTGAGAGTATATAAAAGACAAGAAATTTTCATATCTTTCCTGATTGTATCTTGGGTATACTGTTAAAGAAGCTATTTTCCATATTTGGAATGAAGAGAATCTAAAATATTTTCCTGTGGCAACTGGGGACCTAAATCTTCACAGATCAAACAATTTCAGAGTGTAGCTGGAAACTTACACAGTGGTCAGATTCATAAAAAACAAATTCAGTCCCTTCAACATCCAAATTGATTTTGCATATATCCAAGTAATCCACCATCAAAAATTAAACACTATTTTTTGTTTAAGATTATGTGGGTTAAGTTCAAGTCAAAAGCTATATAAACAGAAAAATCAACATCTTTATTCTCATGCCTCAAAATTCATCTTACTGATATATCCAATTTAATCACTTCCTTCATCTGTAGTGTTGACTAGAATGTGTTTGTCAGTCTTCATATGAATTTCACACTCATATGATAAACATTTGTCACAAGTGAGGAATGACTTTAAAAATATTGTAAGCAATAGCAGCATCATTGGGATAATTTACATGGATATATCTTAATATTTTTAAATTCACAGACTTGCATGAACAGCCCTTACTGAGTTTTTCAAATAATCTCAACCCTATAGAATCCAGTCTAACAGAAACGTTTATTTTTTAATGTGTGAAACACAAGATCTACAGTTTAAAAAACAAACAACATATGTACAGAGAATGGTATCTGTCTCACTGAGCTTAATGTTTATCAGGGAAATAATTAGATAATTACAAAAAAAGTAATTTATCAGCATTATAACCATTGTAATGATCTGTGAGTATCCCTCTGAGTATTTTAGAAAGCCTCTAAATCTTTGCCTTGTTTTCTTTAGGAACTTGCTCAGGTATTTGAATTTTAATCAGTAGGTATATGCATGTGGTTTTCTGTCTCATAACGTTTCAGAATTTGCAAACTCAAGAGCTCTTAATGAGACAGACATGTAACAATAACAGAAGTGGTAACAGAAAATTGAACTCAAGAAAGGAAACAAGATTAAAAGGTTTTCATTAACTGGAAGCATATAGATTTTACAAAAATTTTGGAACCTTATCTCAAGCCTCAAAAAAATACAAGTACTATAAGCCTTCGTAGAGAAGTATAATTTCACCTCCTAATGCATATGTAACATTATTTACACAAAGCATTTGTGTTTTAATAGAAAGATTCTATTTTAAATCTCAGGAAAAGAATAAGATTTAAGTGCCATTCAGGTATTTGTGTCTTGTCCTATGAAATCACCAAATATCGAATAAGGAAAAATTGACAGCCTTGGAATTTTGTGAGTTCATTTCAAATATTAAATCTTTGTGGCAGTGATTAATATTAGGATGACAATAATATTCAGGGAAGGAAAATTAAATAAAAGCAGAAGGCAGTCTTTTGGTATTTACCGGTGATTCACGCATCATTTAATTCTCAGAACCTCCAGGGCAAAGAAGAAAACCAGGACTCCGGTTATAGGACACTCCTCATACATCTAGTAAATTCTGGACTAAGGGAGAATTCAAATCCTAGATAGTCTAAGTGGGGTGCGCACCATACAATAGTGCTGCTCTTACAGAAAGACAAAACACACAAGCCACATGTTACTGGGCTATCTTGTTTATGCCAAGATCCATGTGAAGGAGAGAATAAAGAAGATGATCACTGTTAAAATTTATCAGAAGCTTAAATTGTTTAGACAATATTGTAAATTGACTTGCATTCTCTTGGTTTATTTGCATCACCATTTCGTAAGGCTCGCTGCTCTTTCTCTGCCTATGACATATTAGAAAGTGACAGGAGCTGAAGTTACTTCCCCAAGATCCCAGAGCAGGCAAGCTGTGGAGCCCTGCAGGCTCAAGTCAAGTACTAAACATGAGTCTTAATACTGTGTTATACTGCACAGTATTATATACTGGGGTCTTGAGGGAAAAAGAGAATTGAACTCTCAGATTTGTTGATAATTGCAGGAAATTATTTCAATGGACCCAGCTATCACTGAATACCAGGCTCTTCAACAAGACATATGCCAAGCAGGCCTGACACAATTGCCTTGCTTTTCTGTTCAATTGACTTTATTCACATAATCAAAGATTATTCATCATGTTAAGTGCAGGCAGCATGGGGCACTGGTTTAGGATAAAAGGATTTTAAAGACTCATGCCTTTTCTTTTTTCTCTATTCCTTCTCTTTTAGAAAAATCATAATTTATCACAAGGACACTGCTGAGCAATTTATAACTTTTCCTGCTCTGAGCAGGAAAATATACTCAATGACAATTTTAATCAAATGATTTATTTATATATTCATTCAATTAGCTAAGTACATAGATCCTATAAAGCACTGTTTCTCAGCCTTTATTTGAGTTATGCACCATCGGTCAAGATTTCTCTGAGCTCTGCATTCTGTAGTTTACATAATGAGAATAACCATAATTTTTCAGCTATAAAGTGATATTCTCATATTGCATATGGTCTTTAAAACATATATATATACATGTCACTCTACCCTGCTCCAACCCAGAATTTCCACCATTTTCTTTTATCCTCTCCTTCTATCTTTAAGAATCCCCGTTGGAACACTAGAATAGTCCTTTTTAGTGACATTGTTACTTTCCCCACCTCTCAGGACCACATGCTCTGTCTTCCATCAATTCTAACCTCTGTTTCTGCTCCCGATGTGATGAATCTTTTTAACATTTAAACATTTTTGCTCATAAAAATAGAGCTTGTGTTTCTGTAATTTTATTCTGTCCTCTGATGGATAACATTGGAAACAAGTTATCTTATTCATTAGCGGTATGGGATGTGGTGAAACAAGAATGACAACAGAGCTCGTGTATTCGAACCCTATCCACTTTGCTAGTCTTTCTCCAAGAAAATTAGCAATTAGACTCACTGATTCTAAATATGTTCTACTGAACCTCAATCATATATTTTCAAGAGGCAGCAAAAAAAAAAAAAAAAAAAAAAGCAAACAACTAAAGAAAATCCATTTCTTTGGTCTACCGTGGAGGGGAAAAAGTTTTCCTAAACTTCAGTTTGGAAGCACTGTTCTGTACAAATAAACATTAATGGCTATGGTTTTGTGTTAAGAGGTTCTGTCAGTGTTCAGGGAATGTGAGTTCATGGATGTCAGGATGACCCCATGTAAAGCAAACTGGGGGTCCTGGATATTAGTCTCATAGCTGTGATGCATGGAGAAGGCCCAGAATGGGGTGAAATGACAAATTCCTGTCAGGGAAAAGGAAAGAGTGACAAGAGAGTCAACCTGTGGGATATCCAAAGCATTGTGGGAAATTCCGCCACAGGGAAAGGGATGGGTAAACTTCACACAACGGGGAATGTGGCCGTTCTGATGGATAGAGGGAAGAAATACACGACTGTCCATTGCTATGTAAGATACAAGATTTCAAAATTAACTATAGGAGGCCATAGGAGGTGATCAAAACACACTTCTACACTCATATATTTCATTTTTTTTCTCCAAGTTTTTTTTTTCTTTTAAATTCCAGTTGATATACAATTTAATATTGGCTTCAGGTGAAGAATTAGATTCATCACTTACATACAACACCTGGTGCTCATCACAGCAACGGTCCTCTTAATGCCCATCACCCATCTTACCTGTCCCTCACACCCCTTCCCTCCAGTAACCCTCAGTTTGTTCTCTATAGTTAAGTCTCATGGTTGCCTCTTTCTTTTTTTTTTTTTTCCCCTCCTATGTTCATTTGTTTTGTTTCTTAAATTCCATGTGCACCCACATAGTTCTAAGGTTAGTCCAAGCTCCAGTCATTTACTTCCTTAGTCAATTTCCTGCTCTCTCTAAACGTCAAGTTTCTTTCTTAAATTTGTGAAATGGGGATCATAAAATCTATTTCATAGGATTAATGAGATAAATTAATTTAAATCATGTGTAAACATTCTTTACTAGCCCAAGGGAATTAGCAGTTCAGGGCTAGCTATTTTTTAGAATTAAATGAGGATGTTACCTAGAAAACATGGCCACAGGAAAAGGGTCAATGGACAAACAGGGAGGGAAGCCCTTAGATACCACCCTCTGAGCAAACAGGATAAATCCAAAGAAAGAACGTTATCTTACTCGCTCATCATATGGCAGCAAATGGGTGCTTATCTGGTAAGAAAAGCATTGTTAAAAATAGTAATATTTTTCAGCACATCCTTTATGTTGAGCAGTGCTCTGAGGTTTCAGTCATTAATGTGTTTAATCTTACCCAATGAGACATATTTGATTAATATTCTTATTTTATAGGTGAAGGAACTAATGACTGAAGAGATTAAGAAGTAGCCCGCCGAGGACACTGAAGGAAGCAGAGGGGAATTTGGAGAGAAGGAAGCCTCATGAGAGAGTCTACATCTTAATCAGCTGAGATCCTGCCTCTCAGGATAAGATGTGGGGATAAATGTATTTCATAGTTGCACTCAAACCATTCAATTCATGTTGTTTTACATTAGTTAGATGTATGAATTCCTGCTGTAGACAGTGTATCTACATTTCAGTTATACTACAGAATTCTGGAGGGTACCATGGGGAATATGGCCAAACATAATATTCGAAGTCTACCTTTCCCTCAGCTTCATTATCTCTGTCAATCTAGTCATGGTCCCTGTTGTTGTTGAGTCTCAAATCTAGAAGCCGTTCTTCATTCCTTGCTTCGTGTCACCCTTTCCATTCTAGTCTCAATAATCCTAACTATTCTGCCTGGAAACACATCCCAAATCAACACCTTTTTTTTTGGGGGGGGGGTGCTGATTCAAGGTGCCCACTTGAGACCAAGCCACCACCCTCTTTCATGCTCACAAATGTAATTCTTCCCATCCCGTCTCCCTGCCCCAATTCGTTCTCCTCAGGGTGGCCCCATCCAGCCCCCCTACCCCCACCTGCACCATCTCCCGCCACGCTCCCCCTTCTCCCCTACATTTTTCTCCATACTAGCTTTTTTTTTTTTTTTTTTTTAATGGTCCTTGAAACACAGCTCATGTCTACTTTCATGCCTGAACTTTGCATCACTCGTGTCTTTCTTGTCACTAAGTTTTCAGGTTAAATATTACCGTCTCTAAAAAGAACTCCCATGACCACTCAATCTCAGGTAGTGCTAGCAATGACCATTTCATGAAAAAATTATCCAGAGGGGGTGCCTGGGTGGCTCAGTTGTTAAGTGTCTGCCTTCTGCTCAGGTCCTGAGCCCGCTGGTGGGCTCCCTCCTCAGCAGGAAGCCTGCTTCTCCCTCTCTCACTCCCCCTGCTGTGTTCCCTCTCTCCCTGTCTTTCTCTCTGTCAAATAAATGAATAAAGTAATTTCTTTAGAAATTACCTAGAGAATTATAAGACTGTACCAATGGAAATGTTTCAGGAGTAAGGGGTTGTTAATTTTTTAGGAGGATTGTAAGCATTAGAATAGGAAAGTAGTTAACTACAAATCAAGCAGGTATTGGATTAGTTGAGAATAAAAATTTTGCCAACAGTCTGTTTGAGGCTCACTCTACTTCTTGAAGTTTTAAATCTGTTTAAAAGTGAGGCATTTATTCAGGCTCAGTCTTGAGCATGGACACATGGCTTGATTTGGTTTCTGCAGTGAGAGGTACTCATCCTAAGCCTTGAATTTAGAGAGGCGATTTAGTGCTTTGAAAAAGATAACAAAAATTGTTTTACTTCAAAAATAAATGCTTCTCTTTGCTCGCTGTCTCCAGAGCCCTCTACAGGAGTTAATTAGACTAAAGAGATAATTAGGGCTTAGGGGAAAATAGAAATAAAATGACTGGCAGACAAGGAGTTTTGGGGAGTTTTTTCTCTTTCTTTCTTTTTATCTCTCTCCTTGCTTCCCTTCCTGCTGCTTTTCTCTCTCTCTTTCCCTCCCTCTTTTCCTTCCTCCCTCCCTCTCTCTCTCCCTCTTCCTCTTTTCCTTCCTTCCTTCCTTCCTTCCTTCCGGCCTTGGGAGAGAGAAAGCATCAGAGGTTTTTGGGACTCTGTTCATATGTTTGTTATCAAGGAGTTGAGATTTGCTGAAGGATGTTATTTCACAGGTCTCATAGTGTCTGGCCTTCTAATTTCCTTTGGTTTGGAGGTAAGAGGGACAGACGTAAGACTGGATTATCCTGCCTGGGGGAAGGATATAGAAGTATCTCATCCTTTCAGGGGAACTTCTCATTCACAGTGGTAACAACTACATTTTATTGACCCCTCTCTCTGCTAGAGCTGGATGAAGCTCTTCACAAAGCCTGTCGGATATGTTGGATTTAACTCAACCCTTGTAATTCCAAGGAGTTGATATGATCATCTTCATTTTATAAGCTCAAAAACGGAGGCTTAACTATCTCTTTCAATTGACCCCAAAGCACTCAGCTGACACAAGGGAGTTGTCGACTGAATTCATTTTATCTGTATTAAAGCCCTTGGTTGAACCATTTCACTACATTGCTTCCTATCTATGCCAATCGAGTGTATGAATTCCAGTCCCCACAGTTAATTTTTTCCAGATCTTAAGAATTTTTGAGTGAGGGGGACGAGGCAATAAAGATCACACTCCAAAAGACGGAATGGCTTTGCGAAGATGCGGGGGTGTTTGTGGTCAGTGCATACAAAACACTCCCATCCTGGACCTGTCCTGGCCTGTGGCATCGTGATAACCAACCTCAACAAACTGGAGAGAGCCATTTTCCATAAAGCAGGTATCTTCTCTCCTCTTTCCTATTTGTGTGTGCGTGCGTACATGCGTCTGTGTGTATAACTTTAACTACATTTGTTTCAATTTAAATCTGAGTGAAAAATAGCAGGCATAATGGCATAACAAAAAAAGATGTTGTAGCCACACAAGGCCAAGGCTCCACTAGATGACTTTAAAACATGACCTTGCATCAATCACTTCCCCTTCTAGAACCAGTTTCCCCGGTAACCTAAGAGGAGGCTGGAGAAGATGATCTCTTAGGCTGTTCTTCAGTTTTGAAAGTGCAGAGAGTGTGAAGTGGGCAGGTAGCACAGGTGGGCTCTGCCCCGCCCAGGACCCCAGGCATTCCTCACTATCGCCTCTGTTCCCTGGTGCGGCTGTGACCTTTATCCTCATCACAACTTTCATGTACCCTGGGAGGACACCTTTGCTCTGATTCATCCTCCTGCCATCTGCTTTTCCCGGTTGTTTAAGATTAACTTGGTTCTATTAGCTCTTTCAAAATCTTATGTCCGTTAACTGCAGCTGATGTCATTTTTATAACCTTTTTTAAAGACTGCTGCCAGCCTTCCCTAGGGTTCCTTTTATTACTCCCCTTTGCTTTTGCTTTCCAGACACTTCTTTCGGGTCTCTTCCTGTCCCACTGGAATGGCTGAGCCTTTCTCACGCCCCTGTACCCCACACTTTCTGCCATTTCTTTTCATCCTCCAGACTCCTTCACAAAGGGAAATGCCCAGGTTGGTTTTGCCCCAGAGTTAATAGTTCATACATATTAAGAAAGAGTAATCATATCTGATGGCTGGATATATCTTTGTAAAAATTAATGCTTTGAGCTGTGCTAAGATAGTGGATGTTCTGTCTAAAATGAGAAAGCAAAAACAAAACAAACTCAGTTATAAGGGTTGTTTTTTAGTACCCTACGAGAGGGAGATATTTGATCATAAGACCGAAGATGTGAATACATTTCTAGATATGCTGCTCACAAGTTCATTCATGATAGAATAATCACAGATTTTGGAGAAAGAAATCCTTAATTCAACAGTCAACTTCACGACTCCTTGTCTGATACCTTGAGCAAGTTATTGAACCTTCCTAAGCCTTTTATATTCATCCCTCTCAAATGTTGATCCTAATCCACAAACTTCAAGAAATGTTAAGGAATGTAGTCCCCGAACTTAGAACTTAGAAGATCTGCCAGCTGGCTGAGAGAAAGAAAGAAAGAAAGAAAGAAAGAAAGAAAGAAAGAAAGAAAAAGAAAAGAAAAGAAAGGAGAGAGAGAGAGGGAAGAGAGAGAGGGAGGAAGGAAGGAAGGGAGGAAGGAAGGAAGGAAGGAAGGAAGGAAGGAAGGAAGGAAAAAGAAAAAAAGGAAAGAAAAGGAAAGGAAGGGAAGAGAAGGGAAGGAACTAATAACATTTTAGTCGCTAATTCTGTGGTGGTATTCTCAAAGAATCCATATATCTGCTCGGAGACATTCTCCCAAGTCTGAAACTAAATTCACTTTACAGGTACTTTACCACCATACTGGGAACAGAATGGAGCTCTTTCACATACACCTAGGACTCCCCATGTTTATTTGGTGATAAGTCATTTAAGAACACATTATTTTAGAGCAGTCTAATGTCATGATATGAATAAGTAAAAACCAAATAGCCAGGCACTGTTGAGATAAAATCAGGATACATGTAGTTTTGTTTTGTTTTGTTTTTATGTTTTTACTTCATTAGTTCTCTGGAATGTCTGCTTTTTACCAGACAGTAATAGTTCCCGAGGATGCAGTGATGAATAATACAAATTCGCTTCCCCCACGGAGTCTACATTTAAGCTCTGCACTGGTTGAAAGATCAAGCCTCACCAGCATAAGTCATAGTGCTTCTAGCTCAGCCATAAACTCATAAACTGACCAAAAGGTGACTGGGCATGAACTTCAGGGACACAGCCTTCCAAGGCCTCAAAGGGGGACTAATTCTGGGCTTGTGTGCTCATGCTATTTTTATTAAAGTTTTAATTTGAGATAACTGTGGGTACACACGCAGTTATAATAAATAACACAGGGAGAGCCTGTGCTCCCTTCAGCCAGTTTCCTCCAATGGTAACATCTTACAAAGCAATTCTACAACATCAGAACCAGAAATGTGACCCTGATAAAATAAACTGATCATATTAAAATTTTACCAGTTGTATGTGTTCATCTGTGTGTGTGTGTGCATGAGTTTAGTTCTATGCAATTGTATCACACATGAAGGTTTCTGTATTCACCATCATAGTCAAGATGCATTTTCTAACAATACCCACCTCCCTTCCATACCCACTCCTGGGAAACACCCGTCTGTTCTATTTGTCTACTGTTGCTTCAAGATTGTTCTATAAAAGGAATCATACAGTATGTAATCTGTGGGATCCACTTTCTTTTTCTTTTTAAACAGCGTAATTCCCTCAATATACATCTAAGTTGTTATTGCATTATCAACAGTTCATTCCTTCATAGTGATGAATGCCGTTGAGATTTTAGTATTCCTCATAATTCATTTTGTCCTCAATATGCGCATGAAGTATTCTGGATCAGAGACAGAGTAACGTTACTCACTTAAAAATCAAATAGTGGTGATATCGATATCACCCACCAATTCTTACTCTTGAGACAGCTTGATAGAAGTCAGGTCGAAATTCCTATAATACAGGTTTCAAGATCTGTGGCATTGGTGAGGAATGGAATAAAATAGATTTTCTCTGTATATGTACAAGAGAAAGAGATAGGTGGCTCCCCCTTTCCTCCCAAAAGGAGAGAGAAAAATCTTTGCTCCTTGGAGAGGGGATGTACCTGTCCCAGGTTTCTCCCTCTAGCTTTTGTAATGTAAATATCTCTCTCCAAATGCAGATAATCTGGTGTCTCTGACTTTTACGACCTAGAGATGCCTTTAAGATCCCCATCTTTATCTTCTTTTGAGATGTAGATGAATACCTCTGGAGTTAGGTAGGTCTCCCTGGGTTTCCTGGGTTATCTTGACAGTTGTAAATTAAGTTCTCATGGCTTTCTCAGCCCTGGATCTCACGTTTTCTGCAAAATGTATTCAGAAAGCCCAACTCTGCAGGAACATAAAAACATTTTATCTACAACCCACAGTAGTATTCCATATTATTAACATACTTCCATTTGTTTTACCAACTGAAGGCTATTGGGGTTTTCAGTTTTTGGCTGTTACAAATGAAGCTGTAATGTACCTTCATGGACAGATTTTTATGTGAACACGGCTTTCTATTTCTCTGGTATAAATGCCCACATGTACAATTCTTAAGTCATCTAGTAATTGCATGTTTAGTTTTCGAAGAGCCTACCAAAGTGTTTCCCAGAGTGGCTGTACCATTTTATATTTCATACATGTTTATAAGATACTTTAACCACATCAATTTAGACCACTGTCTCCAACTCACGTCATGTTGGGCAGTGCTGGAGCAACTCCAGAGAATTTTGGGATCTCACGAAGAGGAAAGTGAATGAGAGGTGTTTTTAGATTGAGTTTAGTGAAATATAATTATGTGGCTCAAAATTATATGCAGAAATAGTGGTATTCTCAGCCCAGGGTAGGAATGGTTTCTAGGAACACCTTAATTGCTCTGTATCAACTCCACTGGTGATTTCAAGTGCAGGGGCACAGTATGAGCCCATTCCACCTACTGGAAGTATGTGTATAATAGAAGAGAACTAAGTCTGGTGCGGACATAGAGTCAAGAGTTAGTCTGTAGAAAGTTCTTCCACTTACAAAGTATAAAGGTACGTCAGGTAGATAATTAATGAAAGTATTATGTTTTATTTGTTTTCAGTGACTTGTGATATTAATGTGTTCAAAATTATTTTTTTCTTTCTAATGGTGTATTAACTTTTATATCTCATTTTGCCCTCATAATTATCTATTCTCTTTCTTTAAAGAGCTCCCAAACTTTAGGCCTCGAAAAACCTGATTCCATTCCATCTTATAACAACCAAGTTGTCAGGAATAAATAAATATCCAAATTTGACCCTCAAAATGGCCAACGTTAAGTAGGCACACCAATTATACCAGATTTACTTAAGAATTACACAGGTGAGAGATGGGGACTTTAGCATTCCACCCTACTTCGGAGAATAGGTAAATACAGCCATTCCAAAAATATCTGGAGTGGGAATTTCTAAAGAAAGTTCATAAATTTACAAGCAACAGTATTATTACTACTAGCACTGTTGTTATAAAATACTTTTAATTATTAGTATTTATTCTATTTTTAAATTTTTATTTAGTTTAATCCTATAAGAAACTCTCTGGAGTAGTAATAACAGGTATTATAATTAAATATTCATTTTACATGTGGGAAAAATGTTTCAGCATGATTGGATGACTTTCCTTTGGTCACAGAATTAATATGGAACAACAAAGAAATGACTCGAAGTCTCTTGGTACCAAAGCTAATACTTAATTCATTATTTCTTATTAGATCCATATAGGAGAAGACAGGCTCATTGCCAACACCATGACAGATAATAAACTATGAGGTGAATATCTTTAATTAAAAATGCTAAAATTATCTTTTAGAATAAATGTCAAAGTTGACCCTATTACAAGACTGAATTTATTTTTAGAGATATTACGTTAAATGAAGCAGGTAAAATATGGTGTTAATTACAGTGTAAAATAGTGTCAAGATGGATATTGGAGATGACTGGACTAATTCATGGGATTTCATTAAGATCTTAGATAATGTTAATATGAAGGAGGAAGATAAAGGAAACTCATCATCATCCTAGCAGGTCAATAGAATTCTCTTTTCACTAACTTACTTCTCCATTTAGATATATACAATTCTGAGAAGTAACTAATCTCTCCCATCCATTATCCATATTTATCTTCTTTGTACCGCTATTGTATTTATCACATCCTGGTCTATATTATATATTGTTCATCTGTTCATTAGTTTAACAAATATTCATTGAGCATTGGTCATGTCCCAAGCACTGTACTAGGCACTGAGATATGGAAGTGAATTGAACTAACAAAAATTAGATGTTTTTTCATCTTGAAACAAGAGCCCCTGTGTGCTGGGACCATACCAAACTCTAGGCTCAATATCCAAACTCACCTAAATATCTTAAGGCCATTAAAACACAGGTACTGAGTTGGACCCCATGAGGTGAGGACAAGGTTGAACTGAAATGAAAGGAAGAAGGGATTTAGGAGGAAAAAACAACTTTCATTGTTTTAAGGTTTTTCCATACAAAGTCCATACTGTAGCCCAAGCAGAAAATAATATTATTATCCTTATTTTGTGATAAAGAAGATAGAGGTTGGGACACCTGGGTAGCTCAGTAGGTTAAAATTTATCTTCGGCTCAGGTTATGATCCCAGGGTCCTGGGATCCAGCCCTGTATCAGGCTCCCTGTTCAGCTGAAAACCTGCTTCTCCCTCTCCCTCTGTCTGCAGCTCTGCCACCCCCACCTTCACTCATGCTCTCCCTTACTCTATCTCAAATAAATAAACAAAATCTAAAAGTAAAAAAATAAAGAAAAGAAAAATAAGATAGAGGCTAACTGACCTGTTTAAGGTCAAATAACCTAGTGAGTTGTGTAGATAGTATTGGAGTTCAGAAGTCTGTGCTCTTACCTCATCCTATCTAAATTATAGATGACAATGTGAGAACAAAACTTTTTTTTTTTTTTTAAGATTTATTTATTTTAGAGAGATAGAACAGGGATTAGGGAAGGGGCAGAGGGAGAGGGAGAGAGAGTCTCAAGCAGAGTCCATACGGACTGTGGAGTCTGATGTCGGGCTCGATCTCACAACCCTGAGATCACAACCTGAGCCAAAACCAAGAGTCTGATGCTTCACTGACTGTGCCATCCAGGCGCCCCAGAACAAAACTTTTAAATTGTCACTGATGAAAGTTTTGACCCCAGTGGACACGTGTTACTTAATTTACTAGCCAAAAGGAATTATTCTATAATAAGGCTACAAGAATTTTAGAAGCTGAATTTGGGAATCTGCATAAGCTGGAGGGTCTCAAGCAAGTGGCTACCTATGGGTAAGAGATAATCATAAAATGTTGATATCTACATGTAAAGGAGCCCATTGGGCATTTCTTTGATCATTTGGTTTGCAAAACCTGCCTGTATACTCTATTTCCATCTTCTTACATTTTCCAAGATGTTTATTGTGAAATTCTCAAATACGTATCCGGAAATATGTTGCCTTTGATAAATGGCTGATGTTGATTTGACGGAGACCTGACTTTTTGAAGCTATAGACCATTTCTATAGAATTTTTTTTTTTTTTTTAAGCAGAAGTTTTCACGGTGGTTCCTGCTGCCAAACTGCTAGCAGCAAAAAGTTCTGATATCTAACTTTAATTCCAAATCTTCATTAAAACCTCTGAGATTATCCCTTGTGTGTTCAATCCCCTCTTCTAGAGTCTCATAGTAATTTTATTGTTGGGACCACTCATTTTTTTTTTAATTAAAGCATAGCTGGCACACAATGTTACATTAGTGATATAGTTTCTGTTGTACAACATAGTGATTTGACAACCCTATACAGTATGCTGTGCTTAGCCCAAGTGTAACTACCATCTGTCTGTGGCAACTCTTCCTGGGCATTTTCAGTCATAGAGTTGACTTTGATTCCATGTCCCTGCGAAGAAGAGATTCTTGAGGACAAGAACCATATTCCATTATTCTCTCTATTCACAGCACCCAGCACAGGGGAGATGCTAAAAAAAAAAAAAAAAAAAAAAAAAAAAAAAATTAAAAAAATTATTTAACTAAATTATTGAAAATGCCATTAAACCTGACAATCATGAGATCATTTGTGACAAAGAAATGATGGGGTGGTAGACAATGAAAAATAGACGTTTGGCACTATAATTTTAGAATGGGAGTTTTCACAGAGCAACTGGGGAGAAAATTAACATTAGCACTGTATAGCGCTCTCACTATAATTGAAAATCACGGTTTTTTTTATTCACTCTGACATTATTGTTATACAAGCTTGTGCTACTTTATCATTTAAAGCAATTAAATATCATTAAAAGTTCTGCACTTTTGGTAGAACAAGTTCTTTTCAATGTTTCTATAATTTATCTTAAGCTTTCTACCAATACAGTTGGTGGGAGGGCATACCCTTATTCTTGGATTTGTTTACCTCAAGGCTGGAACATTTTGTTCAACTAAGAATTTTTAGTGGGCTTTTGTATCTCAATGTCCTTTTATTTTTTATTCTTATTTTATACTATTCAACATTCAGGACTCCTTTTATTTATTTATTTATTTTCCCTAAACCCATATGACGCTTGATCTCTGATTTCTCTCAATTCCCTTTGATCTTTGCTTGAAAACCTACAAAACATTGGCTGGTTCTTTTCTTGCTACAGTCAGGTGAAAATAACCAACATATACAAAACCCTCACTCTTTCTAAAAGTTTCATCTAGAATCATGGTTCATTGAGAACCTGTTGTCTACATTCCATGTAAGCAAAAGTATCTGCTTTACCAAATATTCCCCAAAGCATAGTTTTCTCCATCTTTTACCTGGTTCTTCATCAGACACATATCAAACACTTAAAAAAAAAAGGCAAATATTTTAGCTCATTGTTAAAGTAGAATCCCATTTTAAAGTACAAATTTTATACTACTTACTGTAATGCTAGATAAAATGGTAAGATGCAAAATCTCAGTGGCATTACACAGTAGATGATTACTTCTTACTCATATAATGTCTAAAATGGAAAAATGGATGCCTCTGATTTACAGGTGGGTATTCTCTCTGTTATTCATAATTCATGGAACAATATTTTTTCTACCATGTGGCTCCTCAACACGTGAGTTTCAAAGGTATATTGTCAAACTATATCAAGAGAAAGTGCGAAGAATGTGGAGGATCACATGTGAGTTCTTTATAAACCAGGATTGTTAGTGTCTGCACATTTCCCTTCACATACAATTGGTTAGATCTTGGGGCACCTGGCTAGATCCATAAGTAGAGCATGGAGCTCTTGATCTTGGGGTTGTAAGTCTGAGGCCCATGTTGAGTGTAGAGATTACTTAAAAATAAAAAATCTTTAAAAAAACTGGTTAGATCTCAGTCACATTGTTCCACTACTTGGAAGGCTGAATGAAGAAATAATGGTATATGGGGAATGCATGGTCATCTCTGTTGTGGTAATACGTGATTAACCTACTTATTTGTGGGCTATTAAATAAATACATTACATAATATCAAAATGGTGATTAATAGACTGAAACAATCACAGTAGATCCTTGGAGGAGGTGGTATTTGAGCTATGACTTGAAGGCAGGTGTGAAGGTGTCTGGGTGGCTCAGTCAGTTAAGTGTCTGCCTTTGAGCTCAGCATCAGGCTTCCTGCTTAGCAGGGTGTCTGCTTCTCCCTCTCCCTCTGCTCCTCTCCCTCTCCATGCTCTCCCCTCTCCCTGCATCTCGTGCTCTCTCTCTCTCTCTCTCTCAAATAAATAAATAAATAAATAAATACTATCTTAAAAAAATAAAAGTAGGCATGAATGGAAGTAATGGGGAAGGTATAACCGTAGTAAGGGTATGAGCTAGGGCTAAAGGTAAGCTATTTTTCTCTACTGAGGGAATATTACCTTGCCCTGTCTGCCTTGCAAAGTTACAGATATGAGTTCTTTGACGTATTGCCTTGGTAATTTGTCTTACATAGACTGACAGTATTATTTGGGAATTATGGCTGTATTTTCAGAGAGCAAAGAGACGCATCCCCGTCTTTGAGACCTATAGTTCAACTAGTTTACAAGTATAAAATAAAAACATAGTAGAGAAGAATTATTGTATGAAAGTATTGGGTAGTTTTAGATACTGAACCTTTGCTTTTTTATTCAAAGAAAAGTTTTGTCATCATATTAATTAATGAATTTTGGAAGGCAGGCCATATCAAACAAGTATATAAACAAGTTCTTACTTTGTCTGTTTTCAATAAAAATCACCCTGCAGAATAATTGAAGAATAAAGCTTTTGGATCTTACCTAACTTCTGTTTCTGGACATTGACAGGTTATCTTTCTACCAGTACCATCTACTTCTGATGGCTTCACCCCGAGAGTAGGAGCTCATTCTTATTATTTCTTATTTACATTGTGGAATTTGGTTATAATTTTACAATGTCAATGGGCACAGAAGAGCGTCTATTCTAATCTATTCATGTTATGCACAAGGATAATTGAAAGCAAAAATGTTCAGTGAGTTACTCAAGGTCATCTAGGTCATTATGGAATAGTTTCTAATTTTAGAGCTCTTGCCAATCTGTCCTGTATTTTTAAAAAATCACTTCTTTCTCCAGTTTTGTTTATATGTCTGATTTTTTTCCTCATTCAAACTTTTCTGCTCAAAAATACACTGCATTTGTTAGCCTGACAAAGTCTTTTCTCTTTAAATTTTAACGCAGACAGTTTTGGGGGCCTCTGGGTGGCTCAGTCAGTTAAGCGTCTACCTTCAGCTCAGGTCATGATGGGATCGAGCCCTGCATCGGGCTCCCTGCTCAGCAGGAAGCCTCCTTCTCCCTCTCCCACTCCCCCTGTTTTTGTTCCCTCTCTCCACTGTATCTCTCTCTGTCAAATAAATAAATAAAATCATTAAAAAATAAAAATAAAGTGGACAGTTTTGATGGCAAATAGTGTCATAATTCCTAAAATTCATTAGTACTGACTGTCTCAGTTTTCAAATAGAGAAGAATTATCATTATTAGATGGTCTTCAACATTTCTTCCTAATAACTTCATGAACTACTTGGTCATACCTAAAACTCAGTGATAAAACATCAGTAATTTTTTCTTACACATGCATCTGAAGTTCAGCTCATTCTGCCCAGCTAGGCTAAGATCAGGATGTGCTTAGCTCAAAGTAGTTCAGTTCTATGTCTCCTATATATGTGTTATAGTTAGACCAGCAGCTGACTGAAGTATCTTCTTAGAATAAAAGTCAGGAGAACAAGACCAATAGTGCAGTATATTTCAAGCTTCTGCTTACATGTCTCTGTTAATGTCCCCTTGGGGAAATCTCATCACATAGCTAAATCTTGTGTCTCAGGAATGGGGAGGTATGGTCTGCTAACATGAAGTCATAGCAAATGCAGAGATGTATAATGCTTTGCTTTCTGTCACTGATAAAATTGTAACACTCAATAAAGAACTGCCATAAGCTACTCTTCTCACATATACTTAGCTAGTGGAATCTACATTGCATACTTTACATATCTTTTATAAGTGATGAACTTACTATGCTCCTACACAAGCCAAACCTAGATGTGTGCACTGTGTTCTACCATTTCTCCCTCTGTTCAAGGACACTGCTCTAATCATCTTACCATCACTGTCCTATATCATTAGATCTTAAGTCTCTATTGGGTCATTCTCATATGAAATCAAGCATATTCCTTTGGGGGGAAAAAAAAAAGTCTTCTTTGGTCCAGCTTTCTCCAGAAGATATTATCCATTACTCCATTTTAAAATTCTTCCAAAAAAGTTATCTTTACTGATTTTTTCAATTTTTCCCCTCCAATCTCTCATAAGCCTATTTTAGTCATAATTTTACGATCACCACTCTACCAGAACTTATCTTGTCAATGTCACCAGTGACCTCAATTATTTTTTAAGTTGATGTTTTATTATCAACATTCATCTACCTTGTCCCAAAAGAAAATTTGACATAGTTATAATTGCTTTCTCTTGACAACCTTTTTAAAATACAATTTCCACAATTTAACATTCTCTTGGTTTTACTTCTACCTAATCGCTTGCCCCTTCCCAGTGCTTTTTGCTATATAATTCCCTTTCACATCCAACTGGTTAATGGTGGGATCCCAAGGACTCAACCCTTGGTTTCACTTTCTTCTCTACATATTTTCTTTTTTTTTGTGATCTCATTAAGTCTTGTGTTTCTGATACCATCTTTATGAAAACATTTTCAAATTTATATTTTTTATCTAGATCTCTTTCCTAAACTCCAGGTTAGTAGGTGGGAAGAATTTAATGTGTCTTTTTTGGATAGAAAGCATTGTATTTACAAGCAATATGTGGAAACTCAGCAGCTATATTGTAAATGTGGGGTGAGCTAGACTGACATGTTGAAGGTGGAAGAGAAGAAACACAGAAAGAACCTAAACCTTCATGGCATTGCTGGGCCTAAGCAACCCATGGACTGATCTTCCTCAGGACTTCTTGCTAGGCAAGGTGGTTATACTTCTATGCAGTTTAAGGCAAGTCAGAGTTTAGTGTTGTTCAGATAAAAATGCCCTAAATTATGCATAACTCGGGGCTCCTGGCTGGCTCAGTTGGTTGAGCGACTGTCTTGGGCTCAGGTCATGATCCCGGGCTTCCAGGATCGAGTCCCACATCGGGCTCCCAGCTCCTTGGGGAGTCTCCTTCTCTCTCTGACTTTCTCCTCTCTCATGCTCTCTCTCACTCATTCTCTCTCAAATAAATAAATAAAATCTTTAAAAAAAATATGCATAACTCTAAGTCAGGGCTCTGTAGTCTATGGCCATGAGCCAAATCCAGCAACACTCATTTATTTATTTGCTTTGTCTATGGCTGCTTTTACACTGTAGTTCACTATTTGACCCTTTATAGAAAAAGTTTACCAACACTTTCTCTTGGACATGGATAGAGCTAAAATGTATTAAAATGGAAATGTGTATTTAAGTCACTAAAGGTTTGTATTGTTTTATCTATTAGCTACTCCCTGATTATAAACTCCACCCAACACTCTGGTCTCAAATGGTCTAATTGTAGAATACTGGCACGCTCTGCAGCAATTTGATTAATTAACTATTATTTCATACCCTTTATTAAATACTATATTTGTCTGTAGGGCCCATGTAATGAGCTATATCCAAAGGCCCTCCTATTACCATGAGTGCTGATTGTGAATTTAACAGTAAAGACAGGAAGGCAAGAAGATGCAAAGGATATTAATCATAAGTAAATGCAAAGGATATTAATCATAAGTAAATGAAGAATATTGGGTTTTCCTGCTGGGAATCAGGTACTAAAAACTTTAGTGATTATAATGGCCACTCTTAGATTGTAGGGAAAAAAGCTGAACATCTGCAGACCTCATGTGTATAGGTCTGATGGCTGATGGGAAGAATGATAAAGATCAATAACATGATTGAAATGTGTGTATGTGTGCATGCATGTGTGTGTGCATGTGTGTACATGTGTTCATGTGTGTGAGTGTATCATATAGGTATATGCATGTGTCTTCTAGGCATATATCCAAACATACAGAAGAGGTACTGAAAGAATATACCCAAGAGTATATAACATTGTATGTAAGGGTGAGTGAGATTTGGGAGCATTTCTTAGTTTCTCTTTGTTGTTGTTCAATCTATATTTGTGTTTTATGTAATGTAAATTGCTTTGTAATATGCAAAAGTAGAATTTATTTAAGTAAAAACTCATTATTAATGAGTTGTTGATTCTCCAAACATGAAAATAGGTAAGTCTAGTAGACTATATCTTCAAAAATGGATGGTTTTCTTCTTACCATTTGACTTTGACAATCCCTCCCTAAAAAGGTATTATCTGTTGAGGAGGGGCAGTTTTGTGATGCCCAGCTAAAGTTGTATGTCTTTTCAGGCTAAGCCATTAGAGTTATCACAGCTTCCCCTTGGTTCTTTTGGGACATTCTTAAAGTTTAGCCAGGATTTTAGGAGAAATCTTCAGGTGCCTTGTAGAGATGTGTACATGAAGAGAAGACAACAGCTTGCACTATTACGTCAGCTACGTGAGTGAGCCATTTTGAAAGTGGATACTTCTTCCCCAGTGACCTGGGATTTTTTGTTGCTGCTGTTGTTGTTAGTTTTTTTTTTTTTTTAATTAAAAAAAAAATCTTAGTCCCCTATTAGTATTAAATCCACAAATTAAAATCTTAAAAAAAGAAAGAAAGAGCAAATGAACTTGGATCCCTCAGCCCCAGATGTATTATCTACTTAATGTCACAGAAATGAATTATCTTCATCGAGATCAGCCCAAATTTCAGGCTTATGAGCAAAATAAATTATTGTTGTTATTTCAGGCACTCAGTTTTTGGATAGATTGTTAGACAGCAATAGATAATGAAAACAGTCAGCATAATTTGGTAATTAAAAGCTTAGACATTGGGGTAAAACAGACCTAGATATCAATCCTGGCTCTACCAATTACTGTGGTGACCTTTGGCAAGTTTCCTAATTACTCTGGTTCTCAGGTTTCTCATCTCTGAATTGGGCATGAAAATAACATTTCTCTTGTAGTAAACGCCAATAATACCCATAAACTACAGAGTGATGATTCAATAAGTTATAACTGTTATTTTGTTACTGCTGCTCTTACTAGTGTCCTGTAAGACACATGGAAGCTGAATAGTAGGACATTTATGCATTTGGCTGTGGTAACCCTAATTCCTACTGTTAATCTACCCAGTAGGGTGGTCTCTGGAAAGAAAATCCTGCCTTGAAATGTACTTTATGTAGTCTCAAAGTTGGCCAAGTGATTGTTCTGGTCGGTCTCTTGAAGCTCTAGAGTCCTTACTTCTACATATTTTCCTAGTAGTATAAAAAGAAGAGTGACAACTCTCAGAGAAGATGATTAAAGTTGAGAAATAATGAATTTACAAATGACTGTTGGTCAGTTGTCAAAC
Organism: Mustela nigripes; assembly: GCF_022355385.1. Lineage (NCBI taxonomy): Eukaryota > Metazoa > Chordata > Mammalia > Carnivora > Mustelidae > Mustela > Mustela nigripes. Next base: position 29,578,228 of record NC_081557.1, on the reverse strand, counting down.
AGAAAAGCCCCATATTTAAGAGTCCCATATTAAAGAGATTTAAGAATTCACACCACAGCATTTATTCTCCCCCAACCCTTTGATAGTATTAATTCCCTATTCGCAAACTCCCCATGGACAACAACATCAACAGCCTAAATTAAGACACTGTGATTAAAGTGGCCAATTCTACCACAAATAATTTGAGTCACTCCACAAGATGATAATCATACTGGGTGTTACGTTCTCTTGTGAAGGAAAATGCAGGTTTTATATGGTTGTAGAATAACAAGAAATATGATTTATGTTTTGTAGCTTCTGTAGCTGACTTCAGTGATTTTGTAACGGGCATGGAAAAGACAAAATGCTATACTGCCATTTGAACAAAGCCATTGCCAAGACCTCATGTAAAATACAAAGTAAGTAACCAAAAAGGCTCCTATTTTGAATGAACTTATGGAAATTTTATATGCAAAATAGTATTAGAGTTGTACAATATATTACAGTGGGTGTGTTAGAAAACAGCTGGTAGTGTTCTTCCCACATTTCTAAAATATTTCATATGCTGTGAGAACTATGCACACACACAGTCTTATCATCCAGAATTTTATTTTTTGTTGTTATGTTTAAGAGTTTTAAAAAATAATCTCAAATGTCTCGAATCTATCTGGAGCATTATCTGGAACAGGTAGTAGGTGGTGAGTTCAATAGAAATATATTAGGCTGAACCATATAAAATGACCATTGCTTAAGTAAAAGTGGCAAAATACCAATTATTTCATGGTGTTGACTACTAGATAACAATGTAGTTGGGTATAGAAATAAAGTGGGGGAGGGACATGCATTAGTTCTTAAATAATGGACAAAGATCTAAACAGACTGTTGGTGGGGAAGTCCTTCTAGGGACCAGTCTTTGCACAAAGACTATTCAAAATGGAACCTGGTGATTCACAGACCTGTACCCCTGGGGATAAAAATATATGTTTATAAAAAATAAAAAATTAAAAAAAAAATGGAACAAGTCAGGCAGACCTTACCAAAGTTAACCATCCTTGCTAAGCAAAGGTGTCCCTAATCCAAGAGAGAAGATGAGAAGATACTTATCAGTAGCTGCTTAAATTACTTTTATTAATTCTGATCCACTTGTGATCAGTCTCTGGAAACTTGATAGAATGGTGTCAAGTTGCTAAGCTCATCCTCTTCACAAATATTTGTATTCCCTTGACATTAGGTTTATTAAAGAAGACAATACAGTCTGTTGCCTTATTTCAATCAAGTTATCCACCACAATTTCCAAGATATAAAATGTGTTCAAGCATGATATAAGACTAATCATAAGCAACCAAATCAACAATAGAATCACAGACAAAGAATATATTGTGGTAATTCTATATGCTATATTAAGTATAAATGATGAAAAGCCTTAGACTCCAGGTCTGACAATGATAGGCAATGAGGAAATCTGCTGGAAGAAAGAAGACTACTATGTTGATAATATTACCATGTAGAATAGAAATAACAGGTGGTTTGAAGTCAGAAGAAACTTTGTATTTATGTATTTATACTTTACATCTTTCACTTAGAATGTTACCACTGAAAGAACAAATCAGCAATAGAATATTTTAAAACCTAATTTATGGGGTACCTGGGTGGCTAAGTCATTAAGTGTCTGTCTTCCACTCAGGTCCTGGGATCAAGCCCCATATCAGGCTCCCTGCTCAGTAGGAAGCCTGCTTCTCCCTCTCCCACTCCCCTTGCTCTTGTTTTCTCTCTCACTGTGTATCTCTCTGTCAAGTAAATAGATAAAATCTTTAAAATAAATAATCAAATAATAAATAAAAAATACATAAATAAATAAGACCTAATGTAAGATGGGTCTAATGAATCCCCACATGTTCTGATTTTTAGCTTTACCAGTACAAGTAATCTTGGATTATAGAATGGACAAGGCACATTTATTTTTCTAAGTGTTTTTGCAAGATATATGATGCATTTGTTCAGAAGATCAATTTCTTTCCCAAAATGTTTTCTGAATTTATGATACTGAGAGGTCCCTGAAGTGTATATTCCTGTTCATCTCAAAATAAGGCAAAAAAAAAAAAAAAGTTTGTTTTAAGCTAGATGCATTGAAATTCCTATGGGGAAAATGAAAAATAAAATAAGCAGTGCAATTTGAGCTTCCTTACCTTATTAATAAATAATGTCATAATAGTATGCTTATAAACAAGATTCTACAACTGCACAAGTGAATTCAAATTAGAAAGTAGTTACATTTATTCAGATAAATGGTGACTTTTTTTTCTTTAAGTAAGCTTTATGTCCAACATGGGGTTTAAATTAATGACTCTGAGATCAAGCTTTGTATGCTCTACTGACTGAGCTAAATAGACACCCCCATAAACAGTGACTGGGAAACAATTGCCACAGTAGATTTACTAATGATTTTGAGAGGTTAAGTAATCTATCAACTTGAAGAAATAAAAATCAAAACCATAGTATCTTCTCTTTTATCTTTCTTTTTTTCCCTGTTTCTCTTTCTCTCTCTCTTTTTTTTTTTCTCTCTCTCTTTCTTTTTCTTTCATTTGGGTAGGGACTTTTGATTGTTCAGAAGTGTTTCAGGGTGCACCTTGACTGCATCATGGTTGATACATCCAGCTACATTCGTTCAGCCATCTCTCACCAAAGTGCCTAGGAGGAGGAATGCCCAACAGAAGAAAAATTCAGAGGATGGGCCTTCTGCAACAGAGCTAATGGCTATCGACATAGGCAATATGTCAGAAAGGGAATTCAGGCTAACAATTATCCAGGCAATAGCTAGGTTGGAGAAAGCCATGGATGACAAAATGGAATTGATTAGGGCAGAACTGAAAGCCACAAGGGATGATGTTCACAATGCTCTCAAAGGGTTCCAATCTAATCTAAATTCTCTAAAAGCTAGGGTAGCTGAGACAGAAGATAGAATTAGTGATATGGAGAACAAACAGATAGAGAGAAAGGATCAGGAGGAAGCCTGGAACAAACAGCTTAGAAGCCATGAAAACAGAATTAGGGAAATAAATGATGCCATGAAATGTTCCAATGTCAGAATTATTGGAATCCCTGAAGGGGAGGAGAAAGAAAGAAGTCTAGAAGACCTAGTGGAACAAGCTCTCCATGAAAATTTTCCCAATCTCACAAATAGAACCAGTGTTCATGTACTAGAGGCAGAATGGTCTCCCCCCAAGATTATAGATTCTCAAAAGTCCTCAAGACACCTGATAGTTAGAGTGAAGAATTATAATTTTAGACAGTCACTCTTGAAGGCAGCAAGGGCAAAGAAGCTCCTTACATACAGAGGAAAGCCCATCAGAATAAAGTGAGACTTGTCCACAGAAACCTGGCAAGCCAGAAAGAGCTGGTAAGATATATTCAGGGCACTAAATGAGAAGAACATGCAGCCAAGAATACATTATCCAGCAAAACTGACATTCAAAATGGATGGAGAGATAAAGAGTTTCCAAGACCAGCAAGGCTTAAAAGAGTATGTGACCACCAAGCCGACACTGCAGGAAATATTAAGGGGGGTTCTATAAAAGAGGAAAAATCCTAAGAATATCATTGAACAGAAATATAGAGACAATATACAGAAAGAAAGACTTCAAAGGTAACATGATGCTGATAAAAATGTATCTATCAATAATTACTATCAATGTGAATGGCCTAAATGCGCCCATAAAATGACACAGGGATGCAGATTGGATAAAATGACAGGACCCATCCATATGTTGTTTACAAGAGATCCATTTCTAACCTAAGGATACACCCAGACTGAAAGTGAAAGGATGGAGAAGCATCTTTCATGCCAATGGACCTCAAAAGGAAGCTGGGGTAGCGATTCTCATATCAGATAAATTAGATTTTAAACTAAAGACTGTAGTCAGAGATGCAGAAGGACACTACATAATTCTTAAAGGGGCTATCCACCAAGATGATCTAACAATTATAAATATCTATGCCCCCAATATGGGAGCAGCCAATTACATAAGAAAACTATTAATCAAGATAAAGAGTTATATTGATATGAATACATTGATAGTAGGAGATCTTAACACGCCTCTCTCAGTAATAGACAGATCATCCAAGCAGAAAATCAATAAAGAAACAAGAGAATTGAATGACACATTGGACCAGATGGACCTCAAGATATATACAGAACATTCCACCCTAAAACAACAGAATACTCATTCTTCTCAAGTGCACATGAAACCTTCTCCAGAATAGACCACACACTGGGTCACAAATCAGAACTCAACCAATACCGAAAGACTGAGATTATTTCCTGCATATTCTCAGATCATAATGCTTTGAAACTGGAGCTCAATCACAAGGAAAAGTTCAGAAGGAACTCAAACACCTGGAAGCGAAAGACCACCTTGCTTGAAAATGCTTGGATCAACCAGGAGATCAAAGAAGAACTTAAACAATTCATGGAAACCAATGAGAATAAAGACAAATTCTTCTAATTAAGATTAGGGCAGAGATCAATGAAGTATAAGCTAGACATACTAGAGATACATTGATACATATCAATGAAACTAGAAGCTGGTTTTTTGAAAGAATCAATAAGATCGATAAACCATTGGCCACACTAATCCAAAAGTAAAGAAAGAAACCTCAAATTAATAAAATTATGAATGAAAAGGGAGAGCTAACAACTAACACCAAGTAGAAACATTCATCAGAAGTTATTATCAACAGTTGTATGCCAGTAAGTTAAGCAACCTCGATGAAATGGATGCATTCCTGGAAAACTATAAACTCCCAAAATTGAACTAGGAAGAAATTGACAACCTGAATAGATATCTAGTAACGAGATTGAAGCAGTGATCAAAAACCTCCCAAAAAACAAGAGCCCAGGACCTGACAGATTCCCTGGGGAATTCTGCCACACTTTCAAAGAGGAAATAACACCTATTCTCCTGAAGCTGTTACAAAAAATTGAAACAGAAGGAAAACTTCCAGACTCTTTTTATGAAGCCAGCATTACCCTGATCTCCCAACCAGGCAAAGACCACACCAAAAAGAAGAACTTCAGACCAATATCACTGATGAATATGGATACTAAAATTCTCAACAAGAATGTAGCAAATAGGATCCAACAGCACATTAAAAAGATTAGCCACCATGACCAAGTGGGATTCATCCCTGGGTTACAAGGATGGTTCAACATTTGCAAATCAATCCATGTGATAGAACAAATCAATAAGAGAAGAGAGAAGAACCACATGGTCCTCTCAATTGATGCAGAAAAGGCATCTGACAAAATACAGCATCCGTTTCTGATTAAAATGCGGGATAGAGGGAACATTCCTGAACTTCATAAAATCTATCTATGAAAGACCCACAGCAAATATCATCCTCAATTGGAAAAACTCATAGCCTTCCCGTTGAGATCAGGAACACGACAAGGATGTCTACTCTCACCACTCTTGTTCAACATAATATTAGAAGTCCTAGCAACAGCAATCAGAGAGAACAGCAAACAAAGAGAAATAAAAGATATCCAAATTGACAATGAAGAAGTCAAACTCTCTCTCTTCACAGATGACATGATACTTTATATGGGAAACCCAAAAGATTCCACCCCCAAACTACTAGAACTCATAAAGCAATTCACTAATGTGGCAGGATACAAAGTCAATGTACAGAAATCAGTGGCTTTCTTATACACTAACAATGAAAATACAGAAAGGGAAATTAGAGAATCGATTCCAAGAACCAAGCGCCAAGAACCATAAGATACCTGGGAATAAACCTAACCAAAGAGGTAAAGGATCTGTACTCAAGGAATTACAGAACACTCATGAAAGAAATTGAAGAAGATATAAAAAGATGGAAGACCATTCCATGCTCTTGGATTGGAAGAATAAACATTGTTAAAATGTCTATACTGCCTAGAGCAATCTATACTTTTAATGCCATTCCAATCAAAATTCCACCAGTATTTTTCAAAGAGATGGAGCAAATAATCCTAAAATTTGTATGGAATCAGAAGAGCCCCTGAATTCCTAAGGAAATGTTGAAAAACAAAAACAAAACTGGGGGCATCATGTTACCTGATTTCAAGCTTTACTACAAAGCTGTGATCACCAAGACAGCATGGTACTGGCATAAAAAGACACATAGACCAGTGGAACAGAGTAGAGAGCCCAGATATGGACCCTCAACTTTATGGTCAAATAATCTTTGATGAAGCAGGAAAAAATATACAGTGGAAAAAAGACAGTCTCTTCAATAAATGGTGCTGGGAAAACTGGACAGTTATATGTAGAAGAATGAA